>NC_141001.1:118295012-118361220 GCF_052327205.1 Somniosus microcephalus | reverse complement strand
CATATAAATTCATCACAGCACTAAATTCACCTGATCTCACAAGTAAAATTTCAAAATTTAAAGCCAAACAATCCGGACCTACGTACTAGATACAATGAAACCCTCAAAAGATATAAACACACCATTAGGAACAAAACACAAAACTATACCCACAAAATACTCGAAGAAATTGAAAACTCCACCAATCCAAAACAATTCTGGGAAATGTGGAATAACCTGAGTACAACACAATTGCAAGCATTACCAATCCAAGATGGCGACATCTGGAGAACACATTTTGAAAACCTCTACAAAGACACCCCAATAAACGAAACAAACCCAAGTCAACATCAGGTCACAGAAAAACTCCACACATTAGAAGCAACAATTAAAGACAACCAAAACCCTCTAGACTCCCCAATCACATGGAAAGAACTGGCCACAAAAACAAAATCTCTCCACCTAAAGAAAGCCTGTGGCCCAGACAACATCAAAAATGAAATGCTCAAGTTCAGCAATATGGAGATGCAGGGTGCGGTACTCAAATTATTCAACATCATATTACGTTCAGGCTGTTTTCCCGATATCTGGTGCCAAGGACTAATCTCCCCCATATATAAAAGTGGAAACAAATCAGACCCAAATAACTACCGCGGCATCTGTGTCAACAGTTGTCTAGGGAAGTTATTCTGCAGTATTCTAAATAGTAGATTACTTGATTTTCTTAACAAACATAATATCCTCAGAAAAAACCAAATAGGCTTTCTTCCAAAACATCGCACCGCCGACCATATCTATACCCTTCACACCCTCATTGAAAAACATATACACCAAACAAAAAATGGGAAAATATTCGCCTGTTTCATCGACTTCAAGAAAGCCTTTGACTCTATATGGCATGAAGGGCTCTATTATAAACTGCTTCAGTGTGGAATAGGGGGCAAAGTCTATGACCTTATTAAATCAATGTATCTGAAAAACAAATGCGGGGTCAAAATTGGAGACAAACGCACCGATTTCTTCACCCAGAGAAGAGGCGTCCGGCAGGGCTGCAATTTGAGCCCGACCCTGTTCAACATATACATAAATGAATTAGCAGACATGCTGGAGCAAAGCGAGTCACCAGGTCTCCGTCTCCTGGATGGAGAAGTGAAATCCCTGTTCTATGCGGACGACCTGGTTCTGCTGTCTCCCACAGAACAGGGATTACAGCAACAACTAGACCTACTCGACAAATACTGCCAAAATTGGGCTCTAACAGTAAATCTAAAGAAAACCAACATCATGATTTTTCAAAAAAGGCCCAGATGTCAGGAAAACAAATACCAGTTTACCCTCAGTGATACCGCTATAGGACACACTATGAGCTACACCTACCTTGGTCTAACTATTACAGCATCAGGGAGCTTCAGCATAGCAGTGAATGCACTAAAAGAAAAAGCCCGAAGAGCCCTATATGCAATAAAAAGAAAATTCTACAACATCCAAATCCCAATCAAAATCTGGCTCAAAATATTTGACAGCATAATCCTGCCCATTGCACTGTACGGTAGTGAAGTATGGGGCCCGCTAAATCACCAAAGCTACACTAAATGGGAAAAACACACAATAGAAGCCCTACATGCAGAATTCTGCCGAAGCATCCTTCGCACCCAAAGAAAAACGCCAACAAATGCATGCAGAGCCGAACTAGGCAGATACCCACTGATAATAAACATCCAAAAATGAGCACTAAACTTCCTAAATCACCTCAAATCTAGCTCCCCAGACACCCTTCATTTCAAAGCCTTTCAGACCCAAGAGCTAAACCCAGAAAAGAGTCCCCTGAGTCAGCTGCTACTGAAACTAAGTACTCAGCCGGACCCTGACCAGCCCCAGACCAACACAGCCGTCCAAACACCAATCCGAGTGAACCAAATCATTAAACAATGCAAAGAAACCTACCTGGAACATTGGAACAAAATAACCGAAAGCCAAAGCAGATTAGAATGTTACCGGGCCCTAAAAAGAGAATATAAACTGGCAGACTACCTCACGACCATCAGAGACACAAAACAGAGACAGACCCTCACCAGGTACAGACTAAGCGACCACCAACTGGAAATTGAAAAAGGCAGATACAAGAAATCCTGGCAGCCTAGAGAGAATAGAATATGCGATCAATGTCTGGCTGGCGAGGTTGAAACAGAAATGCATTTCCTCCTAAAATGCGAAAAATTCAACACATCAAGAAACATATTATTCAACAAGCTAAGCCAAACAACCCCAGATTTCAAGGAATTGGATGATCTGTCAAAATTGAGATTAGTCCTAGGAGAAGGAGACAGACCATACCTTGGGGCCAAATATGTAACAACATGTCACAACCTGAGGACTGTTTAAAATTAAGACTGTTTAAAATTAATATTGAACGTACCAAATGAAGTAGAAAGACTGTTTAAAATTAATATTGTTTAAAAGTAATATTGTATGTACCCAACAAATGTCAAATCGATTGACACCTACAGAATGTTGGAAAACTGTACCTTTTTGCTATGTAAGCTTTGGCAATATGGTTCTCTGTAAACTTTCATGCCAATAAAGCATTTGAATTGAATTGAATTGAATTGAATAGAATATGCGATCAATGTCTGGCTGGCGAGGTTGAAACAGAAATGCATTTCCTCCTAAAATGCGAAAAATTCAACACATCAAGAAACATATTATTCAACAAGCTAAGCCAAACAACCCCAGATTTCAAGGAATTGGATGACCTGTCAAAATTGAGATTAGTCCTGGGAGAAGGAGACAGACCATACCTTGGGGCCAAATATGTAACAACATGTCACAACCTGAGGACTGTTTAAAATTAAGACTGTTTAAAATTAATATTGAACGTACCAAATGAAGTACAAAGACTGTTTAAAATTAATATTGTTTAAAAGTAATATTGTATGTACCCAACAAATGTCAAATCGATTGACACCTACAGAATGTTTGAAAATGTACCTTTTTGCTATGTAAGCTTTGGCAATATGGTTCTCTGTAAACTTTCATGCCAATAAAGCATTTGAATTGAATTGAATTGAATTGAGAGAGGGGGCGAGAGAGAGAGAGAGGGAGAGGGGGCGAGAGAGGGGGCGAGAGAGGGGGCGAGAGAGGGGGGGAGAGAGGGAGAGAGAGAGAGAGAGAGAGAGAGGGAGGGAGAGAGGGGGAGAGAGGGCGAGAGGGAGAGAGAGAGAGAGAGAGAGTAAAAGCCAAATTGGATTCCTGCCAAACTATAGAACATCAGATCATATCTTCACCCTACAGACCCTAATTGACAAACACGTTCATCAAAACAAAAGGAAAATCTACGCATGCTTTATAGATTTCCAGAAGGCTTTCGATTCCATCTGGCACGACGGTTTATTCCTGAAACTTATCGAAAGCGGGGTAGGGGGAAAAACATATGATGTAATTAAATCAATGTATACAAACAACAAATGTGCAGTTAAAATTGGAGACAAACAAACAAAATACTTCCCACAGGGGCGGGGGGGGGGGTGACGCAGGGCTCGCCCATCTCACTGACACTCTTTAATATTTACATAAATGAATTGGCAAAACTACTTGAACAATTTACAGCACCCGGCCTCACCCTATATGAATCCAAGGTTAAATTCCTCCTCTATGCAGATGACATGACCTGGTTCTGCTGTCACCAACTAAGGAGGGTCTACAGCAGAACCTGGATCTGCTGGAGTCGTTCTGCCAGACCTGGGCCCTGACAATAAATCCCCAAAAAACCAAAATCCTTGTGTTCCAGCAAAGATCCAGACATCAGGGACCCAAAATAAATTTCACACTAGGAACAACCAAAATTGAACAAACCACTAACTACACATACTTGGGCTTAAAAATCAGTACGGCTGTGAATGAACTGAAAGAGAAAGCAAGAAGGGCTTTCTATGCCATTAAAAAATCAATCCAAATAGAAATCCCAATTAGCATTTGGCTCAAAATTTTCAAATCAGTAATTGAACCAATTGCACTCTATGGCAGTGAGGTGTGGGGACTGCTAACACAACAAGAATTTGCAAAATGGGACAAACACCCAATTGAAATCCTACATGCAGAATTCTGTAAAAGTATCCTCCGGACTCAAAGGAAAACTGTAAACAATGCATGCAGGGCGGAACTAGGCCAATATCCATTAATAATCACTATCCAAAAAAGAGCCACCAAAGAGAGGGAGAGAGAGGGCGGGAGAGGGCGAGGGGGGCGGGAGAGGGCGAGGGGGCGGGAGAGGGCGAGGGGACGGGAGAGGGCGGGAGAGGGGGCGGGAGAGGGCGAGGGGGCGGGAGAGGGCGGGAGAGGGGGCGGGAGAGAGAGGGCGGGAGAGAGGGCGAGAGAGAGAGCGAGAGGGCGAGAGAGAGGGCGAGAGGGAGGGCGAGAGAGAGGGCGAGAGAGAGAGAGAGAGAGAGAGAGAGGGGGCATGCGAGAGAGAAAAAGGGGAGAAAAAAGACTAAGGAAAGAGAGAAAGAAGGAATGATGACGGAGAAAGAGAAAGTACAGAATGTTAAAGAGAGAAAATGGAAGAAACCAAAAGGAAGAGAATGAGAGTGCATGTAGAGAGAAAGATTGAGCACAGGAGAGAGAGAGAGAGAGAGAGAGAGAGAGAGAGAGCGAGAGAGAGAGGAGGACAGAGACTGAAACATCCACGCTCGCATACACGGAGCGAGAGATCCACGCACCCACACACAACAGTGCAGGACAGAGACACCGAGTTTTATTATCCAGCATTAAATTGCTGTTTTCCAAAAGATTCAACACTGGGATCTGAATCTAGTGGATTCGGCTGTCAGCACAGAAGCCGTTAACCGGGAGCTAATCTCCGGAATTTCTCCTTTCCTGCTGCACAAAAATCTGCCTTCCCAATGCGAGGAAGTTTCCATCTGTGCTCACCGCCTGCCGTCAGAACATCTGGCTCGGCCAGCCAGCTGCAGCTTTTGTTTTCCTCTTTGACAGCTGGATGTTAAGACGTAGAAAAAGGGGGACGTCCAACCCAGGAGGGGAGAATCGCTCGACATGCACCAAGATTCACCCCCCACGTTTAAAAACCCGTTTATTGAGTAATGCACACAGGCTGCTGTCTGCACATTCTCTCTCCGCGCAGGGAGACCTCCCTCACTTACCTCCAGCCCTTGAATGTCTCTCTTGGGGCTCGGCGACAAGACTTGGACTGAGGACTGAAGGAGCAGCTCCACCAGAGCTCTGTGTGGCTTCAGCACAACTAATTGCCTCAGACTTGCTCCGCACTGATGTGGCACTGTCGTTCAGTGCTGTGTTTGCTAACTGTTGCTCCACAGGCCACTGACACGCTGGGTCAATAACCAGCGATACTCTGCCCTCGAAGCTCAGGACGACACACTGCTCGATATTCATGGCTGTGCTTTATATATAGATTGAGGAAGAGAAATCAAAAGGAGGGAAAGAAGAAAAGCAGAGAGGAGAAAAGGAGGGAATGATAGGGGAAAAGAGGGGAAGGGGACAAAGGGAAGGAAAAGTGAAGCAAAAGGAGGGAAGGAACAGAAAGGAGGGAAAGAGAGAGATCGAACAGAGAGAATGGAATGAAAAGAAATAATTTGCATTTATATGGCGCCTTTCACAACCTCATGACATCCCAACATTGTTGTAATGTAGGAAACGCGGCAGCCAATTTGCGCACAGCAAGCTCCCACAAACAGCAATGTGATGATGACCAGATCATCTGGTTTTGTGATGTTGGTGGAGGGATAAATATTGGTCCCAGGACACCGGGGAGAACTCCCCCCTGCTCTTCATCGAAATAGTGGCCGTGGGATCTTTTACGTCCACCTGAGAGAGCAGACGGGACCTCGGTTTAATGTCTTATCCGACAGTGCAGCACTCCCTCAGTAGCGCAGCTGGGATTTTGTGCTCTCGTCTCTGGAGTGGGACTTGGAACCACGACCTTCTGACTCCGAGGCGAGAGAGAGAGTGCTGCCCACTGAGCCAGGGCTGACAGCTAAATGTTAAAACTTAAAGGGGGAAAAATACTATTGCTTTACGCCTCCTGTTAGCGCAAATCCCCTGGCGCCTGGGCGCGGCGTCGCTAACGCCTCTTGCGAAATTCAGCGGGTGGTTAGCGGCGGCAGTAGCCGGTAGCGCCCCACGGCACTGCGCCTCTGGCAATGACATCATCGCCGTGCGCGGCGCCCTGCTTGCGCCCCGGCTGCAAACTTGGGTGTCGCCCCCTGACCTACCGCCGGACGCTGTGTTTGGGTGGCCATTTTTTTTGCCCCCTCCCGCTTTTTTCTTCAGGGTGCTTCTTGAGGGCCGGGCTGTTTTCCCGGCGACCTGTGCCCCCGGTGGTCCAGCTGGGCTCCGGTGCGCGCGGCGCTAGGCCCCTCCCCTTTAATCAGGGGAGGGAGGCCTGCAATACGAGCCGACGCGCGCGGCGCTGTTGTGCGTAGCGCCGCGATAGTCAGTTGTAGCGCCCCAGGAAGGAGGTGGAGCGATTCCAGTAGCGCCCCGCCACTGAATTTACAGCGCGGGGGCAAAAACGTTTCCACTCCTCAGTGAAGTGAGCGCCCCAAAGGGGGCACCACTGAATTTCTCCCCTCAAAATATTCCCGTGAGTAGAGAGGATTGAGGTGTGGTCTGATCAAGAAATGCTGAAATGAGAGCTTCTCTGCAATAACAACAGAAAACGCTGGAAAAACTCAGCAGGCCAGGCAGCATCGGTGGAGAGAGAAACAGGAGTTAACGTTTCGGGTCGGTGACCTTTCGTCAGAACTGGACAAAAGCAGGAAATGGAAAGCAAGTTTAGGGGCTGGGAAAAGGGGGAGGGGATGAAAGAACAAACGGGAAGGTCAGTGATAGGATAGAAAGCAGGAGAGATTGAGAGACATGAAGAGATATTCAAGGCGAGAGGAGATGGTAATGGGACAGATGAAGAAACAAAGGATGGCTCTAGATGGAGTGTGAATTGTGCTGGTAGAATGAAGGACAGCTAAAGGGAGGGAAGAAAAAAAAAGGGGGGGCCAAACAAAAAGTGTGGATTAAAAAAAAGAAAATATATATATGTGATAGGGGCCGAGGTTTCTCTGCCTCGCTCCTACTTTGGTGGGAGAATCTGGAAGGAGGGGACATGAACTTAAATTCCGAGCTAGACCATTTAGGAGGATGCACTTTTTCATACAAAGCTTAGGAGAAATTTGAAACTCTCGCCCCAATGGCTGAGTGCTGGGGGACAATTGAAGTTTTCAAGACTGAGATGGATAGATTTTTATTAGGTAAGGGCATCAAGGGATATGGAGCAAAGGTGGGGAAATGGAGTAGAGGTGAAGATCAGCCATGATCTAATTGAATTGGCTATGATAAATTGACCCTTAGTGTTAGGGGGATTAAATACGTGGGGTTACAGGGATAGGGTGGGATATGTGTTGGTGCAGGGGTTATGGGGATCAGGTGGGATATGTGTCGGTGCAGGCTCGATGGGCCGAAATGGCCTCTATCTGCACTGTGGGGTTTCTGTGATTCTGTGATTCTGTGATTCTGTGAATGGCAGAACAGGCCCGAGGGGCAGAAAGGCCTCCTCCTGTTCCTAATCTACGTCCCCTCCCTTATTGCCCAACAACAACTTGTATTTATACGGCGCCTTTAACATCGTAAAACGTGCCAAGACGCTTCACAGGAGCGATTATCAAACAAAATTTGACACCGAGCCACGTAAGGAGATATTAGGACAGAAGAGGTCGGTTTTAAGGAGCGTCTTAAAGGAGGAGAGAGAGGCGGAGAGGTTTAGGGAGGGAATTCCAGAGCTCGGGCCCCAGGCGGCTGAAGGCACGACCGCCAATGGTGGAGTGATTAAAAATCGGGGATGCGCAAAAGGCCAGAGTTGGAGGAGCGCAGAGATCTTGAAGGTGTTGTAGGGCTTATGGAGGTTTCAGAGATAGGGAGAGGGGCGAGGGCCATGGAGGGATTTGAAAACGAGGAGGAGAGTTTTAAAATCGAGGCGTTGCCGGACCAGGAACTAATGTAGGTCAGTGAGCACAGGGGTGGTGACGGGTGAACGGGACTTGGTGCAAAGTAGGACACGGGCAGCAGCAGTTTTAGATGAAGCTAGAATTCCTCTGTCTCTCTCTTCCCTAACCTTTTCACGTTCTGACGAAGGGTTCGACCCGAAACGTTGACTGTTTCTCTCTCCTCGATGCTGCCTGACCTGCTGAGTGTTTCCAGCATTTCCTGTTGTTATTTTAGAATTCCTCTGTAATGGTTACAGTTCCTGTCCTACGTAAATGAGGCACAAATAAATCCTGCTTAGACATGCAAAACCACAATGCTTTCAAAGCAGTTTTTCTGAATGTAAAATAAAACAAGCGCTCGAGGAGGGCGGGGCGACAAAAAGGCTTTTCCTGCCTGACCAGTTTCGATGCTTTCTTCCAGGGTCGAGCAGAGGGAGAAGTGCCGGCGTTATTCCATTGTCTCCCTCTCCCGCCATACATTCTTGGGAAAGGTGAATCAGGTGACACAAGGGATGGGAGCACGCAGCCGCCACTCGCCTGCCCTGTCTCAACGCCAACCCGGTGATGAAGCTATCGGGGGTGGGGCGGGTGGACAGGAAGGACTTTGTTTAGTTTTGTTTTGTTTAGTCCGTGCTAAAGTTGTTATATTCTCCCAGTACAACCTGACAGAAACTATTGGCAGGTCGGTCTCATTACATCGGATTTTACAGCATCAAAAACTGGCCATTCGGCCCAACTGGTCCGTGCCGGTGTTTACAAGAACATAAGACATAGGAGCAGGAGTAGGCCATTCGGCCCCTCGAGTCTGCTCCGCCATTCAGTGAGATCATGGCTGATCTTCCCCCTCTTTGTGCTCCACACGAGCCTCCTCCCACCCCTCTTCATCTCCCCCCATCAACAAATCCTTCAACCAGGTTGTACTGGTAGAATATAATAATAACTTTAGAACGGACTAAACAAAACAAAGCTAAACATATCCTTCTCTTCCTTTCTCCCTCGTAGAAACATAGAAGATAGGAGCAGGAGTAGGCCATTCGGCCCCTCGAGCTTGCGCCGCCATTTAATGAGATCATGGCTGATCATCCAAATTCAGTACCCTGTCCCTGCCTTCTCCCCATATCCCTTGATCCCCTTAGTCTTAAGAAATATATCCAACTCGTGTGTTTATCTCGGTTTTATCCCTCAACTAACATAACAAAAACAGATTATCTGGTCATCAGCACATTGATATTTGTGGGAGCTTGCTGTGCCCAAATTGGCTGCCGCGTTTCCTACATTACAACAGTAACTACACTTCAAAAAGTACTTCATTGGCTGTAAAGCGCTTTGGGACGTCCTGAGGTCGCGAGAGGTGCTATAGAAATGCAAGTCCTTCTTTATTGTAATATTTTATAATATATTATTTATATTATATATTCCAATATAGTAATTTATTATTAATAATATAATAGTTATAAAATAAAACTTTCCTCCTATTATATTGTATCTGAAGCTATTTAGCGGCCACTTGCTCCAGTGTTGCTGTATATATAAATTGGGTGAAGTCATCAGTCCTTCGCAATTTGGCACGGCCGTTTTGAATGTTATCTGCGAAATGCCTTCATTGCCCAAGAGTGTGTGTGAATTGCTATCTCTCTCCCCCTTCAGAGCCAGCGGCTCCCAGGCCGGCCGCTTTTTACAACAGGCGCCGTTTTAATTTGGAATCTGGAACATTGGAATCCGAGAGCTCGGCTCCTGGCCTTTTATAAACTGCTGAATCCACCTCCTTACCCCATCCAGCAGGGCCTGTAGCCCCACTGAAACACCGGCCTACCAAACCTGTGGTGGGTTAAAGCAGCCGGGTTTAGCGATGTAAATACCGGCCGTTACCGTCGGAACACTGGACTGCCAGAATTATTGGCACTAAACAATAAAAGACTTGCATTTCTACAGCACCTTCCACGACCTCAGGGCGTCCCAAAGCACTTTACTGGCAATGAAGTACTTTTGAAGTGTAGTCACTGTTGTAGGAAACGCAGCAGCCAATTTGCGCACAGCAAGCTCCCACAAACAGCAATGTGATAATGACCAGATAATCTGTTTTAGGGATGTTAGTTGAGGGATAAATACTGGCCCCAGGGAGAACTCCCCCTGCTCTTCTTCGGATAGTGCCATGGGATCTTTTACGTCCACCTGAGAGCGCAGACGGGGCCTCGGTTTAACGTCACACTGAGCTATGGCTTAGTGGGCCGCACTTTCGCCCCGAGTCAGAAGGTTGTGGGTTCAAGTCCCACTCCAGAGACTCGAGCACACCAATCTAGGCTGACACTCCCAGTGCAGTGCTGAGGGAGTGCTGCACTGTCAGAGGTGCCGTCTTTTGGATGAGACGTTAAACTGAGGAAATGTCTGCTCTCGGGTGGACGTAAAAGATCCCCTGGCACTATTTCGAAGAAGAGCAGGGGAGTTCTCCCCGGTGTCCTGGCCAACATTTATCCCTCAATCAGCATCACTAAAACAGATGATCTGGTCATTATCACATTGCTGTTTGTGGGAGCTTGCTGTGCACAAATTGGCTGCTGCTTTTCCTACATTACAACAGTAACTACACTTCAAAAAGTGCTTTACTGGCTGGTCGTGAAACGTGCTATATAAATGCAAGTCTGTCTCATCTGAAAGACGGCACCGCTGACAGTGCCGCACTCCCTCAACACTGCACTGGGAGTGGCAGCCCAGAGGGTGTGCTCAAATTAGTGGAGTGGGGCTTGAATCCAGGCCCGTCTGACTCAAGCGGTGAGAGTGCTACCCACTGAGCCACGGCCGACACATTAAATGGATAGCTGTTTGAGAGCTGGCATGGGCGTGATGGGCCGAACAGCCACCTCCGGTGCTGCGGAGCTCCATGATTCTCTCCTTTGCCTGTACAGATTGGAGACAGAGAGGAACTCAGACTCGACTGTTATGTGCAGTTGAGCGATGTTGACCTGATCTGTACGACGGTCGAGTTCCCAACGGTAGTGTCTTTTCATTGACCTGTTTCATTTCCGAGCCGAATAAGTGCGCATTTGCAGTTTAATGAAATGTAAAAAATAAATAAATAAACTAGGACACTGGATGTCTTTTGGGGAAACTGGCGCATTGATTCAATCGTGCGCAGCTCACGGATGGGTGATCAGAGAGCAATCATCCTTCACAGAGCGAGCACAAGCGCTTAAAATAGTTATGACCCATCCATCCTGGGATCGTTACTGAACCACCGCAGGTGGATGGAACTGTTGATTATCCTTGTAGGCTGCAAATAGATGTGATTGAAGTGCAACATGGAAAAGCTAATCATTACTATTATCAATTGACCGCGTAGCGTTGTGCTGACGGAATGTAATTTGGGAGCCGTTTGGTATCAGGCATGTCAAAATGACAAGTGATTTACTTGTGCCCCTCTCTCTCTCTCTCCTCTTTTGGAGCGGGAGAGATAAAGGCTTGTGATGGTGTTTTTAAAATTAGAGCCAGGCCGTTCAGGGGTGATGTCACGAAGCACTTCTTCACACAAAGGGTGGTAGAAATCTGGAACTCTCTCCCCCAAAAAGCTGTTGAGGCTGCGGGTCAATTGAAAAGAAAGAACTTGTATTTCTATAGCGCCTTTCACAATCTCCGGATGTCCCAAAGCGCTTTACAGCCAATGAAGTACTTTTTGAAGTGTAATCACTGTTGTAATGTAGGAAACCGGCAAACAATTTGCGCACAGCAAGCTCCCACAAACAGCAATGTGAGAATGACCAGATCATCTGTTTTTTTGTTATGTCGATTGAGGGATAAATATTATCCCCAGGTCACCAGGGAGAACTCCTCTGTTCTTCAAAATCGTGCCGTGGGATCTTTAGCGTCCACCTGAGAGAGCAGACGGGGCCTCGGTTTAACGTCTCATCTGAAAGACGGCACCTCCGACAGAGCGGCACTCACTCAGCACTGCATCGGGAGTGTCAAGCCTAGGTTTTTTGTGCTCAAGTCTCTGCAGTGGGACTTGAACCCACGACCTTCTGACTCAGAGGTGAGGGTGCCTCTGTGAAATTTGAACATTTCAAAACTGAGATTTTATGTGAGGCAAGGGTATTACGGAACCAAGGTGGGTAAATGGAGTGAAGATACAGATCAGCCGTGATCTCACGGAATGGCGGAACAGGCTCGAGGGGCTGAATGGCCTCCTCCTGCTCCTATGCTCCACGGCCAAGGCCAATTGTGTCATGGAGAAGCAGAATTGCGGAACTTGATCCCAAAAATCCTGGAATCTTGTCCAATAAAAATAGAAGTTGTCTCTGTAACGATCAAAAACATGCCATTCTATAGTGGACACTAGGTTGAGCCGTAGAGCTGTATATAGCTGTATGTATTAAGACTACACTACCCAGCTGTATATATATTAAGACTACATTACCCATGAGGCTAGGCTACCCACAAGGCAGCAGTCAAGATGGAAGCCTCTACAAGATGCTGTACAAGTCCACATGTGCTCAATAAAAGTAGCTAGCAAAAGCTAGCTGTGTTCATAATAAGAATGTCTATTTATTAATGAACATAACAGTCTCTGTCACCATAAGCCAGTGATTCCAGTTATAACAAGATTAAATCATGGAATTACCATTCCCAAATTTCCACTGCTGAATCCTGGAATGCAATGGAAATGGAATGTGATTTTAATCAGTCATCATAAATCAATGGCCAGGCCTCTGACTTAGCTAACTTTTTATTAAATGGTTGTACTTTATATAAAAAGTCATTCATATTTGCAGAATGAATATTGATTGTGGTATGTCGATGAGTTTTTGTAATATTCTTGGTCTGTGACTTGCTGCTTAGCTGGATTCTCTCCATCCGCCTCACTGCTCACTTCATTTTAAATCTCTCTGCCTGTGTCACCTGGTTCTTCCCTCGGTTCCAATTTCCTCTGCTGATAAACATAATTTAATAGGACAAACTCAGCATGGTTTCATGAAGGGGAAGTCATGTTTGACAAATTTGCTTGAGTTTTTTGAGGAAGTAACATACAGGGTGGATAAAAGGGAACCAGTGGACGTAGTGTATTTAGACTTCCAAAAGGCATTTGACAAGGTGCCACACAAAAGATTATTGCTCAAGATAAAAAATCACGGGATTGGGGGTAATATTCTGGCGTGGGTGGAGGATTGGCTCTCTAACAGAAAGCAGAGAGTTGGGATAAATGGTTCGTTCTCAGACTGGCAATCAGTAACTAGTGGTGTTCCGCAGGGGTCAGTGCTGGGTCCCCAACTCTTTACAATCTATATTAACGATTTGGAGGAGGGGACCGAGTGTAACATATCAAAGTTTGCAGATGATACAAAGATGGGACGGAAAGTAGTGAGTGAGGAGGACATAAAAAACCTGCAAAGGGACATAGACAGGCTAAGTAAGTGGGCAGATATTTGGCAGATGGAATACAATACTGGAAAGTGTGAGGTTATGCACTTTGGCAGGAAAAATCATAGAGCAAGTTATTATCTTAATGGCAAGAAACTGGAAAGTACTGTAGTACAAAGGGATCTGGGGGTCCTGGTGCACGAAACTCAAAAAGTTAGTATGCAGGTGCAGCAAGTGATTAAGAAGGCCAATGGAATGTTGGCTTTTATTGCTAGGGGGATGGAATATAAAAACAGGGAGGTATTGCTGCAGTTGTACAAGGTATTGGTGAGACCGCACCTGGAATACTGCATACAGTTTTGGTGTCCATACTTAAGAAAAGACATACTTGCTCTCGAGTCAGTACAAAGAAGGTTCACTCGGTTAATCCCGGGGATGAGGGGGTGGTCATATGAGGAGAGGTTGAGTAGATTGGGACTCTACTCATTGGAGTTCAGAAGAATGAGAGGCGATCTTATTGAAACATATAAGATTGTGAAGGGGCTTGATCGGGTGGATGCAGTGAGGATGTTCCCAATGAAGGGTGAAACTAGAACTAGGGGGCATAATCTTAAAATAAGGGGCTGCTCTTTCAAAACTGAGATGAGGAGAAACTTCTTCACTCAGAGGGTGGTAGGTTTGTGGAATTTGCTGCCCCAGAAAGCTGTGGAAGCTACATCATTAAATAAATTTAAAACAGAAATAGATAGTTTCCTAGAAGTAAAGGGAATTAAGGGTTACGGGGAGCGGGCAGGAAATTGGACATGAGTCTAGGTTCGGAATGGTCATGGCCCTGTGGGTAGTGGAGCGGGCCCAGGGGCCGTGTAGCCTGGTTCTGCTCCTACTGTGTTCTAATTCTGTGTTAGATTTCAGGAGATGGTTTTATTCCTGTTCCTGGCTGGGGTGGAGATCGCCTTTACAGAAGGTAAGTACTGTAGAAAATATAGGGACAGAGTGATCTCCTGGAAGAATTTCGATCCCCTAGATGGGTCGGAGAGGAATTTCCCAGATTTTTTTCTCCCAAATTGGCCATTGGGTCTTTAATCTGGTTTTTCGCCTCTCCCGGGAGATCACATGGGTTCGGGTGGATGCAGAGTGATAGAAGATTTGAGGTTAGGATCAGATCAGCCGTGATCTTATTGAATGGTGGAGCAGGCTCGAGGGGTCGATTGGCCTACTCCTGCTCCTATTTCTTATGTTCTTATGATTCTGCCTCATCTCATCGACGTGTGACTGACTCTAGTTTCCCCGGTTCACCTGCCTCCCATTTCTGTTCACTCTCCTTTGTTTCTGTCTTGACCTATATATTCTCTCTCTGTCTATCTCTCTCTGCCTGCCCCTCTCTCTGTCTCTCTCTCTCTGCCTGTCTCTGCCTCTCTCTCTGCCTGTCTCTCTCTCTCTGCCTGTCTCTCTCTCTCTGCCTGTCTCTCTCTCTCTCTGCCTGTCTCTCTCTCTCTCTGCCTGTCTCTCTCTCTCTGCCTGTCAATTCAATTCAAATCGCTTTATTGGCATGACAAGTTACATCTTATGTTGCCAAAGCATCGAAAAACATTCATGTTTGTACACAAAAATACAGATCTATCCATACAGTGTATAAACAGATATATCCCTGAGTGTATAAATATACTTTCATATAATTTATATATACTCTTTTCTTATATTTAGTGGGTGTCCCTCTGTTTATGGCAAGCTGTAACATAGTGTGCCGCTAGTGTTACACAATTTCTCTCTTCCCCTAGTCTCTGCCTCTCTCTCTCTCTCTCTGCCTGTCTCTCTCTCTCTGCCTGTCTCTCTCTCTCTGCCTGTCTCTCTGCCTCTGCCTGTCTCTCTGCCTCTGCCTGTCTCTCTCTCTCTCTCTCTCTCTCTCTGCCGCTCTCTCTCTGCCTCTGCCTGTCTCTCTCTCTGTCTCTCTCTCGCTGTCTCTCTCTCTCTCTCTCTCTGCCTCTCTCTCTGTCTCTGTCTCTGTCTCTCTCTCTCTCTGTCGCTGTCTCTCTCTCTCTGCCTGTGCGTCTCTCTCTGCCTCTCTCTCTGCCTCTCTCTCTCTCTCTGCCTCTCTCTCTCTGCCTCTCTCTCTCTCTCTCTGCCTGCCTCTCTCTCTCTCTGCCTGTGCGTCTCTCTCTCTCTCTCTCTCTCTCTCTCCCTATCACCAATGCCCCAGACCGGCCCCTGGATCTCGAGTCCTGTTACTGCAGGGTTGTCAACAATGGTTGGATGTATTCCTGACTGCCCACCTCCAACTGCCCCATCCCCAAACTCCTGCCATTGATCCATCCTTGCGGAGCCCCGCCTCCCCACACCAATCGGAAAGCGAACAGATTCTTCCTTTCCTGATTGGATGATTCGTGACCATCAGTCAAACGGTCTTTTTTTTCCACCATCTCCAATATTTTTATCACTTTTGTTGAATGCTCCTATGATTTCTCTCCCGGGTGTTGCTCGCTGCAGTGTCCTGGAAATTAATCTTCCGTTCCTGGAGACTCCAGGCCAATGCTAGAGGGTTGCTACCTTCTACCAGCCCACTCCCCACGTGTTAGCAGCATGGTTCCTTTCTGATATCGACAGTGGTTGAAGGTTTAGAAATGGAAGTTTTAAAGAAATCATAGAACCATAGAATATTACAGCACAGAAGGAGGCCATTCGGCCCATCGTGCCTGTGCCGGCTCTTTGAAAGAGCTCTCCAATTAGTCCCACTCCCCCCTGCTCTTTCCCCACAGCCCTGCAAATGTTTTCCTTTTCAAGTATTTATCCAATTCCCGTTTGAAAATTATTGAATCTACTTCCACTGCCTGCATTCCAGATCACAACAACTCACTGCACAAACATTTTTTTCCCTCATCACCCCTCTGGTTTTTCTGCCAATCTGTGTCCTCTGGTTACCGACCCTCCTGCCAGTGGAAACGGTTTCTTCTTATTTACTCCATCAAAACCCTTCATGATTTTGAATCAAATCAAATGAGGGACACGATAATTAAAGAAATTAAGATCTTAAATTGTCTTGGGTACAGTCTACTCCCGATAACTGAATGATCCAATTGGTGTCAATAAACAGGCGTCAGCCGTGGCTCAGTGGGCAGCGCACTCTCTCTTGTCTCGGTGCCGGAAGGTTGTGGGTTCAAGCCCCCCTCCAGAGAGTTCAGCATAAAATCCAGGCTGACACTCCAGTGCAGTGCTGAGGGAGTGCCGCACTGTTGGAGGTGCCGTCTTTCCAAAGGTCTCGTCTGCCCTCGGGATATAAAAGATCTTTGAAGAAGAGCAGGGGAGTTCTCTCTGGTCTCCTGGCCAATATTTATCCCTCAGCCAACTAAAAAAAAAATTCTCTGTTCATTATCACATTGCTGTTTGTGGGAGCTTGCTGTGCGCAAATTGGCTGCCACGTTTCCTACATTACAACAGTGACTGCACTTCAAAAAGTACTTCATTGGCTGTAAAGCATTTTGGGGCATCCTGAGGTCGGGAACGGAGCTATAGAAATGAAAACATAAGAATGCAAGTCTTGCTTATTTTTTCTTTCAAGTCCTCGTGTTTATTAAATAAACGCACATACAGATATACAATATACTAGCTGTGCAGTACTAGTCGGAATCAAATGGCGGCCCTTTGAATCAGCGAGCCTTCATTACAGTCGGCAAGCCTTCCGACTGCGAAAGGAATCTGGAATCTTGTTGCGGTATGCAGCACCTCCTCAGGTGGGACGGAGCACACTGCCAGATGCCTGGGATGTGCCTCCACGGAAAGCAAACCGTACTTTGAAGTGGTTTTGCCCGAGGCGGAAATACAACACAACAGAGCACCACAGTAAGTGAGAAACGCTTCACCGAAACCGCACCTCCCGAAACGTAATTCTACAGAAGCATCCAGATTGGACGGGGGGTGGGGATGGAGCGGGGCAAGGGGAAACACAGGAAGGAAATCTCAACAATGCTGTATACCAGGAACATCCTCCCTCGATATTTCTGCATAAACATCGAGAAATGATCTCACTGAACTTTCAATGTAACCGGTTGCGAGCCATTTCAAAAACCTTGAAGTGGGAACATTTGGCATTAGTGCCCGTGACTACATCTGGAAGACTGGACTGTAAAACCCGTTGCTTAAATCACACCTTCATGTAGGCTATTGGCAACCTTGGGAGGCAAGCTGATCTTTGTTCTTCTGGTGTGATAGGAGGAGGCCATTCGGCCCATTGTGCCTGTACCGGCTCTTTGAAAGAGCTCTCCAATTAGTCCCACTCCCCCTGCTCTTTCCCCATAGCCCTGCAAATTGTTCCCCTTCAAGCATTTATCCAATTCCCCTTTGAAAGTTACTATTGAATCTGCTTCCACCGCCCTTTCAGGCAGCGCGTTCCAGATCACAACAACTCGCTGCGTCAATTTTTATTCCCGCATCTCCCTCGTTCTTTTCCCAATGATCTTAAACCGGTGTCCTCTGGTTACCGACCCTCCCACCAGTGGAAACAGTTTGTCCTTCCTTACTGTATCAACAACCTTCATAATTTTGAACACCTCTATTAAATCTCCCCTTAACCTTCTCTGCAATTCCAGTCTCTCCACGTCCATGGTACAATTCTAGTCAATCTCTTCTGCACCCTCTTCCATTTGAGGCATAAAGGGGATACCTTTGCAGGAATGGAGGGAGGACGCTAACCTCAGTGGGTAACACTCATGTCTCGGAGTCAGAAGGGGGGGGGGGTTCAAGCCCCACTCCAGAGACTTGAGCACAAAAATCTAAGTCGACACTCCCAGTGCAGTGCTGAAGGAGTGCTGCACTGTCGGAGGTGCCATCTTTCAAATGTGATGTTAAAGCGAGGCCCCGTCTTCCCTCTCAGGTGGGTGTAAAAGATCCCAAGGCCACTATTTGAAGAAGAGCAGGGGAGTTCTCCCCGGTGTCCTGGGGCCAATATTTATCCCTCAACCAACATCACTAAAATAGATGCTCTGGTCATTATCACATTGCTGCTTGTGGGAGCTTGCTGTGCGCAAATTGGCTGCTGCGTTTCCAATGTTACAACAGTGACTACACTTCAAAAGTTGGCTGTAAAGCACTTTAAGATGTCCTGAGGTCATAGAATGCGCTATACAAGGGCAAGTCTTTCTTTCCTCATCACAGAATAAGCTTGCGAGTGTCAGATGACAAAAAAAAAACACCCAAAGCTGTAGTTACCTTGGAGTAACAATGATTTTGTTTTACTGTGACTCCTTGACCCCAAAGTGCAACATTCACAAAATACAATACAGGCCATTCTTTCCCCCTCTCCACTTCATCACGTCTTCAGTAAGCTCTGTAATCAACAACAACTTGTATTTATATAGCGCCTTTAACGTAGTAAATTGTCGCAAGGTGCTGCACAGCAACGATTATCAAACAAAATTTGACACCGAGCCACATAAGGAGATATTAGGACAGGTGACAGGTGACCAAAAGCTTGGTCAAAGAGGTAGGTTTTAAGGAGCGTCTTAAAGGAGGAGCGAGAGATAGAGAGGTGGAGAGGTTTAGGGAGGGAATTCCGGAGCCTGGGGCCCAGGCAGCTGAAGGCACAGCTGCCAATGGAGGAGTGATTAAAATCAGGGATGGGCAAGAGGCCAGAATTGGAGGAGCGCAGAGATCTCGGAGGGTTGTAGAAGATTACAGAGATAGGGAGGGGGCGAGGACATGGAGGGATTTGAACACAAGCCAGCAGAAGAGGAGGGGAGAAATTGGAGTGGGTGAAGACATGGAACATCTAGGAAAGAGGAATATGCGAGGGGGAACAGGAGAGAACTATTGATCCTGAAGGATGTGGCCTACTCGCTTCTCAGAATTCCTTGGGATCCCAAGAGTCTATCGTATTCAGAGATAATATCCATCTTATCACAGAGACAGTATCCATCTCACATGATCCTCTGCCTTACCTACCTCTGATACTAGCTGAGCTGGACTGTAATTGGAGAGACCATTCCGCAGCTCACTGCACTATTAGCTCATTCTGCAAAGTGAAATTGCATCATTAATCTAACTGACAGCATTTGCTCACAATCACAGGCTGCAAGAGCACCTCATTACAAACACAACAGGTCAATTAGAGCAAAAATGAAGCATCGCAGACAAAATGTAGCAGTGCGTTCCCGCTTACAACAGTTGGGGGTTCTCAGGTGGATGCAACAGATCCTGCAGCACTATTTTGAAGAAGAGCAGGAGAGTTCTCCCCGGTGTCCTGGCCAATATTTATCCCTCAACCAACATCACTAAAAAAAAACCAGATTATCTGCTCACTGTCGCGTTGCTGTTTGTGGGAGCTTGCTGTGCGCTAATTGGCTGCCGCATTTCCCACATTACAACAGTGACTGCACTTCAAAAGTACTTCATTGGCTGTAAAGCGCTTTGGTATGCCCCGAGGCCATGGAAGGCGCTGTAGAAATGCAAGTTATTTCTTCCTATCTATATTTCTCTCTATTCTTCTGTCACTTTTCTATTCTGCTTCAAATGGGGTTTAATTGAAAAAAATGTGAGAAACAAAATGTGATTATAGATCTTTTAGAAAGTTTTAAAATCCATATAGGCACTTCCAATCCAAACACGCCAGTAAACTACCGATTTATTTAGGTAAGCATCATGTCCGATCATGATATATCATCCAACTGTGCTACTACAAGGGCCAGACTAAAGTTAACACAAACCTTTTTTTCCCACCCCCGAGATGTTCTTTAAACAGTGAGTGCCAATATTGTTGGAGAGTTGGATCCCAACAGTATGAAGTCTTCAAATAAGAACATAGGAAATAGGAACAGGAGTCGGCCATTCAGCCCTTCGAGCCTGCTCTGCCATTCAAGAAGATCATGGTTGATCTTCGACCTCAACTCCACCTTCCTGCAATATCCCAATATCCCTTGATTCCCTTAGTACCCAAAAATCTATCGATCTCTGTCTTGAATATACTCAACGACTGAGCCTCCACAGCCCTCTGGGGTAGAGAATTCCAAAGATTCACCACCCTCTGAGTGAAGAAATTCCTCCTCATCTCAGTCCTAAATGGCCGACCCCTTATTCTGAGACTGTGACCCCTGGTTCTAGACACCCCAGCCAGGGGAAACATCCTCCCTGCATCTACCCTGTCGAGCCCTGCAAGAATTTTATATGTTTCAATGAGATCCCATCCTTCTAAACACTAGGGAATATAGGCCTAGTCTCCTCAATCTCTCCTCATAGGACAATCCCCCCCATCACAGGAACCAGTCTAATGAACCTTCGTTGCACTCCCTCTAAGGTAAGTATATCCTTCCTTAGGTAAGGAGACCTAAACAGTACACAATACTCCAGGTGTGGTCTCACCAGAGCCCTATATAATTGCAGTAAGACACCTTGGGGGGAAAAATTGGTTGCTTTGCACCATCCGTTAGCGCCCTAAGAGGGCGATAACGGGGCACAAAGCAGCGAGCGCCCGGTCACGGCTCCGCCCACGCCTCCCACGAAATTCAGCGGGAGGTTCGCACTGTCGCGAACCGGTAGTGCCCCGTGGCGCTGCGCCGCTGGCGATGACATCATCACCGTGTGCAGCGCCCCGCTCGTGATCTTCGGGAGCGCCCCCCGACTTACTGCTGGACGCTATGTCCGACGGGGTCAGGGGGGCCTACCTGCGGCTGGGGCGGCGCTATTTAAAGGCAAGGTGCGGGGCGGCCATTTTTGTTGCTGGCTGCCTGCCAGCACCTGCCTGCACTCCTGTCTCCGGCCTCCTTACCTACCTCCCCCCCCCCCCCCCCCGTGGAGTGCCGACTGCGCTCCAAGAGACCGGCCCCAAATGGGTGCTACTCAATTTTTAGCCCCTTTACTCTTATACTCCAATCCTTTTGAAATAAAGGCTACCATACCATTTGCTTTCCTAATTGCTTGCTGTATCTGCATGTTTACTTTCAGTGATTTGTGTACAAAGACACCCAGGTCCCTCTGAACACCAACATTTCCCAATCTCTCACCATTTAAAAAATACTCTGCTTTTCTATTTTTCCTACCAAAATGGATAACGTCTCACTTCTCCACATTATAACCTGTCTATATCCCTTTGTAGCCTCATCGCATCCCCCTCACAACTTATTGTCCTACCTCGCTTTGTATCATCAGCAAACTTGGATACATTACTCTTGGTCCCCCTATCTAAGCCATTGATATAGATTGTAAATAGCTGAGGCCCAAGCACTGATTGTTGTGGTACCCCACTGGTTATAGCCTGCCAGCCCAAAAATGATCCATTTATTCCTGCTCTCTTTTCAGTCCTTTAACCAATCCTCAATCCATGCTAGTATTTCTCCCCCAATCCCATGAGTTCTAATTTTGTGTAATAACCTCTTGTGTGGCACCTTATCGAATGCCTTCTGAAAATCCAAATACACCACATCCACTTGTTGTCTCTTACCTGCTAGCTACATCCTCAAAAAACTCAACAGATTTGTCAAATATGATTTCCTTTTCATAAATTCGTGTTGACTCTTCCCAATCATATTTTGATTTTCTAAGTGCCCTGTTACCAAGTTCTTATTAATAGATTCTAACATTTTCCCTACTACTGTTGTCAGGCTAACTGGCCTATAGTTCCCTGGTTTCTCTCTCCCTCCTTTCTTAAATAGCGGGGATACGTTTGCTACCTTCCAATCCTTGGGGACTGTTCTAGAATCTAGGGAATTCTGGAAGATCACAACCAATGCATCCACTATCTCTGTAGCCACCTCTTTTAAAACCCTAGGGTGTAGGCCATCAGGTCCAGGGGATTTGTCGGCTTTTAGTCCCATTAATTTCTCCAGTACTATTTTTTTTACTAATATTAATTTCTTTCAGTTCCTCATTCTCACTAGGCCTTAGGTTCCCCACTATTTCCAGAATGTTTTTTGTGTCTTCTTCTATGAAGATGGATACAAAGTATTTGTTTAATGTCTTTGCCATTTCCTTATTCCCATTATAATTTCTCTTGGGGGGGGGAAATTTGGTTGCTTTGCACCTCCCAAGGGGGCGCTAACAGGGCGCAAAGCACCTCGCGCCCGGGCACGGTGCCGCTAATGCCTCCCACGAAATTCAGCGGGAGGTTAGCAGCGACAGTAGCTGGTAGCTGATGTCGTCACTGTGCGCAGCACCCTGCTTGCGCCCCCTGACCTACCGTCGGACGCTATGTCCGACAGGGTCAGGGTATCATGTTTGCATCTGGGGCAGCGATAATTAAAGGGCAAGTCCCAGGTGGGCATTTTCTTTTGGGCCGCCTGCCAGCACCTGCCCTCTCTCGCCTCCTCCTGCGAGTTGCCAGCCGCGATCGGTCAGCCTGGCACTCCGAGTGCCAAATTCTTTTGCCGGCACCCCATCCCCCGGAGGTCCAGCAGAGCCCCGGTGCGTGAGGGAGGCCTGCAGTACCGCGGCGCTACGCGCCAACGCGTGTGGCGCTGCTGCACGTAGCACCGCGATATTCAATGGGAGCGCCCCAGGAGGGAGGGGGAGCGCTTCCAGTAGCCCCGCCTCCTGCTTGGGGCGCTACCATTCAATTTCGGGCGTGGCGGCGCTAACTTTTGCAGAGTGCTAAAAGTAGCGCCCCGGCGAAGTTAGTGCCCCAAAGGGGGCGCGACCCAATTTTTTTCCCCCTTGTCTCTGCCTCTAGGGGATCCACATTTACTTTCGCTAATCTCTTCCTTTTTACATACCTATAGAAGCTTTTACAGTCTGTTTTTATGTCTCTCGCTAGTTTACTCTCATACTCTATTTTATCTCTCTTTATCAATTCCTTGGTCATTCTTTGCCGAGATCTAAAATCCTCCCAATCCACAGGCTTACTACTCTTTTGGCAACATTACAAGCCTCTTCCTTTAACCTAATACTACCTTTAACTTCTCTTGTTAGCCATGGTTTCACCACCTTTCCTGTGGGGTTTTTATTCCTTAAGGGAATGTATGTTCATTGTGAATTATGAATTATTTCTTTAAATATTTGCCATTACTTATCTACCACCATATCTTTTAATCCCAATCTACTTTAGCCAACCCGCCCTTCATACCCATGTAGTTTGCTTTGTTCAGATTTAAGACCCTAGTTTCGGACTTAACTAAATCACTCTCAAACGCAACATAAAATTCTATCATATTATGATCACTGTTCCCCAGAGGCTTCTTTACTATAAGGTTATTAATTAACCCTGTCTCATTTCAAAATACTAGATCTAAAATAACCTGTTCCCTAGTTGGTTCCTCAACATACTGATCTAGAAAACTATCTTGAATGCATTCCATGAACTCGTCCTTCACACTATTACTGCAAATTTGGTTTACCCAGCCTATATGAAAATCAAAGTCCCCCATGATTACTGTATTACCCTTGTTACATGCACCTCTAATTTCCTGATTTATACTGTGCCCAACACTTCCATACCAGTGCTTCCGACATGTCTTCCTTTTTCCTCAACCGAGGATTCCCCTCTACTGTGGTTGACACGGCCCTCGACCGTGTCCGTTCTATCTCCCGCACTTCTGTCCTCACCCCTGCCCCTCCCTCCAGGAACCATGATAGAGTTCCCCTTCTCCTCACCGTTCACCCCACCAGCCTCCACATTCAACGGATCATCCTCCGCCATTTCTGTCACCTCCAACATGATCCCATCACCAAACGCATCTTCCCCTCCCCTTTCAGCATTCCGCAGGGACCGCTCCCTCCAAGGCACCCTAGTCCACTCCTCTATCACCCCCAGCACCCCTTCCCCTTCGCCCGGCACCTTCCCGTGCAAGCGCAGGAGATGCAACACCTGCCCTTATAATTCCCCGCTTCCCACTGTCCAGGGCCCCAAACACCCCTTCCAGGTGAAACAGCGATTTACTTGTACTTCTTGCAATCTACTACACTGTATTCGCTGCTCACGATGCGGTCTCCTCTACATTGGGGAGACCAAACGCAGATTGGGTGACCGCTTTGCGGAACACCTCCGTTCAGTCCGTAAGGGTGACCCCGAGCTTCTGGTCGCCTGTCACTTTAATTCACCGCTCCATTCCCACTCAGACCTCACCGTCTGCGGCCTCTTGCATTGTTTCACGGAAGATCAGCGTAAACTCGAGGAACAGCACCTCCTCTTCCGGTTAGGCACTTTACAGCCTTCCGGACTCAATATCGAGTTCAACAATTTCAGATCATAACCTCGGCCCCTCTTATATTTTTATATTTTTTATCCACACTTTTGGTTTGTGCCTTTTCCTTTTCTCTCTCTCTCTCCCACACGGCAGCTGTCTCTCACTCTGCCAGCGCATTTCACACTTCACCGAGAGCCATTGTTTGTTTCTTTACCTGTCCTATTACCATCTCGTCTCACCTTGAATATCTCTTAATGTCTCTTCACCTCTCACTGACCTTCCCTTTTGTTCTTTCATCCCCTCCCCCATTTCCCAGCCCCCAAACTTGCTTTTTCATCCGTTTCATTTCCTGCTTTTTTCTCAGTTCTGTAGAAGGGTTTCGACCTGAAACGCTGACTCTGTTTCTCTCTCCACGGATGTTGCCTGGCCTGCTGAGTTTTTCCAGCATTTTCTGTTGTTACTTCAACTACTGTTTGGGGGCCTATAACCTACTCCCACCAATGTGTTCTGCCACTTGTTGTTTTAGCTCCACCCAAACTGATTCTACATCTTGATTTTCGGAGCTAAGATCCTTTCTCTCTACTGTCTTTATCCTGTCCTTTATTATCAGGGCTACCCCTCCTCCTTTTCCATTCTGCCTATTTCTTCTAAAAGTCAAGTATCCTGGAATATTTAGTTCCCAACCTGGGACACGCTGCTACCACGTCTCCGTAATGGCTATTAGATCAAACCTATTAATTTCCGTCTGTGCTATTAATTCATCTATTTTGTTGCGAATGCTTCGCACATTGAGATATTGTGCCTTTAGCTTTAATTTTTTTTCTATTTTCCCCTGATGTCACCTCAGTCACTGATGCCCTCTTACTTTTGTTAAGCTCTCTGTCCCTTCCTGACCTACTCTGCTTATTTTTAGCCAAATTGCTACTCTGCTCGAGAGCCTCGACATTTATCCTACTGCTTTTGTCTCCCAACACTCCTTCATTAGTTTAAATAAACACACACAGTTGAAAAGATAAGAGAGCGATGGAAAGACAAGGGGCAGTGAGTGGATCGAGCAATGTTAATACACTCCACACATCTCTCAGGCACTGTGACTCCTCCACGCCAGTCTTCCTGATGAGGTCATCACACATTGCTAACAACTGACATTAAATGAAGATAATCGGAACTCTAATCAGCTTTTAAAAAAAGTCAAAACACTTGTTACGGTTGCCAGACCACTTTACCATCAGAACAGAATGCACATCAAAACCTAATGGATATCTTGTTCTTATTTATAAATAACACTCATGCTATATTAAACTTAATGACAGCCAGTGCTCGTGAACAGTGATCTTTTAAACAATGCAGTTTCTCTTCCAGTCAGAAGAAGCAGCTGAGAGAGAGAGAGAGAGAAAGAGAGAGAGACAGAGAGGCAGAGAGAGGCAGAGAGAGAGAGAGACAGACAGACAGAGAGAGAGAGGCAGAGAGAGACGCAGAGAGACAGAGAGAGAGACACAGAGAGACAGAGAGAGACAGAGAGAGAGACAGAGAGAGAGGCAGAGAGAGAGGCAGAGAGGCGCAGAGACAGAGACAGAGAGAGAGAGGCAGAGAGAGAGAGAGGCAGAGAGAGAGAGAGAGAGAGAGAGACAGACAGACAGAGAGGCAGAGAGAGAGGCAGAGAGGCTGAGAGAGAGGCAGAGAGGCAGAGAGAGAGACAGAGACAGAGAGAGAGAGAGAGAGAGAGAGACGGAGAGAGAGAGAGAGAGAGAGAGAGACAGAGAGAGACAGAGAGAGAGACACACACAGAGAGACAGAGAGAGAGACAGAGAGAGAGACACAGAGAGAGAGAGACAGAGAGAGAGAGACAGAGACAGAGAGAGAGAGACAGAGAGAGACAGAGAGAGAGAGAGACAGAGAGAGAGAGACAGAGAGAGAGAGAGACAGAGAGAGAGAGGGACAGAGAGAGAGAGAGAGAGACAGAGAGAGAGAGACAGAGAGAGAGACACAGATGCAGAGAAGGGACATCAATGCAGTCTCCTGGGGCACTGTTTGTTCTAACACAATCTAGATCTGATTCCATCCTTCCCTATCACAGCATCAGTTTATATAACAAATATACAGAAAGTAGAGAGCAAATAAATGTCTTCGCTTTTACACACCCTTTCTTGTGGTATTCCTATGAGCCTGGTATCTGGGACAGGCGAGTGCCTCAGTCCAGAATCCTTTAATGGCCCAAATTTGCTAATGGGAGTCATGAAAGTAAAGCACATTTCTGGATTGAAAGGCAGCCATTGACCCCATCAAACAGATTCCTTCCATCAGATCAAACAAAATAGCCTCACGCCAAGTGATGTGATAACTACAGCCAAGTTGCCAATAAAATAATGAGGCATAGTTCTCGGGATTTAACCCAAGCCAGTTAGTTAAAGGCAAAAGCGCAAAAGAAATGGTTTGATACAAAGGGTTTGGAGAATGTGAAATGCATTGCTTCAAAAGGCCATTGGTGGGAATTCAATGGAGGTTGTTAAAAATGGAGGGAAAATACCTGGGAAGTAAAGGAATTAAGGAATATGGAGTAAAGACGGAGAATTGGGATTAAAAAGACAGAGCTACCATCGCTAACAAAATGGCGGCACGGGCTCAATGGACTAAAAGGTCAACTCCTGCTCTAACAGTTCTCTGACCCACACCAAAGCTAGTTGAGCAAAAATTATAGGATATTAACCCAACAGCAGTCTACATTGTTCAACCACAGTTGCTTGTTTTTCCTGAGTTCGTGGAAGAAGCTATATAAATCAAAGCTCTTTCTTTCAATTAAATCTGTACTTATCCCAACATCTCTCAACGTCACTTTGAACTAGATAGTTATCCACCTCCTTTGTACAGGAAATTAAATCAAAGCACAGTATTAACTCATTTTGATGGCAGTCTATTCCTAAGAGTAACTGATGTGATGTAAAGTTTTCTCCCTCAACAACAACTTGCATTTATATGGCGCCTTTAACATAGTAAAACATCCCGAGGCGCTTCACAGGAGCGAGTGTCAAACAAAAAATTGACACCGAGCCACACAAGGAGATATTAGGGCAGGTGATCAAGATCTTGGTCGAAGAGTAGGTTTTAAGGAGCGTCTTAAAAGAGGAGAGAGATGGAGAGGTTTAGGGAGGGAATTCCAGAGCTCAGGGCCCAGGCAGCTGAAGGCATGGCCGCCAATGGTGGAGCGATTAAAATTGGGGATGCTCAAGAGGGCAGAATTGGAGGAGCGCAGAGAAACGTCAAAGAATACAGCGCTCCCTCAGCACTGCACTGAAGTGTGAACCCAGATTACATGCACAAGGCTCTGGCGTGGGACTTGAACCCATAACCTTCAGACTCAAGAGCTCCACAAACTGAGCCAAGCTGACAGACACCGTGGCTAGTTAAGGTGGCGAAATCCCAGCACATGATGAACTAAACAAAAAGCTTATAAATGCAGCTTGGACATTAGAATTAATTGGTTTAAAAAAAAAAGAAACAGACAGACAGAAACATACCGAGGCGACTTATCCATCAAGCTCCCTTTTCCTTTTCAGCGATCTTCAAAACATTCCCTTCTCCCTCCCCCAGAGGAAGTCCAGCTTGGAGATGTGACGGATACACTGGTGGTGTGGCCCCCACAGCAAGGGTGTGTTTAAAAACGTTCAAGGATTTCCTCAGCAGCTTTCATCCTTGCACAGGATTCACAAACAGAACTGAAGGAAAATGGGAAAGGGCCCTCCTGTAAAGTCTGTGGGTTGTTTAGTTAATTAATACACAGACTACCAGAGTAACTTAAAACAGGACTTTACTATTCGAAGGTCAGGGCGAATCTGCCCAATAAATCCTGACACAGCACTTATATACCAGTGTGGTCACCGTCGGTATTACAGTATACAGAAGCCAACAAAGTAGTGCAACACCTGAAGTAGTTCTCTTAAAGGTGGACGGTTACATACAATAGTTCTCTTAAAGGTAGACGGGTACATACACTACAATCCTCCCTTTTTAGCTTACAACATACTGATTCCCCATTAAACATACATTATAACATATATACAACTTTATGCAAGACAGTTCACAGATTCAGTCTCTCTGGAGGTTTCCGGACTCTGTCCGGATAACGCCTCGGTGGTGTCGTAACTCCCGGCGGGGTAGTAGGTGCTTCTGGCAAGGTCGATTCGGCTTGAAGGACAGTGTCAGGTTCATCTGATTCCAGTATTACCAGATCGGAGGTAGGTGTTCTGGGTATCTCTGTCTCAACATTAACCGTGTAAGGTGGTGGAGTAGGTTGGCCATTTGTGGCTGACCCTATGATCTGGTCAACATGGCGCCTTATTATACTGTCCCCAATGTCCACCGTATACATCAACGGCCCTAGCCTTTTTCCAATAGTTCCAGGCTGCCATTTCTCGGTACGGTAGTCCCGGGCCAGAACTTGTTGACCTATCTGAAAAGATCTAGTTGGCCTTTCAATCATGCCCTGGAATTGCCGGTTCTCTACGTCCCTTCTGACGTTTGGCTTAAGCAAATCCAGCCGGCATCTTAGTCGTCTATTAAAAAACATCATGGCGGGAGTTTGATTTGTGACCGCATGTGTTGCATTCCTGTACGCCAACAAGAAGCTATCCACCTTATGTTGTAAGTTAATGGCTTCATTACCCATGGCCTTTATGGCCTTCTTGAAGGTCTGGACAAACCTTTCAGCCAATCCATCGGAGGCAGGATGGTATGGGGCTGACGTGTAGTGCTTAACCCCATTGCTCTTTAAGAATTTCTTGAATTCTTCGGACACAAATTGCGGTCCATTATCAGAACAGATCTGTTCCGGCAGCCCATTCCTAGCAAACATGGTCCTTAACACTGTGATGGTTTTTTCCGTGGTGGTGGTGGACATCTTTATTACCTCCGGCCACTTGGAGTGTGCATCCACCGCTATTAGAAACATTGAGTCCATAAATGGACCAGCAAAGTCGATGTGTACCCTTTGCCAAGGAGATGAGGGCCACTCCCATGGATGCAGAGGAGCCTGTGGTGGCGCGTTTTGGACCTTCTGGCATCCTAGACAGCTCTTAGTGATTTCTTCGATGTCCCCATCAATGCCTGGCCACCACACAAACGCTCTTGCTAGGTTCTTCATTTTCACTCCACCCAGATGTCCCTCGTGCAGCTCCTTTAACACCTTCTGTTGAAGTTTGGGTGGAATCACCACTCTAGATCCACACATCACGGTTCCTCGACACACTGACAGCTGTTCTTTTCTCTGCGAAAATGCTGGCAGCGTTGGTTCGCCCTGTGCTGGCCATCCCTCCACCGTTAAATCATAGGCTCGTGAGAGAGTCGGGTCATTTCTTGTTTCATTTTCGATCATCGAATTTGTTACTGGTAGACATTCCACTGTGGATGAGTGGAACATCTCTCCCGGGTCCACTGTAGTCGCTTCTTCTACTATCGGCAATGGCAAGCGCGATAACCCATCAGCATTTCCATGCTGTTTGGACCTTTTGTATTCAATGTCATATTGGTATGCCCCAAGTAACACGGACCACCTCTGTAACCTTTGCGCTGTCATGGTGGAAACGGCCTTGTTAGGGTTGAATATGGACACCAACGGCTGGTGGTCTGTCAGTAATGTGAACTTCTTGCCCTGCAGGTAATGATTGAATTTCTTTACGCCCCACACAAGGCTGAGGGCCTCCCTATCTATTTGAGCATAATTTCGCTCCGCGGAGGTCAATGATCGGGACGCGAATGCCACTGGTCTTTCCGAGCCATTTGGTAACTTGTGTGAAAGTACTGCTCCAATTCCATAGGGGGAAGCATCACAAGCTAGACGAAGAGGTAACGTTGGGTTGAAATGAGCCAACACTTCTTCAGAGGTAATCAACGCCTTTTTACATTCCTCACTCCACTTCCATGGTACTTCTTTCCGCAACAGAGCATTCAGCGGATGCAGCACCGTGGATAGATTCGGCAGAAACTTGTGATAATAATTAATCAACCCCAAGAATGATCTTAACTGTGATACGTTTTCCGGAGCGGGGGCCTTCACGACAGCTTCTATCTTGTCAGGTGACTTGTGCAGCCCCTCTCGGTCAATGACATGACAGCAGTACGAGATCCGTTTTTGGAAGAACTCACATTTCTTGCGATTAACTCGAAGGCCATATTCCTTCAACCTAGTGAGCACCAGTTTCAAGTTTGTGAGGTATTCTTCCTCGTCTTCTCCCGTAATCAGGATATCGTCTAAGTAACACTGCGTGCTTGGAATTCCTTGTAATACCTGCTCCATGGCCCTCTGCCAAATTGCTGGAGCCGAAGCTACCCCAAAAACCAGTCTATTATAATGATACAAGCCTCTGTGTGTGTTGATGGTAGGTACTGACGCGACTCTTCCTCGACTTCCATTTGTAAGTATGCCTGTGCCAGGTCTATCTTGGTGAAGTGTTTCCCTCCAGCCAACGAAGCAAAGATGTCTTCAATCCGCGGAAGCGGGTATTGTACCGTGTGAAGCACCGGATTCACTGTGATCTTGAAGTCTCCGCAGATGCGGACCTTCCCCGGTCCCCCTGGCTTGTTACTTGGTGAAGACTTCATGACGGGAACAATGGGCGTGGCCCACTCACTCCAGTCCACTTTTGACAGTACCCCTGATCGTTCAAGTTCTTCCAGTTCTGCCTCCACAGCAGGTTGTATCGCGTAAGGTACCGATCTGGCTTTGAAAAATTTTGGGCTTGCATGTTCTGCAATCTTAACCTTTGCTTTAATTCCTCGCAGTGTTCCCAGTCCTTGCTGGAATACCTCTTTAGCTTCGTCCAATATTCTGGACAACCGTTCAGGTTTGACATCTTCCTTTCCGGAATCTACCGTCATGGTGTTTAGTGAATGCCAGTCTATCTTTATTTTCCTGATCCACTCCCATCCCAGAAGTGGTGGACCTCCCTCAGGCAACACATACAGGTCCATCCTTTGGTGATCTTTGTCCTTGTATCTCACCTTGACTTCTATCTTTCCGATGGGGTATACTTTGTGCCCCGTGTATGTCTGCAATACTAGTTCCGTATCCCGTAGGGGAATATGCTTGAATAACTTTTTATAATCATGCTTATTCATGACCGTCAACGCCGATCCGGTGTCCACTTCCATTTTCACTTGGACTTTTGCAATCTGTAGTGTGATCCAGATAGCTTGTCGGTCAGCTTCATTACTCACATTGTGAATTCTCAGACTATCCAGTTCCTTGCAGTTGGAGTGTGAGTCCGAATTCTGTTCTTCCGGACTCTTCCTAGTCACCTCATGTACCTTCCTGTACCTCTTTTGTGGTGACTCATTATTGTTGGTCTTCTTTCCTGACCGGCATACCTTAGCTATGTGACCGAGCTTGCCACATTTCCTACATTCCTGGTTTTTAAACCAGCATTGGTTCTGGTCGTGTGTTGTCTTCCCACAACGATAGCATTTCGTTGTACCCGAAGTAATTTGCTGCACACTGAGTGCCGCTGCCTTTAGCTGCATTTCTGCCGTTCCTTTCGCTGCGGCTTCGTTCGATGCAGCAATAAGGACAGCCTTATCAAGTGTAAGATCGTTCTCTTCGAGCAGTCGTTTTTGTGTTTCTTCCTTCGACATTCCGCACACGAATTTGTCTCTGAGTGCCTCTGCCAGATTTTCCCTAAACTGACAGTGTTTCGCTAGCCTACGCAGTTCAATCAGGTACTCCGCGTTGCTTTCCTCTTTCCGTTGCGTTCTCGCGTAAAATTTGGATCGTTCCACTAACATCAGTGGTGCGGGGTTAAAGCGATCCTTCAGGACAGCAACAATATCATCGAAAGTCTGATCCGCCGGTTTAGCTGGTGCTAGTAGATGCTTCAAGAGCCCGTATGTCTTCGCGCCCATCGAGTTTAGCAAGGTTATAGCTTTGTCATCTTCTTCTATTTTATTGGCCTCACCATAGATCTCAATACGGTCCACATACGTGGCCCAGTCTTCTACCTCGGAATTAAAATCGTTGATGTTACCACGCTTAGGCATCTTCCTCTCTTCCTGATAACACCACGGATTATTTCTTTAAATTTTCTTTTTTTTTTCTTCAAGATGGCGGTTCCCGCGAAAATGGCGGTTTCCCGCGCTTATCTTCTCTCCCCGCCCACTTCAATGGCGGTTCCCCGCTTCTGTCTTCTTCTCCGCCTAATGGCGGCTTCCCGCGTTTCTTCCCCTGGCGGGAGGGGTACACTTTCCCCACGGGCGACGGCCGCTGGCTTTCAGGTTCACAGCCTGCGCATCGGCTTCAGTGCTTTCCCTTTTCTCGGCAGGGCAACCGGCGCTGGGTACACCCCATTGACGGCGAACAGTTTCAGCCGCTGGGCTGGCTCTCGCTCAGTTCCCCTTGCTCGGGCTCTGTCTCTCTCCCGCTCGCTCGGCTCTACCGGCGCTGGGTACACCCCGTTGACGGCGAACAGTTTCAGCCGCTGGACTGGCTCTCGCTCAGTCTCCCTCGGTCGGCTCTGCCTCTCCCGCTCGCTCGGCTCCCAATCGCGACTCCCAGCCCTCTCGCAGTCCGGTGCTTCCCTCCCCGGCTGCGGCTGAGTTTTTATATCTTCCCGCGCCTACGCTCCCGGTCGCAGCGCTTCGTGGCTTCAGTCGCTGCCCGGCCTTTTTCACCAGTCGCGGTCTAGCTGTCTCACGACGCCGTTGCGTCCCCAGCCTGTCTGTACCACGGCTTCCTTGCTCCACGCTGCCCCAGTCTCAGCGCCTCTGGGCCCGACTTCTGTCCGGCTCCTTTCCCCCTCGACCCCTCGACCGTGGTCGAGTGCACCGCCCTTATCCTCCGGTTATTCTTTTTACTTTTCCCTTACTCACAGTCACCGTGGCCGCCTTGCTTCTCGTGCTGATCGGCTCACTCCTCACCGTGGCAGAAGGGACAGTTAGTGCCTGTTGCTGATGGAAGTCTTTGTCTCTGAATTCTTCCTCCTTTCCAGCTCTGCAGACTCGAGTTTTCTCCCAGCAGAATGACGAGAGCGGTTGCCTCATCTCGACGCTCGTTAACTGCTTCGGAAGTATTGTTGCCGCAGGGTACGATCGGACTCGTCGCCACTGTAAAGTCTGTGGGTTGTTTAGTTAATTAATACACAGACTACCAGAGTAACTTAAAACAGGACTTTACTATTCGAAGGTCAGGGCGAATCTGCCCAATAAATCCTGACACAGCACTTATATACCGGTGTGGTCACCGTCGGTATTACAGTATACAGAAGCCAACAAAGTAGTGCAACACCTAAAGTAGTTCTCTTAAAGGTGGACGGTTACATACAATAGTTCTCTTAAAGGTAGATGGGTACATACACTACACCTCCCACAGTTAAAGATTCAAGAAAAGTCTGCGAGCTTGGGGCCCTATTTTACATTCACCATTCACTACACTAAGAGCAGGAGAATTCTCCCCGGTGTCCTGCAGCCAATGTTTATCCCTCAACCAAACATCACTAAAACAGATGATCTGGTCATTATCATATTGCTGTTTGTGGGAGCTTGCTGTGCGCAAATTGGCTGCCGTGTTTCCTACATTACAACAGTGACTATTTCAAAAGTTCAGGAAACTTTGTGTTATCCGGAGGCTAAATGTCCGGCAAGCTCGAGCCACTGGCAAAAATCAGGAGCCGTTTTGTTAGGTTTATTTTCTTCTCGTGGCTTTTTTTTCCTTCTCGTGGCTTTTTTTTCCAACAGTCAGGCTCTGCAAAGTCTCTCTGAAGCTGTTGCTAAGCGACAGAGATGCTTCCAAGGTACGGCCGACTGTTTAGAAGCTGTTGCTAAGCAACAGTGTTTGTTGCCAGATCCGTATGCTTCAACATTAACACTGGTTTGTCCGGCAGTTTTGAGGGAACGGCAACAGCTTGGTCCCGTCGGTGCCGGATAGTACTTCATTGGCTGTAAAGTGCTTTGGGACATCTTGAGGTCATGAAAGGCGCTATAGAAATGCAAGTTCTTTCTTTCTCTAAAAGGACACAATGGCCCTGAAATTAGGATCGGGAGCTTGCCGCGTGTGCAAGCCCCCGATGTGCACTCACCCGACGCGCTGACATCTGAAGCCCGGGCCTGCTTGCATTTCCTGTCACTGGCCCGGTTCAGATGTCGGCGCGCTGTGCTTACCTGATCCAGCGGCGCAGTTAGTGCGATGTGCCGGCTGGGATCAGGAGAGCACTGTGCAGCCAATCAGGGGAGGGGAAACTCATTCATGAGTTTGACAGTAAGAGCTGTCAAACTCATGAAAACTCCTGGCCCCAAAACACTACTTAAACCTGAAAGAAAATTTAAAAAAACATTGCACTACTTAAATGAACAATAAAGAACTCTGAAAAACTATTTTAAACAATAATTTTAAAATTAAAAAAAAAAATTTATATAAAAAAATCAGGGCTAAAACTAAACTTACCTTACTGTAAATTCTTAAAAAATAACAAACCTGTAGAAAAAAAAATTCTCAATTGTACTAAAAGCCCACTTACCTGAAAAACGAAGTACTTATGTGTGGTTTTTCAATGCGTAAAGACCGGAGGCCTTTACACACGCGCAACTCTGAGAAAGAAAAAAGGAATTTCACTGCGCACGTGCTGCCTGTGCAGTCGCACGCGTTCTGCCTCTTAACCCCTTGGGTCAGAGGACAGGAAATGCCGGTTTTCAGTGCATGCGCTGTGCATGCTGAAAACCGGCAATTCCTCCGGGCATACGCGTGAGTACCCCGTCCGTACTCATGCGTTGTGCCCGGAATTACTGGGCCAATGTGTATTTTGTATTTGCTTGCTAAACAGTAATTTGCGTGGTTAGTTTATGCTAATGTACAGTTTACTCCTGCCAATTCAAAGTCACTCTTTCGTCCCAGAATATTATCCAGCAGTTCAAACTAAGCTTTTTGTCAGCCGTGGCTCAGTGGGCAGCACCCTCGCCTCTGAATCAGAAGGTTGTGGGTTCAAGTCCCACTCCAGAGACTTGAACATAAAAATCTAGGCTGACGCTCCCAGTACAGTATTGAGGGAGCGCTGCACTGTCGGGGGTGCCGTCTTTTGGATGAGACGTTAAACCGAAGCCCCGTCTGCTCTCTCAGGTGGATATACAAGATCCCACAGCCACTATTTCGAAAAAGAGCAGGGGAGTTCTCCCCGGTGTCCTGGGGCCAATATTTATCCCTCAATTAACATCACAAAAAAAAATTTACCTGGTCATTTATCACATTGCTGTTTGTGGGAGCTTACTGTGCACAAATTGGCTGCCACGTTTCCTACATTACAATAGATCAAAAGTACTTAATTGGCTGTAAAGCGCTTTGGGATGTGCTGAGCTTGTGAAAGGTGGGCCAGAAATTCGGGACCCCACGGGTGAGTACGCGCTGGGTACTCACGCTAGGCCCAACAAAAGTGCCGGTTTCGTGCATGCACAGCGCACGCACGGGAAACCGGAACTTCCGCTCCCTTGAAGGAAGGGGTTCACAGGTCGAACGCGTGCGCCGGAGAGGCAGCGCGTACGCCTGGAACTTCCGTTTTTTTTGCAGGTTTCTCCGGGAGGGTAAGTCTCCAGGAGCTACGCGTTTAAAAAGCAGTCGCAAGGCCTGCTTTTAACAAGGCAAGTGGTGAATTAAGTAAAATTTAAAAAAAATTTCCACAGGTTTATTATTTTTAAATACTTTAAAGAAAGGTAAGTTTATTTTTAGCCCTGTTAAAAACTGTAATTAATTTTTTCAAGAATTTAAATTATTGTTTAAAATAGTTATTTTATGTAATTTATAGTTATTTTAAAAATGTGATTTTTTATTTTATTTATTTGAAGTTTTAGTGATGTTTTGGAGCTGAATTGTATTCATAGATTTGACAGGTCTTCCTGTCAAATCTATGAATAGAGATTCCCTGCTCCGATTGGCTCTCCATGGCCCACGTGATCCCAGGGGATGCTTCGAACTAACTGCGCCCCTGGGATACACAAGCACTGCGCGCCGGCAGCTGGAGGAGGCCCAGGATTGGAATCCCACGCGGGCCCACAGCACAACGGCCGGCGCGCTAGGTAAGTGCAGGTCGGGGGCTTGCACCCGCGGGAAGCCTCCGGCCCGAATTTCTGGCCCACTATAAATGCAACTTCTTACTTTAGTGTCTATATTTGAGATTTTTTGAAACCATTCCCTATCATTTCAAAGGATTAAATAAAAGGTTTCCTTTTCTAACCACTACTTTTTCCTTTCCTTAAAATTATAACATGTTAAACTACCATCTTTTTTATTAATGAATTCGGACTCCGATCGATGCGAACCCATGACAGCAAGTCGAAGAAGAGGATGGAGTTATATTAAATGCCAGCAGCACCAAACTCGCCCTGTTCCCAAGGTGCTAAAGTAGATTCATCAAAGGCAACACAACATCAAGGGAGAAAGGTCTAGCCAAGTGGAAGACATGTCACTGCAAATACCAGAAAAGATGTACTGAAAAACAAACAATGAGCAACAATTACGTCAAGACTGTCTCTCTGCAGGATGGGTGACAAGCTCCAATACAGTTTCTTCTGAATCAGGGATATGACATAAACTAAACACTCAACAAATACACTACAATAACTTGCATTTACATAGCGCCTTGAATGTAGTAAAAAATCCCAAGGCGCTTCACAGGAGCGATTATCAAACGAAATTTGACATCGAGCCACTTAAGGAGATATTAGGGCAGATGATCAAAAGCTCGGTCAAAGAGGTAGGTTTTAAGGTGCGTCTTAAAAAGGAGGAGAGAGGGGCGGAGAGGTTTAGGGAGGGAATTCCAGAGCTTAGGGCCCAGGCGGCTGAAGGCACGGCCGCCAGTGGTGGGGTGATGAAAATTGGGGACACGCAATAGGCTAGAATTGAAGGAGCGCAGATATATGGGAGGGTCGTCGGGCTGGAGGAGGTTACAGATATAGGAAGGTGGCGAGGGCAACATGACCTCGGAAAAGGTTTATAGATACAATCGCATTCCCAGGGAGAGCTTTTATACACACTTTCATGTGGCAAAAAGCAACAATATTCTGGTGTTGAGTTCCCAGCCTTGCCTCTCAGAAACTCCCAAATCGGAGACCTGTTCGCATGATTTTGCCACAATTTAATTTGGAAGGTTGGAAAATCGCACAATCGCCCAAGTTTCTGAAATGTTCTCCCGCCAGGCAAGGTTCCACGCCATGACCTTGCAGGTGGAACGTGACCTGCTCCCTTGATTTCTTGAGCACTGCTTCAACAAGAGACTGAAGGGGTGATTCAGCACTGCCAGGAAGCGCATCTTGAGAAATCGCGGTTGCTCTGCGGATGGAACATCGCAGGCTGCGCAGCTGACAATTTCTCAAAATGGATCAGGAGCACCGAGCCACATTGGGAAAACTTCATTTCCCACAGGAGCCCATGACACTCTTTCAAAGAACTCTTCTTCGAAATACTGGTAAGGGATCTTTTACATCCACCCGAGAGATGTAAGAGATAGTTTAACATCTCATCCGAACGGCGGCACCTCCGACAGTGCAGCGCTCCCTCAGTACTGCTCCTCCGACAGTGCAGCACTCCCTCAGTACTGCCCCTCCGACAGTGCAACTCTCCCTCAGTACTGTCCCTCCGACAGTGCTGCGCTCCCTCAGCACTGCCCCTCCGACAGTGCAGCACTCCCTCAGTACTGTCCCTCCGACAATGCAGTGCTCCCTCAGTACTGCCCGTCCGACAATGCAGCATTCCCTCAGTACTGCCCCTCCGACAATGCGGTGCTCCCTCAGTACTGTCCCTCCGACAATGCAGTGCTCCCTCAGTACTGCCCCTCCGACAATGCGGTGCTCCCTCAGTACTGCACCTCCGACAGTGCAGCACTCCCTCAGTACTGCCCCTCCGACAGTGCAGTGCTCCCTCAGTACTGCCCCTCCGACAGTGCAGCACTCCCTCAGTACTGTCCTTCCGACAGTGCAGTGCTCCCTCAGTACTGCCCGTCCGACAGTGCAGCACTCCCTCAGTACTGTCCTTCCGACAATGCAGTGCTCCCTCAGTACTGCCCGTCCGACAGTGCAGCACTCCCTCAGTACTGCCCCTCCGACAGTGCAGCGCTCCCTCAGTACTGCCCCTCCGACAGTGCAGCATTCCCTCAGTACTGCCCCTCCGACAATGCAGTGCTCCCTCAGTACTGCACCTCCGACAGTGCAGCGCTCCCTCAGTACTGCGCTGAAATAGATCACGGTGCAGGGAAGAGGCTGCCCCTCCTCCATAGGCAGCAGATGGCCCAAAACTCAAGTGTCCGTTTTACAAGCCTCGGGTTTGAACTGCTCGATCATTCTCAGTACAGTAATGAAGGAAAAAAGGGTTACCAGAACTCCATCACACCTCCTCATCAACTGAACCAATCCACTTCCTGGGCTAGGCTCAGATCAAAGGACACAGCGAGCACACAGACTGTTTTTTGTTAAAAAAGACAAATTACTGCACAAACAGAGCTTTGTTAGACTGCAACACGTTTCTTGTTATATTTGGATTACAGCCAAGAGCAGCTGTCACGAGGGCAGATGTGCTATTGTAAATCACCCAATGGGTTGATCAATGCATAAGATACAAAGAAATTGGCCTGGAGTTTCCCCTAGGGGCGCGATCGAGGAACTGCGCCCAGAATGCGCCGTTTTTTGCCAAGGTGAAGTTTTGCTCAGGTTTCTGCTCCAACCTATTTGTATTTTTGTACATGCGCTCCTCCAATTCTGGCCTCTTGCGCTTCCCCAATTTTAAGTGATCCACCATTGGCGGCCGTGCCTTAAGCTGCCTGGGCCCTGAGCTCTGGAATTCCCTCCCTAAACCTCTCCGCCTCTCTCTCCTCCTTTAAGACGCTCCTTGAAACCTACCTCTGACAAGCTTTTGGTCATCTGTCCTAATATTTCCTTATGTAGCTCGGTGTCAAATTTGATTTGATAGACGCTCCTGTGAAGCGCCTTGGGACATTTCATTACATTAAAGGTGCCATATAAAGGCAAGTTGTTGTTGTTGTCAATTGACTGAATTTGAACTGAATTTAAAGTAATTTAAAGTAATTGCAGCGACAGTTTGAGAAACAGACCCGAGTGATGCTTCCACTGACCGCTGCGCACGGTGGCTGCTGCTCGTTAACACTGGGTTACCGTGACCACGGGTACCTGGGCGCCCGCGATTCTGGGCGCAATGTGAGGAACAACCTCCCCGGAGCGGGCGCAGCCAGTGGGAACTCGCCATGCCAACCTGGGGGGGGGGGGCGGGGGGGCGTGGCCAGTTCTGTGGGCGGGGACTGCTTCGGGCAAAGTGACTTTTGAACTATCGTGTAACCTGATCGCGGGGAGAGAAGAGAGAAGCTGGGATTGTTCTCCTTAGAGCAGAGAAAGTTGAGGGGAGGTTTAATAGAGGTGGTCAAAATCATGAAGGGTTTTGATGAGAACAAATTAGGGCGAAATTCTTTCCAGTGGTAGGAGGGATGGTAACCAGCGGACACAGATTTAAGATGATTGACAACAGAACCAGAGGCGAGATTTGGAGAATTTTTCTTATGCCACGAGTTATGATGATCTAGAACGTGCTGCCTGAAAGGGCGGTGGAAGCAGATTCAGCAGTAACTTTCAAAATGCAATTGGATGGATACTTAAAGGGGAAAGATTGGCAGGGCTGTGGGGAAAGAACAAGGGAACAGTTTCTCCCTATTTACTCTATCAAAAGCCTTCATTGTATTGACCGCCTCAATTACACTGATGTCCCTGGCACCATCCCAGTAAATCTCCTCTGCACCCTCTTCAACAATTCACGTAGCACCTTTCATGTAGAAAGACGCCACAAGGTGATTAAAAGGAGCGATTATCAAAGAAAATTCGACGCTGAGCCACGTGAGGAGCCATCAGGACAGGCTTGATCAAAGAGGTGGGTTTTACGGAGTGTCTTAAAGGAGGCGCAGAGGTTTAGGGAGGGAATTCCAGCGCTTAGGGACTCAGCAACTGAAGGCACGGCCGCCAGTGGCGGAGTGAAGAACTCTGGGGATGCGCAAGAGGCCAGAAGTGGAGGACAATCAGATAAATGTACAGTTGACCATAAGTGGCTGCTGAGGCAGAGGGTACATTGTTTAAATCCCCATGTAAGGGCATAAAACGATAAGAGGAAAGAGCAGGATATGGGGTTAGAGCGGACAACTCCAGTTCAACAACTAGGAGCAGCACAGGCACAATGAGACAAGTGGAATCCTCCTGTGCTGTCATTTCTATCAAACCCTCAACTGTGTTGCCGCCACACAACTCCTTCTGGATATCGTAGAATCATGGAATAGTACAGCACAGAAGGAGGCCATTCAGCCCATCGAGTCTGTGCCGGCTCTTTCGAAGAGCAATCCAGTTAATCCCACTCCCCCGCTCTTTCCCCATATCCCTGCAATTCTTTCTCATTCAAGTATTTATCCAATTCCCGTGAAGGCTACTATTGAATCTGTATCCACCACCCTATCAGGCAGCGCATTCCAAATCATAACCGCTCGTTGTGTAAAAAAGTTTATCCTCATGTCGTCTCTGGTTCTTTTGCCAATCACCTTAAATCTGTGTCCCTCTGGTTATCGGCCCTTCAGCCATTGGAAACAGTTTCTCTTTATTTACTCTGTCTAAACCCTTCATGATTTTAAATACCTCTATCAAATCTCCTCTTAGCCTTTTCTGCTCCGAGGAGAACAACCCCAGCTTCTCCAGTCTATCCACGTAACTGTAATCCCTCGTCCCTGGAACCATTCCAGTAAATCTCTTCTGCACCCTCTCCAAAGCCTTCATGTCCTTCCTAAAGTGCGGTGCCCAGAATTGGACACAATACTCCAGCTGGGGCCGAACAAAATTAGATTAACTGGTCATTCATCCCATTTCCTGCTTAAATAAAATGGCCGCCATGCGCAAAATGGCCGACACCCTCACCTCCAACAGCCACTGCGTTTCAAGGTAATTCAGAGGCAGTCAGCTGCTTTATAGACACAAGTTTGTTTTGTTCTTCTCATACAAACTCATAAACTACACAGTTCGCAGCATCATCAAGATCTGGCTGAGATTTGAAGAGGTCAAATGACTAGAACCCAAAACCAAAAACACCACTTTTGTGACGGCAAACTCGCTACTGCAAATATTTGTCACAACATCACATGACCCGCAATTGAGTGACTGTGGGGTTAAACTAGATCGTTCTGGTGCAGGCCTCCTCACCCTGGAATATTTGGCTTTACAAACTGGCTACAATTACACCTGCAATGTCAAGGTTCTCACTTCGCACTTTCCCCGGTACATTTAAATCCCATCATCATTCAACGTATTGTTTAATAGTGGTTACTGTTGTGTCTGTGTATAATAAGACACAGACTGCAGGAGAACGGTACAACAGGTGTTTACTCAACGTGGCTCACACGGGAACTGATTTGTACAGATTACTACTCAGTGCTATATACAGGTGTGGTCACTGCCGGTACTGCAGTATACATGAGCTGTAAAAGATAGTTCCCCCCTTAAAAAGGTATATACATTACAATTCCTCCCCTTTTAGATTAACAGTACCATAACACTCATTTAACAATTAAATATCAAACTAATTAATTAACACTTTTAACATGCAACATTAGCTGAAAATAGTCTATTTATAAATTCAGTCTTTGGGGAGGCTTCCTGATCCTTTCTGGATAGCGCCTTTCCCGAGTGTCTTGCTCTTGGTGCAGAGGCGATTCTGGCCCCCTGTCGTCGGTTGGTTCATCAGCTTCCGATGCTATTGTTTCTGGGGTAGATACGACCTGTACATCGGGTTCCTCACCAGGTACGTATGGGCGAGACATGGGTTGACTTGTTCCTGTGCCTCTAGGATCTGGTCAGCATGGCGTCTCACGATGCTCTCCCCAACGTCCACTGTGTACATTAGTGGGCCCTGCTTTGTGCATATCGTTCCGGGCTGCCATTTTTCTGTTCGGTAGTCGCGGGCCAAGACGGGGGGCCCTACATTGAAGCTCCTTGTTGGCTTCTCGTGGATGTGCTGGAATTGCTTACTCTCAACATCTCTTCGTACTTTTGGTCAGAGCAAATCCAGGCGAGATCTTAACCTTCGGTTGAAGAACATCATGGCTGGGGCCTGGTTGGTGACTGCATGTGTCGCATTCCGGTAGGTGAACAGGAAATTGTCCACCTTGTGCTGCAGCGGAATGTTGTCATTGTACATAGCCTTTATTGCCTTCTTAAAGGTTTGTACGAACCTCTCAGCCAATCCATTTGTGGCTGGATGATACGGGGCGGATGTGTAATGCCTTACCCCATTCTTTTTCAAGAACCTCCGGAACTCTTCGGGCACAAACTGTGGTCTGTTGTCGGAGCAAATCTGTTCTGGCAAGCCATTCCTTGCAAAAATGGTCCATAGGACTGCAATAGTTTTCTCCGTGGTGGTGGAGGACATTTTGATGACCTCAGGCCATTTCGAGTGCGCATCCACAGCTATTAAAGACATTGAGTCCATGAATGGACCAGCAAAATCAATATGTACCCGTTGCCATGGAGATGAGGGCCACTCCCATGGGCGTAGAGGGGCCTGTGGTGGTGCATTTGAGTTTCTGGCATCCTGAGCAGCTCTTGGTCAGGTCCTTGATTTGTTTATCGATTCCCGGCCACCACACATAAGCCCTGGCTAGGCTTTTCATTTTTACCCCTCCCAGATGACCCTCATGAAGCTCATTGAGCACTCTATCCCTTAACTTGGGTGGAATTACCACTTGGGATCCACACATCAAGGTCCCCCGGCACACTGACAGCTGTTCTCTCCTTGTCGAGAATGCTGGCAACAGTGAGTCGCCATGTGCTGGCCATCCCTTCACCGTCAAATCATATACCCGAGACAGTGTCGGGTCATCTCGGGTTTCCTTTTCGATACAAGCGTTAGTTACCGGTAGGTATTCAACTATAGTCAAATGGAATATTTCGACAGGATCCACTGCTGGTGCTTCCTCCGCAGTAGGCAGTGGCAGGAGTGATAGCCCATCAGCATTTCCATGCTGTTTCGTGCCCTTGCCTCAATCTCATAGTGGTGCGCCCCTAGAAAAAGTGACCATCTTTGTAGTCGTTGCGCAGTCCAGACCGGAACGCCCTTCTTCGGATTAAAAATGGAGACAAGAGGATGGTGATCAGTCAGCAAGGTGAATTTCTGCCAGTGCAGATAGGGATTGAACTTTTTCTCTCCCCACACTAGGCTGAGGGCCTCCCTGTCAATCTGGGCGTAGTTACGCTCGGCTGAGGTTAGTGATCGTGACGCAAAGACTATTGGCCTCTCTGAGCCGTCCGAGAATTTGTGCGACAGCACCGCTCCAATGCCGTAGGGCGACGCATCACATGCCAACCGAATTGGTAATGCCGGGTTGTAATGGGCCAATACCTCTTTCGATGTGATTAGTGTTTTGCTCTTCTGGAAAGCTCGTCTACATTCGTCACTCCACTTCCATGACACCCCAGTTTGCAGTAGGGTGTTCAGTGGGTGTAGTATTGTAGATAAATTTGGCAAGAACTTATGGTAGTAGTTTACCAGCTCGAGGAACGACCTCAGTGGTGACACATTTTCCGGTGCTGGAGCCTTGACTACTGCCTCAATCTTCTCTGGGGACTTATGTAACCCCTCTTTATCGATAACGTGGCCACAATACGAGATCTGTTTTCTAAAAAACTCGCATTTGGGGCGGTTAGCTCGGAGCCCATATTCCTGCAATCTAGTGAGCACCTGCTCCAGGTTGGCAAGGTGATCACTGTCATTTTCACCCGTGACCAGGATGTCATCCAAATAACACTGGGTCCCTGGGATCCCTTGCATGACTTGTTCTATTGCCCTATGCCAAATAGCTGGAGCTGATGCTACCCCAAATACCAGCCGATTGTATTGGTAGAGACCTTTATGGGTGTTGATTGTGAGGTATTTTTTTGATGCTTCTTCTACCTCCATTTGCAGATACGCCTGGGCCAGATCAATCTTAGTGAAGCGTTTCCCTCCAGATAGCGAGGCGAAAATATCTTCAATCCGCGGAAGTGGATATTGTACGGTGTGAAGGACCGGGTTCACTGTTACCTTAAAGTCCCCACAGATGCAAACCTTCCTTGGTTCCCCAGGCGTGCTGCTCAACGGCTTTTTCATCACAGGGACGATGGGTGTAGCCCACTCGCTCCAGTCTACCTTGGACAGTACACCTGAACGTTCCAGACTCTCCAGCTCTGCTTCGACGGCTGGGCGGATCGCATAAGGTACCGGTCTGGCCGTAAAAAATTTTGGACTTGCCTTTTCTTCAATTTTAATCGTCGCTGTCATGCCTTTTAGTGTTCCGAGTCCTTGCTGGAACACTTCTTTCACGTCAGTTAGGATCTTTGACAGTCGCCCAGCTGTGACGTTGTCATCCTTTTTGTCAGCCACAGTCAGTGCCTGTATGGAATGCCAATCCAGTTGTATTTTCCGGATCCATTCACGTCCCAGTAATGGTGGTCCTCCATCTTGCAATACATACAGGTCTAGTTTTGGTGTTTCCTTACCGTTGGTCACCCTTATTTTTCCTTTGGGGGTAGACTTTTTGCCCCGTGTACGTCTTCAAAATAATTTTTGTGTCTCTCAAGGGTATGTGTGAGAATAGCCGCTCGTAGTCCCGTCGGTTTATGACTGTTAGGGCTGATCCTGTGTCCAATTCCATCTTTACCTGGACTCCTGCTATCTTGAGAGTGACCCAAATGGTTCGGTGATCCTCCGTTGTGATCACATTATGTAGTTTCAGACAACTCAATTCCCTGCTTTCGGAGTTGTTATCACTCTTTTGTTCGTCTGAACTATTTTCCGTCATCTTATGTACCTTCTTGTACTTTTCTTTGGTAGGTTTCTTATTGCTGGTTTTCTTTCCCGACCTGCAGACTCGTGCTATGTGTCCTACTTTTCCACACTGCTGGTTCAAAGACAAAGTGTGCAGACAATCATTCTGGTCGTGTGTTGTTCTGCCGCAGCGATAGCACTTCTCTGTTCTATATGACATTTCGTTTGTGCCATATTCTTGCGGTCTCTGTTGAATCTCTGCAGTGCCCCGTGCTGCTGCTTCATATGATACCGCAATGCTGAAAGCCTTTTCCAGCGTAAGGTCCTTTTCAGATAAAAGCCGTTTCTGGGTTCCTTCACTTTAAAGCCCACACACAAACTTGTCCCTTAAGGCATCTGCCAGTCCCACTCCAAACTGGCAGTGTTTCGATAGTTTGCGCAGTTCTGTTAAATAATCAGCATTGCTTTCATCCTTATGCTGGTTCTGTTTGTGAAACTTGAATCTTTCTGCTATCAGCAGCGGTGTGGGGTTTAAATGTTCCTGTAGTATTACTATGTCTTCAAAACTCTTTTCCATTGGCTTCATTGGGGTTACTAGATTTCGTAATAAACCATACGTCTTTGCACCCATTAAATTTAACAATACCAACGCTTTCTTGTCATCTGACACCTCATTTGCCTTGCAGTATACCTCTATTCGTTCGACATATGTAGTCCAATCTTCAACTTCATTGTCAAATGCGGTGATACTGCCACTCTTCGGCATTTTGGGTGTGGTTTAAAATGGCGTCTCCCAATGGCTTAAAATGGCATCTCCCGCGCTTTCCTTCCACCCCCGCTGCTGCCAACGCCGCTCCCGGCGGTTCTCGTGGCAATGGCGGCGCCCTGTAGGTTTTGCGCGCTTCTCCTGTGCTGCTGCCAACGCTGCTCTCGGCAGTCCTCGTGGCAATGGCGACGCCTCGCGGGTTTCTGCGCGTCTCTCTCTCCCTCTCTTCGACGCTGCTCGGCCCCTGAACACCAGCTGCGCCCTGTGCGCTCTGCCCTCTCTCTCTCTCCCCCCCGTCGACGCTGCTCGGCCCTTTTCTGTGCCGCTCGGTCGGGCTCTAGACCGCCGCTGTCTGGGAAGGGTCTGCGCACTACCTGTTGCCAGCCCGTTTCTCTGGACCACCTCGACTGGAAAGCCAAGCCTGGCTCTCGACAGCCTCCCCCGCAATTCTCGAGTCTCTGCTGGATGACTGGGCGGTTGCCCGTGGTCGACGCCCGAGTCTCTGGCCTTGACCTCCAATCCACTGATCTCCAGGAACGAATCCCCGGGAGGTGATGCAGTGTTGCAGGTAGGTTCGAACTTGCCTTGTCGCCAATGTTGTGTCTGTGTATAATAAGACACAGACTGCAGGAGAACGGTACAACAGGTGTTTACTCAACGTGGCTCACACGGGAACTGATCTGTACAGATTACTACTCAGTGCTATATACAGGTGTGGTCACTGCCGGTACTGCAGTATACATGAGCTGTAAAAGATAGTTCCCCCCTTAAAAGGTATATACATTACAGTTACATTGTAGGAAGAGGATTTGACCATTCAGCCCCTCGAGCCTGTTCCGCCATTCAATGAGATCACGGCTGATCTGGGACCTAACTCCATTTACCCGCCTTTTCTCCTCATCACTTGATACATAAGAACACTGGAACAGGAGTCGGCCGTTCAGCCCCTCGAGCCTGTTCAGCCATTCAACACCATGTACCCGAATTTGCTCCACATCCTTCGACACCCTTACAGGACAAAGATCCCACTCTTGAAAATTTCATTTGACCCTCCCCCAGCATCCACTAACCGTTTATGGGATAGGGGAAGATCGTTCCAGATTTCCACTACCCTTTGTGTGAAAAAAGTGCATTCTGTGTCATTTAAACAGAGGAACATTTTTGCTTAGTCTGATGAAAAGAGGATTCCTTTGTTCAGTGCTGTAAGTAAGTCTGCGGCCCTGCGAGCAGCTGACGATGGTGATGCTTTTCTGGCAGGAAGAGACACACACGAGCAAGTTGTTAACTGGAGCAGGGTCTGTGCCAAGACCCAGTCCCAACTGTGGAGCATGCACCAGAGCTTTTACATGAGCATTTCATGCTTGCAAGATCAGTGCAAACCCACAGCCTTTCTGGAACACAATGTGACTCTGTTCCATAATCCGTTCTCAGTGCGAGTGCTTACTGAGGAGCCAATTATCTTCTCCACATGAAAACAGCATTTAGGAGGGTTTTAAAAATAAAATAAAATCTCAACCTTACAATGTTTTCAGACAAACAGTCACGGTGGGTTTGTTTTGGAGAAGACAGAAAAAAACAACTTGTATTTATATAGCGCCTTTAACGTAGTAAAACGTCACAGCGAGCTTCACAGGAATGTTTGTTTTAAAACAAAAAATTTGACACCAGAAAAGAAAGAACTTGCATTTCTACAGCGCCTTTCACAACCTCAGAACGTCGCAAAGCGCTTTACAGCCAATGAAGTACTTTTTGAAGTGTGGTCACTGTTGTAATGTAGGAAATGCGGCAGCCAATTAGTGCAGAGCAAGCTCCCACAAACAGCAATGTGATAATGACCAGATCATATTTTTTTAGAGCTGTTGATTGAGGGATAAATATTGGCCCCAGTATACCAGGAAGAACTCCCCTGCTCTTCTTCTAATGGGCGTGGGATCTTCCATGTCCAACTGAGAGGGCAGACGGGGCCTCGGTTTAAAGTCTCATCCGAAAGACAAGATGTTACGTAAATACAAGGTGCAACAAGAGTCTAGAAATTACTGTTGGCAAAATTCAGGTTTTAACGGAGATGTTGAGCAGTCACAATTGATTAAAAAAATCAGATCAAGCAATGACTCGCGCTCGCTCTCTCTCTCTCGCTCGCTCGCGCGCGCACTCTCACTCGCGCGCGCACACTCTCACTCGCGCGCGCACACTCTCACTCGCGCGCGCACACTCACTCACTCACTCACTCTCACGATGGGCTGAATTTTATCTCAGCCGTCAGGCGGGCTTTGATGAGTGTGGAGGGTTAAAAATCGCAAAACCTAGGGGTCGGGACCCCCCCCCCCCGCCTGGTTCCCGACACCTAGCCATTTTAACCCAGGCGTGTCTGATGGTCCCGAATCAGTCCTAGCTGCAACAGGCGAGACTGGTCTTTCGGGCCCTTAAACAGCACTAATTGGCCATAATAATCCCATTTTAACAGGCCCTTGCCTGTTTAACACTTTTCCCACGTAAAACACGCCTGGTGGGGATCACGCCTGTGAAACCTGGCGTGAGCACTATTGGATTGCTGACTATCAGCTGCAGGTCAACCATTAAAGAGGAGATTTGATCAGTCATCATTTGCAGGTGGCAGGACTTTGTTGTCTCAGGCCTGGGGCAACTTTTACCAGGCTTAACCACACCCGTGGAAGGTTGGAACCTCACACACTTCTCCAGTGTGACCTCCTGCGAAACCCTCTCGCCACCCTCACTCAGCGCTTCCTCAACTGAGTCATCTACCAGAAGCATGGGAGGCCTTTTTTTCCTTCCCTTCTTGGCATTAGAGGACCTCCAGCGCCAGGCGTGGCGGCAGCAGAACCAGGAACAACAGCAGCACCAGCAACAGCAGCAGGAGCGACAAGCTGCTGCTCACCCACCTGAGGCAGCACAGGCCAGAAGGGGTCAGCGCATGGAAGCCCATCGGTGCAGGAGATACCCCCCAAACAGGGTCTACAGACGCAGGGTCAACTACCTCAACATGACTGAGCAGCAGTGCCAAAGGCGGCTCCGACTTTCGCGACAGGTAGTGACCGACATCTGCGCAATGATACAGCAAGACCTGCTGCCCAGAGGACCAGGTGGACACTCCTTACCAGTGGCCATCAAAGTCACCACCGCACTCAACTTTTTGGCCTCAGGCTCATTCCAGGGATCATCAGCAGACATCAGCGGCATCTCCCAGTCGGCCGCACACACTTGCATCACGCAGGTAATCGATGCCCTCTTTGCCCTCGCACACAATCACATCCATTTCACCAGGGATCGCCAAATGTGACAGCACGAGCGGTTGGATTAGCTCACCTGGCAGACTTTCCAAGGGTGCAGGGCGTCATTGACTGCACAGATGTGGCCCTTACGGCACCCCATCGCAATCCAGGTATTTTTGTCAACCGCAAGGGCTTCCACTCCCTTAATGTTCAGCTGGTGTGTGACCACAAGAAGGAGATTTTGCATGTTTGTGCCAAGTACCCTGGCAGTTGCCATGACTCCTTCATACTGCGCCAGTCTAGTGTGCCTCCGCTATTCAGGCCACCAGACCAACTTCACGGATGGCTACTTGGAGACAAGGGCTATCCCCTGAGGACTTGTCTAATGACGCCGTTGAGGAGCGCTACAACTCCAGCCACATTTCCACCAGATGCTTAATCGAGCAAACCATCGGCTTGCTGAAGATGCGCTTCAGATGCCTGGATAGATCAGGTGGAGCCCCACAGTACTCAGCAACCAGGGTCTCCAGAATCGTCGTGGTTTGCTGTGCACTCCACAACATGGCACAGCGTCGCGGCTTGCAGATTCCTGAGGAGGAAGAAGGGAGAAGAAAGAAGAAGAAGGAGGAGGAGGAGAAGGAGAAGAAAGGAGAAGGAGAAGAAAGGGGAAAGGAGGAAGGAAGGAAGGAACAAGGAAGAAAGAAGGAGAAGGAGGAGAAGGAGAAGAAGAAAGAAGAAGAAAGAAGGAAGAAAGAACGAAGAACAAAGAAGTTATCATGGGTGACTTTAATCTACATATAGATTGGGCTGACCAAATTAGTAACAATACTGTGGAGGAGGAATTCCCGGAGTGTATACGCGATGGTTTCCTGGACCAACATGTCGAGGAACCAACTGGAGATCAGGCCATCTTAGACTGGGTATTATGCAATGAGAAAGGATTAATTAGCAATCTTGTTGTGTGAGGCCGCTTGGGTCAGAGCGATCATAATATGATAGAATTCTTCATTAAGATGGAGAGTGAAATAGTTGACTCAGAAACTAAGGTCCTGAATTTAAATAAAGGAGACTACAAAGGTATGAGGTGCGAGTTGGATAGGATTGATTGGGGAATGTCACGCAAAGGCTTGACGGTGGATGGGCAATGGCAAACATTCAAAGATCGCATGAACTACAGAATTTGTTCATCCCAGTTTGGCATAAAAATAAAACAAAAAAGGTAACTCAACCGTGGCTAACAAGGGAAATTAGGAATAGCATAAGATCCAAGGAGAGGACATATAAATTGGCCAGAAAAAGCAGTAAACCTGAGGATTGGGAGCAGTTTAGGATTCAGCAAAGGAGGACACAGGGATTAATTAAGAGGGGGAAAATAGAGTACGAGAAGAAGCTTGCAGGGAACATAAAAACTGACTGTAAAAGCTTTTATAGATATGTGAAGAGAAAAACATTGGTGAAGTCAAGCGTAGGTCCCTTGCAGTCAGAATCAGGGGAATTTATAATGGGGAACAAAGAAATGGCTGACCAATTAAATACATACTTTGGTTCTCTCTTCACAAAGGAGGACACAAATAACCTCCCAGAGATGTCGGGGAACATAGGGTCTAATGACAGGGAGGAACTGATAGAAATCAGTATTTGTAGGGAAATAGTGTTAGGGAAATTGAAGGGATTGAGGGCCGATAAATCCCCAGGGCCTGATAATCTACATCCTAGGGTACTTAAGGAAGTGGCCCTAGAAATAGTAGATGCATTGCTGGTCATCTTCCAAAATTCGATAGACTCTGGAACAGTACCCATGGATTGGCAGGTAGCTAATGTTACCCCACTGTTCAAAAAGGGTGGTAGAGAGATAACAGGGAATTACAGACCGGTAAGCCGGACATCAGTAGTGGAGAAAATGCTAGAGTCCATTATAAAGGATGTAATAGCAGAGCAGTTGGAAAAAAATGACGGGATCGGACAAAGTCAACATGGGTTTACAAAAGGTAAATCGTGCTTGACGAATCCACTGGAATTCTTTGAGGGTGTAACTGGTAAAATAGATAAGGGAGAACCAGTGGATGTGGTGTATTTGGATTTTCAAAAGGCTTTCGATAAGGCCCCGCATAAGAGATTAGCGTGTAAAATTAAGGCACATGGGATTGGGGGCAAGGTATTGACTTGGATAGAGAACTGGTTGGCAGACAGAAAGCAAAGAGTTGGAATAAATGGCTCTTTATACGAGTGGCAGGCAGTGACTATTGGGGTAACGCAGGGATCAGTCCTTGGACCCCAGCTATTCGCAATATATATTAATGATCTGGATGAGGGAACTAGATGTAATATCTCCAAGTTTGCAGATGACACAAAGCTGGGTGGGTGTGTGTGCTGTGAGGAGGATGCTGAGAAACTCCAGTATGATTTGGACAGGTTGGGTGATTGGGCAGAAGCATGGCAGATGCAATATAACGTGGATAAATGCGAGGTTATCCACTTTGGTGTCAAAAACAGGAAGGCAGAGTATTACCTGAATGGCAATAGATTGGGAGAAGGGGAAGTGCAACGAGACCTGGGTGTCCTTGTGCACCAGTCGCAGAAAGTAAGCATGCAGGTGCAGCAGGCAGTTAAGAAGGCAAATGGCATGTTGGCCTTCGTAGCGAGAGGGTTTGAGTACAGGAACAAGGATGTCTTGCTGTAGTTGTACAGGGCCTTGGTGAGACCACATCTTGAGTATTGTGTGCGGTTTTGGTTGCCTTATCTGAGGAAGGATGTGCTTGCCATGGAAGGAGTGCAGCGAAGATTCACCAGGCTGATACCTGGGATGGCAGGAATGACGTATGAGGAGAGATTGGGTCGATTGGGCTTGTACTTGCTGGAGTTTAGAAGAATGAGAGGGGATCTCTTCGAAACTTATAAAATTCTAACAGGACTAGACAGACTAGATGCTGGAAGGATGTTCCCGATGGTCGGGGAGTCCAGAACCAGGGGTCACAGTCTAAGGATAAGGGATAAGCCATTTAAGACAGAGATGAGGAGGAATTTCTTCACCCAGAGAGTGGTGAACCTGTGGAATTCTCTACCAAAGAAGGCAGAGGAGGCCAATTCATTAAATATATTCAAGAAGGAGTTGGATATATTTCTTAAGGCTAAAGGGATCAAGGGATATGGGGAGAAAGCAGGGACAGGGTACTGAATTTGGATGATCAGCCATGATCTCATTAAATGGCGGAGCAGGCTCGAGGGGCCGAATGGCCTACTCCTGCTCCTATCCTCTATGTTTCTATGGAAGGAGGAAGAAGAAGAAGGAAGAGGAAGAAGGAAGACGACGACGGAGGAAGGAAGGAAGGAAGGAAGGAGACAGAAGGAAAGAAAAAGAGGAAGGAAAGAAGAAGAAGAGGAAGGAAAGAAGAAGAGGAGGAAGGAAAGAAGAAGAGGAGGAAGGAAAGAAGAGGAGGAAGGAAAGAAGAGGAGGAAGGAAAGAAGAGGAAGGAAAGAAGAGGAGGAAGGAACGAAGAGGAGGAAGGAACGAAGAGGAGGAAGGAACGAAGAGGAGGAAGGAAAGAAGAGGAGGAAGGAAAGAAGAGGAGGAAGGAAAGAAGAGGAAGGAAGAGGAAGGAAGACGGAAGGAAGACGGAAGGAAGACGGAAGGAAGACGGAAGAAGAAAGTAGAAGGAATGAGAAAGAAGAACGAAGAAGAAAAAGAAAGCAGAAAGAAAAAGGAAGAAAGAAAGAAGAAGAAAGGAAGAAAAAAAGGAGAAGGAAGAAAGGAAGAAGGAAATAGGAAGAGGGGGAAGGAAGGGGGAAGAAGGGAGAAGAAGGGAGAAGAAGGAAGACGGAAGAAGGAAGACAAAAGAGGAAAGTAGGAGATAGAAGAAGGAGAAGGAAGGAGAAGGAAGGAGGAAAGGGAAGAAGAAGAAGAAGAAGAAGAAGGAGGAAGAAGAAGAAAGAAGAAGAAGCAAGAAAGAAGATGGGAGAAGGAAAAGGAAGAAGGAGAAGGAAGAAGGGAGAAGAGAGAAGGAAGGAAAGAAGAAAGAAGAAGACGGAAGAAGGAAGAAAGAAAGAAGAGGAGGAAGGAAGAAGGAAAAAGGAAGAAGAAGGAAGGAAAGAAGAAGACGGGAGAAAAAGGAAGAAGGAAGAAAGAAAGAAAGAAAGAAGAAAGAAAGAAGGAAGAAAGAAGAAAGAAAGAAGGAAGAAAGAAGAGGAAGGAAGAGGAAGGAAGAAAGAAGAAGAGGAAGGAAGAAAGAAGGAAGAAAGGAGGGAGAAAGAAGAAGGAAAAAAGACGGAAGAAGAAAGAAGGAGGAAGAAGAATATAGAAGAAGAAGCAAGAAGGAAGAAGGGAGAAGGAAAAGGAAGAAAGAGAAGGAAGGAGAAGGAAGAAAGACGGAAGAAGGAAGAAAGAAGGAAGAAAGAAGAGGAGGAAGGAAGGAAGATGGAAGAAGGAAAAAGGAAAAAGGATAAAGAAAGGAAAAAGGAAGAAGGAAAAGGAAGAAGAAGGAAGGAAAGAAGATGGAAGAAAGAAGGAAGAAAGAAGAGGAGGAAGGAAGAAAGAAGAGGAAGGAAGGAAGAAGGGAGAAAGAAGAAGGAAGGAAGAAGGAAGAAGAAAGAAGAAGGAGGAAGAAGGGAGAAGGGAGAAGGGAGAAGGAAAAGGAAGAAAGTGAAGGAAGGAGAAGGAAGAAGGAGAAGGAAGGAGAAGGACGAAGAAAGGAGGAAGGAGGAAGAAGAAGGAAGAGAGAAGAAGAAAGCAGAAGGAAGAAGAAAGAAGAAGTAGAAGAAATAAGGAGGAAGAAGAATATAGAAGCAAGAAGGGAGAAGGAAGACGAAAGACGGAAGACGGAAGACGGAAGAAGGAAGAAGGAAGAAGAAAGATGAGAGGAAAGAAGAAGAAGAAATAAATAAAGAAGGAAGAAGGAAGAAGGAAGAAAGTAGGAGATAGAAGGAAGAAAGAGAAAGAAGGAGACAGAAGAAGGAGAAAGAAGAAGGAGAAAGAGAAGGAAGAAAGAGAAGGAAGAAGAAAGAAAGAAGGAGGAAGAAGGAGAAGGAAGGAGAAAGGAGAATACAGAAGGAAGAGGAAGGAAGAAAGAAGCGAGAAGAAGGAAGAAAGAAGGAAGAAGAAGGAAGGAAGAAGGAAGGAAGGAGGAAAGAAGAAGGAAGAAGGAGGAAGGGTGAGAGAAGAAGAAGAAGGAAGGAAAAGGGAAAAAAGGAAGGAGGAAGGAAGGAAGGAAGGAAGGAAAAGAAAGTAGAACGACAAGAGAAGAAGAAAGAAGAAGGACGAGAGAAGAAGGAGGGAGAAGGAGGGAGAAGGAGGGAGAAAGAAGAAAGTGGAAAGGAGGAAGAAGAAAAAGAAGAAGGAAGAAGGAAGAAGGAGGAAGGAAGAAGAAAGAAGAACGACGAGAGAAGAAGAAGGACGAGAGAAGAAGAAGGAAGAAGGGAGGAGAAGGGCGAAGGAGGGCGAAGGGAGGAGGGAGATGAAGAAAGGAAGAAGGATCTAGGAAGGAAGGAGGGAGAAGGAGGGAGAAGAAGGAAGAAGGAAAAAAGAAGAAAAATGGAAAAAGAAGGAAGAAGAAGGAAGGAGAATGAAAAAAGGAAGAAGAAAGAAAAAAGGAAGCAGAAAGAAGGAGGAAGAAAAAAGGAGTAAGAAGGAAGAAGGATCTAGGAAGGAAGAAGGAAGGAGCGAGGAAGGAAGAAGGGGGAGAAGGAGGGAGCAGAAGAAGAAGAAGGAAGAACGAAGAAGGAAGCAAAAGAAGGAAGAAGAAGGAAAAAAGAGGAACGAAGGAAGAAAGAAGGAAGGAGAAGAGGAAAGAAGGAAGAAGAAAGCAGAAAGAAGAAGGAAGAAGGAAGAAGGAAGAAGGAAGAAGGGAGAAGGAGAGAGGAGAGAGAAGGAGAGAGAAGGAGAGAGGAGAGAGAAGATTAGAGATGAGAGAAGGAATATGAAGAATAAGAAAGAAAGAAGGAAGAAAAAGGAAGAAGGAAGAAAAAGGAAGGAGGAAGGAAGGAAGGAAGGAAGGAAGGACGAAGGAAGGACGAAGGAAGGACGACGAGAGAAGAAGAAAGAAGAAGAAGGACGAGAGAGGAAGAAAGAAGAAGGAAGGAAGAAGGGAGAAGGGAGAAGGAGGGAGAAGAAGGAGAAGGGAGAAGAAAGAAGCAGGAGGAACAAAGAAGAAAGAGGAAAGAAGGAAGAAGAAAAAGAAGAAGGAGGAAGGATGAAGGAAGAAGAAAGAAGAACGACGAGAGAAGAAGAAAGATGACGAAGTAAGAAGGACGAGAGAAAAAGAAGAAGGAAGAAGGAAGACGGAAGAAGAAGGGAGGAGAAGGGAGGAGAAGGATCTAGGAAGGAAGGAGGGAGAAGGAGGGAGAAGAAGAAGGAAGAAGAAAGAAGAAGAAGGAAAAAAGAAAAATGGAAAAAGAATGAAGAAGGAAGAAGAAGGAAGACGAAAGATGAAAGACGAAAGACGAAAGAACGAGAGAAGAAGAAGGAGGAAGGAGGAAGAAAAAAGGAGGAAGGAGGAAGAAAAAAGGAGGAAGAAAAAAGGAGGAAGGAGGAAGGATCTAGGAAGGAAGAAGGAAGGAGCTAGGAAGGACGAAGGGAGAAGAAGAAGAAGAAGGGAGAAGAAGAAGAAGAAGGGAGAAGAAGAAGAAGAAGGGAGAAGAAGAAGAAGAAGAAGGGAGAAGAAGAAGAAGGGAGAAGAAGAAGAAGAAGGGAGAAGAAGAAGAAGGGAGAAGAAGGGAGAAGAAGGGAGAAGAAGGGAGAAGAAGAAGGGAGAAGAAGAAGGGAGAAGGAGGAAGGATCTAGGAAGGAAGAAGGAAGGAGCTAGGAAGGACGAAGGGAGAAGAAGAAGAAGAAGGGAGAAGAAGAAGAAGAAGGGAGAAGAAGAAGAAGAAGGGAGAAGAAGAAGAAGAAGAAGGGAGAAGAAGAAGAAGGGAGAAGAAGAAGAAGAAGGGAGAAGAAGAAGAAGGGAGAAGAAGGGAGAAGAAGGGAGAAGAAGGGAGAAGAAGAAGGGAGAAGAAGAAGGGAGAAGAAGAGGGGAGAAGAAGAGGGGAGAAGAAGAGGGGAGAAGAAGAGGGGAGAAGAAGAGAGAAGAAGAAGAAGAAGGGAGCAGAAGAAGAAGAAGAAGGGAGAAGAAGAAGAAGGGAGCAGAAGAAAAAGAAGAAGGGAGAAGAAGAAGAAGAAGGGAGAAGAAGAAGGGAGAAGAAGAAGAAGGGAGAAGAAGAAGAAGAAGGGAGAAGAAGAAGAAGAAGAAGAAGAAGGGAGAAGAAGAAGAAGGGAGAAGAAGAAGAAGAAGAAGAAGGGAGAAGAAGAAGAAGAAGAAAAGGAAGAAGGGAGAAGAAGAAGAAGGAGGGAGAAGAAGAAGAAGGGAGAAGAAGGGAGAAGAAGAAGAAGAAGAAGAACAAGAAGAAGAAGGGAGAAGTAGAAGAAGAAGAAGAGAGAAGAAGAAGAAGGAGGGAGAAGAAGAAGAAGGGAGAAAAAGAAGGGAGAAGAAGAAGAAGAAGAAGAAGAAGGGAGAAGAAGAAGCAGAAGGGAGAAGAAGAAGAAGGGAGAAGAAGAAGAAGGGAGAAGAAGAAGAAGGGTGAAGAAGAAGAAGGGAGAAGAAGAAGAAGGGAGAAGAAGAAGAAGAAGGGAGAAGAAGAAGGGAGAAGAAGAAGGGAGAAGAAGAAGAAGAAGAAGGGAGAAGAAGGGAGAAGAAGAAGGGAGAAGAAGAAGAAGAAGAAGGGAGAAGAAGAAGGAGAGAAGAGAGAAGAAGAGAGAAGAGGAGAGAAGAAGAGAAGAGAGGAGAAGAAGAAGAAGAAGAAGAAGGGAGAAGAAGAAGAAGAAGAAGGGAGAAGAAGAAGAAGGGAGAAGAAGAAGAAGAAGGGAGAAGAAGAAGGAGAGAAGAAGAGAGAAGAAGAGAGAAGAGGAGAGAAGAAGAGAAGAGAGAAGAAGAAGAAGAAGAAGAAGAAGGGAGAAGAAGAAGAAGAAGGGAGAAGAAGAAGAAGAAGGGAGAAGAAGAAGAAGGGAGAAGAAGAAGAAGAAGAAGGGAGAAGAAGAAGAAGAAGGGAGAAGAAGAAGACGAAGAAGGGAGAAGAAGAAGGGAGAAGAAGAAGGGAGAAGAAGAAGAAGAAGAAGGAGAAGAAGAAGGAGAAGAAGAAGGAGAAGAAGAAGAAGAAGGGAGAAGAAGAAGAAGAAGAAGAAGGGAGAAGAAGAAGAAGAAGAAGAAGGGAGAAGAAGAAGGAGAAGAAGAAGAAGGGAGAAGAAGAAGAAAAAGAAGGGAGAAGAAGAAGAAGAAGGGAGAAGAAGAAGGGAGAAGAAGAAGAAGAAGGGAGAAGAAGAACGGAGAAGAAGCAGAAGATGGAGAAGAGAAGGGGAAGCTGGAGGCGAAGCAGAAGAAGCAGAAGAAGGAGAAGAGAAGGTGAAGTCTGGAGGGTGAAGCAGAAGAAGCAGAAGAAGGAGAAGGAGGAGGTGAAGTCTGGAGGGTGAATCAGAAGAAGTAGAAGAAGGAGAAGGAGAAGGTGAAGTCAGGAGGGTGAAGGGAGAAGAAGAAGGGAGAAGAAGAAGAACAAGAAGAAGAAGAAGAAGAAGGGAGAAGTAGAAGAAGAAGAGAGAAGAAGAAGAAGAAGGAGGGAGAAGAAGAAGAAGGGAGAAGAAGAAGGGAGAAGAAGAAGAAGAAGAAGGGAGAAGGAGAAGAAGAAGGAAGAAGAAGAAGAAGGAGGGAGAAGAAGAAGCAGAAGGGAGAAGAAGAAGAAGAAGAGAAGAAGAAGAAGGGGAAGAAGAAGAAGAAGAAGAAGGGAGAAGAAGAAGGGAGAAGAAGAAGAAGGGAGAAGAAGAAGAAGGGAGAAGAAGAAGAAGGGAGAAGAAGAAGAAGGGAGAAGAAGGGAGAAGAAGAAGGGAGAAGAAGAAGAAGAAGAAGAAGGGAGAAGAAGAAGAAGAAGGGAGAAGAAGGGAGAAGAAGAAGGGAGAAGATGAAGAAGAAGAAGGGAGAAGAAGAGAGAAGAGGAGAGAAGAAGAGAAGAGAGAAGAAGAAGAAGAAGAAGGGAGAAGAAGAAGAAGGGAGAAGAAGAAGAAGAAGGGAGAAGAAGAAGAAGGGAGAAGAAGAAGAAGGGAGAAGAAGAAGAAGAAGGGAGAAGAAGAAGAAGAAGAAGGGAGAAGAAGAAGAAGAAGAAAAGGAAGAAGGGAGAAGAAGAAGAAGAAGGAGGGAGAAGAAGAAGAAGGGAGAAGAAGGGAGAAGAAGAAGAAGAAGAACAAGAAGAAGAAGGGAGAAGTAGAAGAAGAAGAGAGAAGAAGAAGAAGAAGGAGGGAGAAGAAGAAGAAGGGAGAAGAAGAAGGGAGAAGAAGAAGAAGGGAGAAGAAGAAGCAGAAGGGAGAAGAAGAAGAAGGGAGAAGAAGAAGAAGGGTGAAGAAGAAGAAGGGTGAAGAAGAAGAAGGGAGAAGAAGAAGAAGGGAGAAGAAGAAGAAGAAGAAGGGAGAAGAAGAAGAAGAAGAAGGGAGAAGAAGAAGAAGAAGAAAAGGAAGAAGGGAGAAGAAGAAGAAGAAGGAGGGAGAAGAAGAAGAAGGGAGAAGAAGGGAGAAGAAGAAGGAGAAGAACAAGAAGAAGAAGGGAGAAGTAGATGAAGAAGAAGAGAGAAGAAGAAGAAGAAGGAGGGAGAAGAAGAAGAAGGGAGAAGAAGAAGGGAGAAGAAGAAGAAGAAGAAGAAGGGAGAAGAAGAAGCAGAAGGGAGAAGAAGAAGAAGGGAGAAGAAGAAGAAGGGTGAAGAAGAAGAAGGGTGAAGAAGAAGAAGGGAGAAGAAGAAGAAGGGAGAAGAAGAAGAAGGGAGAAGAAGAAGAAGGGAGAAGAAGAAGAAGAAGGGAGAAGAAGAAGGGAGAAGAAGAAGAAGAAGAAGGGAGAAGAAGGGAGAAGAAGGGAGAAGAAGAAGAAGAAGAAGGGAGAAGAAGAAGGAGAGAAGAAGAGAGAAGAAGAGAGAAGAGGAGAGAAGAGGAGAGAAGAAGAGAAGAGAGAAGAAGAAGAAGAAGAAGGGAGAAGAAGAAGAAGAAGGGAGAAGAAGAATAAGAAGGGAGAAGAAGAAGGGAGAAGAAGAAGAAGGGAGAAGAAGAAGAAGAAGAAGGGAGAAGAAGAAGAAGAAGAAGGGAGAAGAAGAAGAAGAAGGGAGAAGAAGAAGAAGGGAGAAGAAGAAGAAGGGAGAAGAAGAAGAAGAAGGAGAAGAAGAAGGAGAAGAAGAAGAAGAAGGGAGAAGAAGAAGAAGAAGAAGGGAGAAGAAGAAGAAAAAGAAGGGAGAAGAAGAAGAAGAAGGGAGAAGAAGGGAGAAGAAGAAGAAGGGAGAAGAAGAAGGGAGAAGAAGAAGGAGAAGGGAGAAGAAGAAGAAGAAGGGAGAAGAAGAAGAAGAAGAAGAAGGGAGAAGAAGAAGGGAGAAGAAGAAGGGAGAAGAAGGGAGAAGAAGAAAAAGAAGAAGGGAGAAGAAGAAGAAGAAGAAGGGAGAAGACGAAGAAGAAGAAGGAGGGAGAAGAAGAAGAAGGGAGAAGAAGAAGGGAGAAGAAGAAGAACAAGAAGAAGAAGAAGAAGGGAGAAGTAGAAGAAGAGAGAAGAAGAAGAAGAATGAGGGAGAAGAAGAAGAAGGGAGAAGAAGAAGGGAGAAGAAGAAGAAGAAGAAGGGAGAAGGAGAAGAAGAAGGAAGAAGAAGAAGGAGGGAGAAGAAGAAGCAGAAGGGAGAAGAAGAAGGGAGAAGAAGAAGAAGGGAGAAGAAGAAGAAGAAGAAGAAGGGAGAAGAAGAAGGGAGAAGAAGAAGGGAGAAGAAGAAGAAGGGAGAAGAAGAAGAAGGGAGAAGAAGAAGAAGGGAGAAGAAGGGAGAAGAAGAAGGGAGAAGAAGAAGAAGAAGAAGGGAGAAGAAGAAGAAGAAGGGAGAAGAAGAAGAAGAAGGGAGAAGAAGAAGAAGAAGGGAGAAGAAGAAGGGAGAAGAAGAAGAAGAAGGGAGAAGAAGAGAGAAGAGGAGAGAAGAAGAGAAGAGAGAAGAAGAAGAAGAAGAAGGGAGAAGAAGAAGAAGAAGAAGAAGGGAGAAGAAGAAGGGAGAAGAAGAAGGGAGAAGAAGAAAAAGAAGAAGGGAGAAGAAGAAGAAGGGAGAAGAAGAAGAAGAAGAAGGGAGAAGAAGAAGAAGGGAGAAGAAGAAGAAGGGAGAAGAAGAAGAAGAAGGGAGAAGAAGAAGAAGAAGGGAGAAGAAGAAGGGAGAAGAAGAAGAAGAAGAAGGGAGAAGAAGAAGAAGGAGAAGAAGAAGAAGAAGAAGGGAGAAGAAGAAGAAGGGAGAAGAAGAAGAAGAAGAAGAAGGGAGAAGAAGAAGGGAGAAGAAGAAGGGAGAAGAAGAAAAAGAAGGGAGAAGAAGAAGAAGGGAGAAGAAGAAGAAGAAGAAGGGAGAAGAAGAAGAAGAATGGAGAAGAAGAAGAAGAAGAAGGGAGAAGAAGAAGGGAGAAGAAGGGAGAAGAAGAAGAAGAAGGGAGAAGAAGAAGAAGAAGGGAGAAGAAGAAGAAGAAGGAGGGAGAAGAAGAAGTAGAAGGGAGAAGAAGAAGGGAGAAGAAGAAGGGAGAAGAAGAAGGGAGAAGAAGAAGAAGAAGGGAGAAGAAGAAGAAGGGAGAAGAAGAAGAAGAAGAAGAAGAAGGGAGAAGAAGAAGTAGAAGGGAGAAGAAGAAGAAGAAGGGAGAAGAAGAAGAAGAAGGGAGAAGAAGAAGGGAGAAGAAGAAGAAGAAGAAGGGAGAAGAAGAAGAAGGGAGAAGAAGAAGAAGAAGAAGGGAGAAGAAGAAGAAGGGAGAAGAAGAAGAAGAAGAAGAAGGGAGAAGAAGAAGGGAGAAGAAGAAGGGAGAAGAAGAAAAAGAAGGGAGAAGAAGAAGAAGGGAGAAGAAGAAGAAGAAGAAGGGAGAAGAAGAAGAAGAATGGAGAAGAAGAAGAAGAAGAAGGGAGAAGAAGAAGGGAGAAGAAGGGAGAAGAAGAAGAAGAAGGGAGAAGAAGAAGAAGAAGGGAGAAGAAGAAGAAGAAGGAGGGAGAAGAAGAAGTAGAAGGGAGAAGAAGAAGGGAGAGAAGAAGGGAGAAGAAGAAGGGAGAAGAAGAAGAAGGGAGAAGAAGAAGAAGGGAGAAGAAGAAGAAGAAGAAGAAGAAGGGAGAAGAAGAAGTAGAAGGGAGAAGAAGAAGGAGAAGAAGAAGAAGAGGAGAAGAAGAGAAGAAGGGAGAAGAAGAAGAAGAAGAAGGGAGAAGAAGAAGAAGGGAGAAGAAGAAGAAGAAGAAGGGAGAAGAAGAAGAAGAAAAGAAGAAGGGAGAAGAAGAAGAAGAAGGAGGGAGAAGAAGAAGAAGGGAGAAGAAGGGAGAAGAAGAAGAATAAGAACAAGAAGAAGAAGGGAGAAGTAGAAGAAGAAGAAGAGAGAAGAAGAAGAAGAAGGAGGGAGAAGAAGAAGAAGGGAGAAGAAGAAGGAGAAGAAGAAGAAGAAGAAGAAGATGGGAGAAGAAGAAGCAGAAGGGAGAAGAAGAAGAAGGGAGAAGAAGAAGAAGGGAGAAGAAGAAGAAGGGTGAAGAAGAAGAAGGGAGAAGAGAAGGGAGAAGAGGAAGAAGAAGGGAGAAGAAGAAGGAGAAGAAGAAGAAGAAGAAGGGAGAAGAAGGGAGAAGAAGAAGGGAGAAGAAGAAGAAGAAGGAGAAGAAGAAGGAGAGAAGAAGAGAGAAGAGAAGAGAGAGAAGAGGAGAGAAGAAGAGAAGAGAGAAGAAGAAGAAGAAGGGAGAAGAAGAAGAAGAAGGGAGAAGAAAAGAAGAAGGGAGAAGAAGAAGAAGGGAGAAGAAGAAGAAGGGAGAAGAAGAAGAAGAAGAAGGGAGAAGAAGAAGAAGAAGAAGGGAGAAGAAGAAGAAGGGAGAAGAAGAAGAAGGGAGAAGAAGGGAGAAGAAGAAGAAGAAGAAGGAGAAGAAGAAGAGAGAAGAAGGAGAAGAAGAAGGAGAAGGGAGAAGAAGGGAGAAGAAGAAGGAGAAGAAGAAGAAGGGAGAAGAAGAAAAGAAGGGAGAAGAAGAAGAAGAAGGGAGAAGAAGGGAGAAGAAGAAGGGAGAAGAAGGGAGAAGAAGGGAGAAGAAGAAGAAGAGGGAGAAGAAGAAGAAGAAGGGAGAAGAAGAAGAAGAAGAAGAAGGAGAAGAGAAGGGAGAAGAAGAAGGGAGAAGAAGAGAAGAAGAAGAAAGAAGGAGAAGATGAAGAAGAAGGAGGGAGAAGAAGAAGAAGGAGAGAAGAAGGAGAAGAAGAAGGGAGAAGAAGAAGAACAAGAGAAGAAGAAGAAGAGAAGTAGAAGAAGAGAGAAGAAGAAGAAGGAGGGAGAAGAAGAAGAAGGGAGAAGAAGAAGGGAGAAGAAGAAGAAGAAAAGGGAGAAGGAGAAGAAGAAGGAAGAAGAAGAAGGAGGGAGAAGAAGAAGAAGAAGGGAGAAGAGAAGAAGAAGAAGAGAGTAGAAGAAGGGAAGAAGAAGAAGAAGAGAAGGAGAAGAAGAAGGGAGAAGAAGAAGGAGAGAAGAAGGGAGAAGAAGAAGAGGGAGAAGAAGAAGAAGGGAGAAGAAGGGAGAAGAAGAAGGGAGAAGAAGAAGAAGAAGAAGGAGAAGAAGAAGGGAGAAGAAGAAGAAGGAGAAGAAGAAGAAGGGAGAAGAAGGGAGAAGAAGAAGGGAGAAGAAGAAGAAGAAGAAGAATGGAGAAGAAGAAGAAGAAGGGAGAAGAGAGAAGAAGGGAGAAGAAGGGAGAAGAGAGAAGAAGAAGAAGCAGAAGGGAGAAGAAGAAGAAGAAGAAGGGAGAAGAAGAAGAAGGGAGAAGAAGAAGAAGGGAGAAGAAGGAAGAAGAAGAAGGGAGAAGAAGAAGGGAGAAGAAGAAGGAGAAGAAGAAAAGAAGGGAGAAGAAGAAGGGAGAAGAAGAAGAAGAAGAAGGGAGAAGAAGAAGAAGAAGAAGGGAGAAGAAGAAGAAGGGAGAAGAAGAAGAGGAAGGGAGAAGAAGAAGAAGAAGGGAGAAGAAGAAGAAGAAGGAGGAGAAGAAGAAGGGAGAAGAAGAAGGGAGAAGAAGGGAGAAGAGAAGAAGAAGGGAGAAGAAGAAGAAGGGAGAAGAAGAAGAAGAAGAAGGGAGAAGAAGAAGAAGAAGAAGAAGGGAGAAGAAGAAGAAGGGAGAAGAAGAAGTAGAAGGGAGAAGAAGAAGGGAGAAGAAGAAGAAGAAGGGAGAAGAAGAAGAAGAAGGGACAAGAAGAAGAAGAAGAAGAAGAAGAAGAAGGGAGAAGAAGGGAGAAGAAGGAAGAAGAAGAAGAAGAAGGGAGAAGAAGAAGAAGAAGGGGAGAAGAAAGAAGGAAGAAGAAGAAGAAGAAGGGAGAAGAAGAAGAAGAAGGGGAGAAGAAGAAGAAGAAGGGAGAAGAAGAAGGGAGAAGAAGAAGGGAGAAGAAGGAGAAGAAGGGAGAAGAAGGGAGAAGAAGAAGAAGGGAGAAGAAGAAGGGAGAAGAAGAAGGGAGAAAAAGAAGAAGGGAGAAGAAGAAGAAGAAGGGAGAAGAAGAAGAAGAAGGGAGAAGAAGAAGAAGGGAGAAGAAGAAGAAGGGAGAAGAAGAAGAAGAAGAAGAAGGGAGAAGAAGAAGAAGGGAGAAGAAGAAGAAGGGAGAAGAAGAAGGGAGAAGAAGAAGGGAGAAGAAGAAGGGAGAAGAAGAAGGGAGAAGAAGAAGAAGGAGGGAGAAGAAGAAGAAGAAGAAGAAGGGAGAAGAAGAAGGGAGAAGAAGAAGTAGAAGGGAGAAGAAGAAGAAGAAGGGAGAAGAAGAAGAAGAAGAAGAAGAAGAAGAAGGAGGGAGAAGAAGAAGAAGAAGGGAGAAGAAGAAGAAGAAGAAGAAGAAGGGAGAAGAAGAAGGGAGAAGAAGAAGGGAGAAGAAGAAGGGAGAAGAAGAAGTGAGAAGAAGAAGGGAGAAGAAGAAGGGAGAAGAAGAAGGAGGGAGAAGAAGAAGGAGGGAGAAGAAGAAGAAGAAGGGAGAAGAAGAAGAAGAAGGGAGAAGAAGAAGAAGAAGAAGGGAGAAGAAGAAGAAGAAGAAGGGAGAAGAAGAAGAAGGGAGAAGAAGAAGAAGGGAGAAGAAGAAGAAGAAGGGAGAAGAAGAAGAAGAAGGGAGTAGAAGAAGAAAAAGGGAGAAGAAGAAGAAGAAGAAGAAGAAGGGAGAAGAAGAAGAAGAAGAAGGGAGAAGAAGAAGAAGGGAGAAGAAGAAGAAGAAGAAGGGAGAAGAAGGGAGAAGAAGAAGGGAGAAGAAGGGAGAAGAAGAACGGAGAAGAAGAAGAAGAGAAGAAGAAGAAGAAGGGAGAAGAAGGGAGAAGAAGAAGAAGGGAGAAGAAGAAGAAGAAGGGAGAAGAAGAAGAAGAAGAAGGGAGAAGTAGAAGAAGAAGGGAGAAGAAGAAGAAGGGAGAAGAAGAAGGGAGAAGAAGAAGGGAGAAGAAGAAGAAGAAGGGAGAAGAAGAAGAAGAAGGGAGAAGAAGAAGGGAGAAGAAGAAGAAGAAGAAGGGAGAAGAAGAAGAAGGGAGAAGAAGAAGGGAGAAGAAGCAGAAGGGAGAAGAAGAAGCAGAAGGGAGAAGAAGAAGAAGAAGAAGGGAGAAGAAGAAGAAGAAGGGAGAAGAAGAAGAAGGGAGAAGAAGAAGGGGGAAGAAGAAGAAGGGAGAAGAAGAAGAAGAAGAAGAAGGGAGAAGAAGGGAGAAGAAGAAGAAGAAGGGAGAAGAAGGGAGAAGAAGAAGGGAGCAGTAGAAGAAGGGAGAAGAAGAAGGAGAGAAGAAGAGAGAAGAGGAGAGAAGAAGAGAAGAAGAAGGGAGAAGAAGAAGAAGAAGAAGAAGGGAGAAGAAGAAGAAGAAGAAGAAGGGAGAAGAAGAAGAAGAAGAAGGAGGGAGAAGAAGAAGAAGGGAGAAGAAGAAGGGAGAAGAAGAAGGGAGAAGAAGAAGAAGAAGAAGGGAGAAGAAGAAGAAGGGAGAAGAAGAAGAAGGGAGAAGAAGAAGAAGGGAGTAGAAGAAGGGAGAAGAAGAAGAAGGGAGTAGAGGAAGGGAGAAGAAGAAGAAAGAAGGCAGAAGAAGAAGAAGAAGGGAGTAGAAGAAGAAGGGAGAGAAGAAGAAGAAGGGAGAAGAAGACGAAGAGGGAGAAGAAGATGAAGAAGGGAGAAGAGAAGAAGAGAAGAAGAAGAAGAAGGGAGAAGAAGAAGAAGAAGGGAGAAGAAGAAGAAGAAGGGAGAAGAAGAAGAAGAAGAAGAAGAAGAAGAAGAAGGGAGAAGAAGAAGAAGAAGAAGAAGAAGGGAGAAGAAGAAGAAGGGAGAAGAAGAAGAAGGGAGAAGAAGAAGTAGGGAGAAGAAGAAGAAGGGAGAAGAAGAAGAAGGGAGAAGAGGAAGAAGAAGAAGAAGGGAGAAGAAGAAGGGAGAAGAAGAAGTGAGAAGAAGAAAAAGAAGGGAGAAGAGAAGAAGGGAGAAGAAGAAGAAGAAGAAGGGAGAAGAAGAAGAAGAAGAAGGGAGAAGAAGAAGAAGAAGGGAGAAGAAGAAGGAGAGAAGAAGGGAGAAGAAGAAGAAGAAGGGAGAAGAAGCAGAAGGGAGAAGAAGAAGAAGAAGAAGGGAGAGAAGAAGAAGAAGGAGGGAGAAGAAGAAGTAGAAGGAGAAGAAGAAGAGAGAAGAAGAAGGGAGAAGAAGAAGGGAGAAGAAGAAGGGTGAAGAAGAAGAAGAAGGGAGAAGAAGAAGAAGGGAGAAGAAGAAGAAGAAGAAGGGAGAAGAAGAAGAAGAAGAAGAAGGGAGAAGAAGAAGGGAGAAGAAGAAGAAGAAGGGAGAAGAAGAAGAAGGGAGAAGAAGAAGAAGAAGAAGAAGAAGGAGAAGAAGGGAGAAGAAGGGAGAAGAAGGGAGAAGAAGAAGAAGAAGGGAGAAGAAGAAGGGAGAAGAAGAAGGGAGAAGAAGAAGGGAGAAGAAGGAGAAGAAGGGAGAAGAAGAAGAAGGGAGAAGAAGAAGAAGAAGGGAGAAGAAGAAGGGAGAAGAAGAAGGGAGAAGAAGGGAGAAGAAGGGAGAAGAAGGGA
>NC_141001.1:118266209-118292012 GCF_052327205.1 Somniosus microcephalus | reverse complement strand
GGGGAGTGAGGGGGAGAGTGGGATTAGACTGGGTGGGATATTAAAGGGTACGGGGAGTGAGGGGGAGAGGGATTAGACTGGGTGGGATATTAAAGGGTACGGGGAGTGAGGGGGAGAGTGGGATTAGGCTGGGTGGGATATTAAAGGGTGTGGGGAGTGAGGGGGAGAGTGGGATTAGACTGGGTGGGATATTAAAGGGTACGGGGAGTGAGGGGGAGAGTGGAATTAGACTGGGTGGGATATTAAAGGGTACGGGGAGTGAGGGGGAGAGTGGGATTAGACTGGGTGGGATATTAAAGGGTACGGGGAGTGAGGGGGAGAGTGGGATTAGACTGGGTGGGATATTAAAGGGTGTGGGGAGTGAGGGGGAGAGTGTAATTAGACTGGGTGGGATATTAAAGGGTGTGGGGAGTGAGGGGGAGAGTGGGATTCGATTGGGTGGGATATTAAAGGGTACGGGGAGTGAGGGGGAGAGTGGGATTAGACTGGGTGGGATATTAAAGGGTACGGGGAGTGAGGGGGAGAGTGGGATTAGACTGGGTGGGATATTAAAGGGTGTGGGGAGTGAGGGGAGAGTGGGATTAGACTGGGTGAGATATTATAGGGTGCGGGGAGTGAGGGGGAGAGTGGGATTAGACTGGGTGGGATATTAAAGGGTACGGGGAGTGAGGGGAGAGTGGGATTAGACGGGGTGGGATATTAAAGGGTGTGGGGAGTGAGGGGGAGAGTGGGATTAGACTGGGTGGGATATTAAAGGGTGTGGGGAGTGAGGGGGAGAGTGGGATTAGACTGGGTGGGATATTAAAGGGTACGGGGAGTGAGGGGGAGAGTGGGATTAGACTGGGTGGGATATTAAAGGGTACGGGGAGTGAGCGGGAGAGTGGGATTAGACTGGGTGGGATATTAAAGGGTACGGGGAGTGAGGGGGAGAGTGGGATTAGACTGGGTGGGATATTAAAGGGTGTGGGGAGTGAGGGGGAGAGTGGGATTAGACTGGGTGGGATATTAAAGGGTGTGGGGAGTGAGGGGGAGAGTGGGATTAGACTGGGTGGCATATTAAAGGGTGTGGGGAGTGAGGGGGAGAGTGGGATTAGACTGGGTGGGATATTAAAGGGTACGGGGAGTGAGGGGGAGAGTGGAATTAGACTGGGTGGGATACTAAAGGGTGTGGGGAGTGAGGGGGAGAGTGTAATTAGACTGGGTGGGATATTAAAGGGTGTGGGGAGTGAGGGGGAGAGTGGGATTAGATTGGGTGGGATATTAAAGCATACGGGGAGTGAGGGGGAGAGTGGGATTAGACTGGGTGGGATATTAAAGGGTGTGGGGAGTGAGGGGGAGAGTGGGATTAGACCGGGTGGGATATTAAAGGGTACGGGGAGTGAGGGGGAGAGTGGGATTAGACCGGGTGGGATATTAAAGGGTGTGGGGAGTGAGGGGGAGAGTGGGATAAGACTGGGTGGGATATTAAAGGGTGTGGGGAGTGAGGGGGAGAGTGCAATTAGACTGGGTGGGATATTAAAGGGTACGGGGAGTGAGGGGAGAGTGGGATTAGACTGGGTGGGATATTAAAGGGTGTGGGGAGTGAGGGGGAGAGTGGGATTAGACTGGGTGGGATATTAAAGGGTGTGGGGAGTGAGGGGGAGAGTGGGATGAGACTGGGTGGGATATTAAAGGGTGTGGGGAGTGAAGGGGAGAGTGGGATTAGACTGGGTGGGTTATTAAAGGGTACGGGGAGTGAGGGGAGAGTGGGATTAGACTGGGTGGGATATTAAAGGGTACGGGGAGTGAGGGGGAGAGGGATTAGACTGGGTGGGATATTAAAGGGTACGGGGAGTGAGGGGGAGAGTGGGATTAGACTGGGTGGGATATTAAAGGGTGCGGGGAGTGAGGGGGAGAGTGGGATTAGACTGGGTGGGATATTAAAGGGTACGGGGAGTGAGAGGGAGAGTGGGATTAGACTGGGTGGGATACTAAAGGGTACGGGGAGTGAGGGGGAGAGTGGGATTAGACTGGGTGGGATATTAAAGGGTGTGGGGAGTGAGGGGGAGAGTGGGATTAGACTGGGTGGGATATTAAGGGGTGCGGGGAGTGAGGGGGAGAGTGGGATTAGACTGGGTGGGATATTAAAGGGCACGGGGAGTAAGGGGGAGAGTGGGATTAGACTGGGTGGGATATTAAAGGGTGTGGGGAGTGAGGGGGAGAGTGGGATTAGACTGGGTGGGATATTAAAGGGTGTGGGGAGTGAGGGGGAGAGTGGGATTAGACTGGGTGGGATATTAAAGGGTGCGGGGAGTGAGGGGGAGAGTGGGATTAGACTGGGTGGGATATTAAAGGGTACGGGGAGTGAGAGGGAGAGTGGGATTAGACTGGGTGGGATACTAAAGGGTACGGGGAGTGAGGGGGAGAGTGGGATTAGACTGGGTGGGATATTAAAGGGTGTGGGGAGTGAGGGGGAGAGTGGGTTAGACTGGGTGGGATATTAAAGGGTACGGGGAGTGAGGGGGAGAGGGATTAGACTGGGTGGGATATTAAAGGGTGTGGGGAGTGAGGGGGAGAGTGGGTTAGACTGGGTGGGATATTAAAGGGTACGGGGAGTGAGGGGGAGAGGGATTAGACTGGGTGGGATATTAAAGGGTACGGGGAGTGAGGGGGAGAGTGGGATTAGGCTGGGTGGGATATTAAAGGGTGTGGGGAGTGAGGGGGAGAGTGGGATTAGACTGGGTGGGATATTAAAGGGTACGGGGAGTGAGGGGGAGAGTGGAATTAGACTGGGTGGGATATTAAAGGGTACGGGGAGTGAGGGGGAGAGTGGGATTAGACTGGGTGGGATATTAAAGGGTGTGGGGAGTGAGGGGGAGAGTGGGATTAGACTGGGTGGGATATTAAAGGGTACGGGGAGTGAGGGGGAGAGTGGGATTAGACTGGGTGGGATATTAAAAGGGGTGTGGGGAGTGAGGGGGAGAGTGGGATTAGACTGGGTGGGATATTAAAGGGTGTGGGGAGTGAGGGGGAGAGTGGAATTAGACTGGGTGGGATATTAAAGGGTACGGGGAGTGAGGGGGAGAGTGGGATTAGACTGGGTGGGATATTAAAGGGTACGGGGAGTGAGGGGGAGAGTGGGATTAGACTGGGTGGGATATTAAAGGGTACGGGGAGTGAGGGGGGAGTGGGATTAGACTGGGTGGGATATTAAAGGGTACGGGGAGTGAGGGGAGAGTGGGATTAGACTGGGTGAGATATTATAGGGTGAGGGGAGTGAGGGGGAGAGTGGAATTAGACTGGGTGGGATATTAAAGGGTACGGGGAGTGAGGGGGAGAGTGGGATTAGACTGGGTGGGATATTAAAGGGTACGGGGAGTGAGGGGAGAGTGGGATTAGACTGGGTGAGATATTATAGGGTGCGGGGAGTGAGGGGGAGAGTGGGATTAGATTGGGTGGGATATTAAAGGGTGTGGGGAGTGAGGGGGAGAGTGGGATTAGACTGGGTGGGATATTAAAGGGTACGGGGAGTGAGGGGAGAGTGGGATTAGACTGGGTGGGATATTAAAGGGTGTGGGGAGTGAGGGGGAGAGTGGGAATAGACTGGGTGGGATATTAAAGGGTGTGGGGAGTGAGGGGGAGAGTGGGATTAGACTGGGTGGGATATTAAAGGGTGTCGGGAGTGAAGGGGAGAGTGGGATTAGACTGGGTGGGATATTAAAGGGTACGGGGAGTGAGGGGAGAGTGGGATTAGACTGGGTGGGATATTAAAGGGTGTGGGGAGTGAGGGGGAGAGTGGGATTAGACTGGGTGGGATATTAAAGGGTGTGGGGAGTGAGGGGGAGAGTGGGATTAGACTGGGTGGGATATTAAAGGGTACGGGGAGTGAGGGGGAGAGTGGGATTAGACTGGGCGGGATATTAAAGGGTACGGGGAGTGAGGGGGAGAGTGGGATTAGACAGGGTGGGATATCAAAGGGTACGGGGAGTGAGGGGGAGAGTGGGATTAGACTGGGTGGGATATTAAAGGGTGTGGGGAGTGAGGGGGAGAGTGGGATTAGACTGGGTGGGATATTAAAGGGTGTGGGGAGTGAGGGGGAGAGTGGGATTAGACTGGGTGGGATATTAAAGGGTACGGGGAGTGAGGGGGAGAGTGGGATTAGACTGGGTGGGATATTAAAGGGTACGGGGAGTGAGGGGGAGAGTGGGATTAGCCTGGGTGGGATATTAAAGGGTGTGGGGAGTGAGGGGGAGAGTGGGATCAGGCTGGGTGGGATATTGAAGGGTACGGGGAGTGAGGGGTAGAGTGGGATTAGACTGGGTGGGATATTAAAGGGTACGCGGAGTGAGGGGGAGAGTGGGATTAGGCTGGGTGGGATATGAAAGGGTACGGGGAGTGAGGGGGAGAGTGGATTAGACTGGGTGGGATATTAAAGGGTGCGGGGAGTGAGGGGGAGAGTGGGATTAGGCTGGGTGGGATATTAAAGGGTACGGGGAGTGAGGGGGAGAGTGGGATTAGACTGGGTGGGATATTAAAGGGTACGGGGAGTGAGGGGGAGAGTGGGATTAGACTGGGTGGGATATTAAAGGGTGCGGGGAGTGAGGGGGAGAGTGGGATTAGGCTGGGTGGGATATTAAAGGGTACGGGGAGTGAGGGGGAGAGTGGGATTAGACTGGGTGGGATATTAAAGGGTGCCGGGAGTGAGGGGGAGAGTGGGATTACATTGGGTGGGATATTAAAGGGTACGGGGAGTGAGGGGAGAGGGATTAGACTGGGTGGGATATTAAAGGGTACGGGGAGTGAGGGGGAGAGGGATTAGACGGGGTGGGATATTAAAGGGTACGGGGAGTGAGGGGGAGAGGGATTAGACTGGGTGGGATATTAAAGGGTACGGGGAGTGAGGGGGAGAGGGATTAGACTGGGTGGGATATTAAAGGGTACGGGGAGTGAGGGGGAGAGGGATTAGACTGGGTGGGACATTAAAGGGTACGGGGAGTGAGGGGGAGAGGGATTAGACTGGGTGGGATATTAAGGGGTGCGGGGAGTGAGGGGGAGAGTGGGATTCGACTGGGTGGGATATTAAAGGGCACGGGGAGTAAGGGGGAGAGTGGGATTAGACTGGGTGGGATATTAAAGGGTGTGGGGAGTGAGGGGGAGAGTGGGATTAGACTGGGTGGGATATTAAAGGGTGTGGGGAGTGAGGGGGAGAGTGGGATTAGACTGGGTGGGATATTAAAGGGTGCGGGGAGTGAGGGGGAGAGTGGGATTAGACTGGGTGGGATATTAAAGGGTACGGGGAGTGAGAGGGAGAGTGGGATTAGACTGGGTGGGATACTAAAGGGTACGGGGAGTGAGGGGGTGGGTGGGATTAGACGGGGTGGGATATTAAAAGGTACGGGGAGTGAGGGGGAGAGGGATTAGACTGGGTGGGATATTAAAGGGTACGGGGAGTGAGGGGGAGAGTGGGATTAGGCTGGGTGGGACATTAAAGGGTACGGGGAGTGAGGGGGAGAGTGGAATTAGACTGGGTGGGATATTAAAGGGTACGGGGAGTGAGGGGGAGAGTGGGATTAGACTGGGTGGGATATTAAAGGGTGTGGGGACTGAGGGGGAGAGTGGGATTAGACTGGGTGGGATATTAAAGGGTACGGGGAGTGAGGGGGAGAGTGGGATTAGACTGGGTGGGATATTAAAGGGTGTGGGGAGTGAGGGGGAGAGTGGGATTAGACTGGGTGGGATATTAAAGGGTGTGGGGAGTGAGGGGGAGAGTGGAATTAGACTGGGTGGGATATTAAAGGGTACGGGGAGTGAGGGGAGAGTGGGATTAGACTGGGTGGGATATTAAAGGGTACGGGGAGTGAGGGGGACAGTGGGATTAGACTGGGTGGGATATTAAAGGGTACGGGGAGTGAGGGGGAGAGTGGGATTAGACTGGGTGGGATATTAAAGGGTGTGGGGAGTGAGGGGGAGAGTGGGATTAGACTGGGTGGGATATTAAAGGGTGTGGGGAGTGAGGGGGAGAGTGGAATTAGACTGGGTGGGATATTAAAGGGTACGGGGAGTGAGGGGAGAGTGGGATTAGACTGGGTGGGATATTAAAGGGTACGGGGAGTGAGGGGGAGAGTGTGATTAGACTGGGTGGGATATTAAAGGGTACGGGGAGTGAGGGGAGAGTGGGATTAGACTGGGTGAGATATTATAGGGTGTGGGGAGTGAGGGGGAGAGTGGGATGAGACTGGGTGGGATATTAAAGGGTGTGGGGAGTGAGGGGGAGAGTGGAATTAGACTGGGTGGGATATTAAAGGGTACGGGGAGTGAGGGGAGAGTGGGATTAGACTGGGTGGGATATTAAAGGGTACGGGGAGTGAGGGGGGAGTGGGATTAGACTGGGTGGGATATTAAAGGGTACGGGGAGTGAGGGGAGAGTGGGATTAGACTGGGTGAGATATTATAGGGAGCGGGGAGTGAGGGGGAGAGTGGGATTAGATTGGGTGGGATATTAAAGGGTGTGGGGAGTGAGGGGGAGAGTGGGATTAGACTGGGTGGGATATTAAAGGGTACGGGGAGTGAGGGGAGAGTGGGATTAGACTGGGTGGGATATTAAAGGGTGTGGGGAGTGAGGGGGAGAGTGGGATTAGACTGGGTGGGATATTAAAGGGTGTGGGGAGTGAGGGGGAGAGTGGGATTAGACTGGGTGGGATATTAAAGGGTGTCGGGAGTGAAGGGGAGAGTGGGATTAGACTGGGTGGGATATTAAAGGGTACGGGGAGTGAGGGGAGAGTGGGATTAGACTGGGTGGGATATTAAAGGGTGTGGGGAGTGAGGGGGAGAGTGGGATTAGACTGGGTGGGATATTAAAGGGTGTGGGGAGTGAGGGGGAGAGTGGGATTAGACTGGGTGGGATATTAAAGGGTACGGGGAGTGAGGGGGAGAGTGGGATTAGACTGGGCGGGATATTAAAGGGTACGGGGAGTGAGGGGGAGAGTGGGATTAGACAGGGTGGGATATTAAAGGGTACGGGGAGTGAGGGGGAGAGTGGGATTAGACTGGGTGGGATATTAAAGGGTGTGGGGAGTGAGGGGAAGAGTGGGATTAGACTGGGTGGGATATTAAAGGGTGTGGGGAGTGAGGGGGAGAGTGGGATTAGACTGGGTGGGATATTAAAGGGTACGGGGAGTGAGGGGGGAGAGTGGGATTAGACTGGGTGGGATATTAAAGGGTACGGGGAGTGAGGGGGAGAGTGGGATTAGATTGGGTGGGATATTAAAGGGTGTGGGGAGTGAGGGGGAGAGTGGGATCAGGCTGGGTGGGATATTAAAGGGTACGGGGAGTGAGGGGGAGAGTGGGATTAGACTGGGTGGGATATTAAAGGGTGCCGGGAGTGAGGGGGTGAGTGGGATTACATTGGGTGGGATATTAAAGGGTACGGGGAGTGAGGGGGAGAGGGATTAGACTGGGTGGGATATTAAAGGGTACGGGGAGTGAGGGGGAGAGGGATTAGACGGGGTGGGATATTAAAGGGTACGGGGAGTGAGGGGGAGAGGGATTAGACTGGGTGGGATATTAAAGGGTACGGGGAGTGAGGGGGAGAGGGATTAGACTGGGTGGGATATTAAAGGGTACGGGGAGTGAGGGGGAGAGGGATCAGACTGGGTGGGATATTAAAGGGTACGGGGCGTGAGGGGGAGAGGGATTAGACTGGGAGGGATATTAAGGGGTGTGGGGAGTGAGTGGGAGAGTGGGATTAGACTGGGTGGGATATTAAAGGGCACGGGGAGCGAGGGGGAGAGTGGAATTAGACTGGGTGGGATATTAAAGGGTGTGGGGAGTGAGGGGGAGAGTGGGATTAGATTGGGTGGGATATTAAAGGGTGCGGGGAGTGAGGGGGAGAGTGGGATTAGACTGGGTGGGATATTAAAGGGTACGGGGAGAGAGAGGGAGAGTGGGATTAGACTGGGTGGGATATTAAAGGGTACGGGGAGTGAGGGGGAGAGTGGGATTAGACTGGGTGGGATATTAAAGGGTACGGGGAGTGAGGGGGAGAGGGATTAGACTGGGTGGGATATTAAAGGGTACGGGGAGTGAGGGGGAGAGTGGGATTAGGCTGGGTGGGATATTAAAGGGTGTGGGGAGTGAGGGGGAGAGTGGGATTAGACTGGGTGGGATATTAAAGGGTACGGGGAGTGAGGGGGAGAGTGGAATTAGACTGGGTGGGATATTAAAGGGTACGGGGAGTGAGGGGGAGAGTGGGATTAGACTGGGTGGGATATTAAAGGGTACGGGGAGTGAGGGGGAGAGTGGGATTAGACTGGGTGGGATATTAAAGGGTGTGGGGAGTGAGGGGGAGAGTGTAATTAGACTGGGTGGGATATTAAAGGGTGTGGGGAGTGAGGGGGAGAGTGGGATTCGATTGGGTGGGATATTAAAGGGTACGGGGAGTGAGGGGGAGAGTGGGATTAGACTGGGTGGGATATTAAAGGGTACGGGGAGTGAGGGGGAGAGTGGGATTAGACTGGGTGGGATATTAAAGGGTGTGGGGAGTGAGGGGAGAGTGGGATTAGACTGGGTGAGATATTATAGGGTGCGGGGAGTGAGGGGGAGAGTGGGATTAGACTGGGTGGGATATTAAAGGGTACGGGGAGTGAGGGGAGAGTGGGATTAGACGGGGTGGGATATTAAAGGGTGTGGGGAGTGAGGGGGAGAGTGGGATTAGACTGGGTGGGATATTAAAGGGTGTGGGGAGTGAGGGGGAGAGTGGGATTAGACTGGGTGGGATATTAAAGGGTACGGGGAGTGAGGGGGAGAGTGGGATTAGACTGGGTGGGATATTAAAGGGTACGGGGAGTGAGCGGGAGAGTGGGATTAGACTGGGTGGGATATTAAAGGGTACGGGGAGTGAGGGGGAGAGTGGGATTAGACTGGGTGGGATATTAAAGGGTGTGGGGAGTGAGGGGGAGAGTGGGATTAGACTGGGTGGGATATTAAAGGGTGTGGGGAGTGAGGGGGAGAGTGGGATTAGACTGGGTGGCATATTAAAGGGTACGGGGAGTGAGGGGGAGAGTGCGATTAGACTGGGTGGGATATTAAAGGGTACGGGGAGTGAGGGGGAGAGTGGGATTAGACTGGGTGGGGTATTAAAGGGTGTGGGGAGTGAGGGGAGAGTGGGATTAGACTGGGTGGGATATTAAAGGGTGTGGGTAGTGACGGGGAGAGTGGAATTAGACTGGGTGGGATATTAAAGGGTACGGGGAGTGAGGGGCAGAGTGGGATTAGACTGGGTGGGATATTAAAGGGTACGGGGAGTGAGGGGGAGAGTGGGATTAGACTGGGTGGGATATTAAAGGGTGTGGGGAGTGAGGGGGAGAGTGTAATTAGACTGGGTGGGATATTAAAGGGTGTGGGGAGTGAGGGGGAGAGTGGGATTCGATTGGGTGGGATATTAAAGGGTACGGGGAGTGAGGGGGAGAGTGGGATTAGACTGGGTGGGATATTAAAGGGTGTGGGGAGTGAGGGGGAGAGTGGGATTAGACTGGGTGGGATATTAAAGGGTACGGGGAGTGAGGGGGAGAGTGGGATTAGACTGGGTGGGATATTAAAGGGTGTGGGGAGTGAGGGGAGAGTGGGATTAGACTGGGTGAGATATTATAGGGTGCGGGGAGTGAGGGGGAGAGTGGGATTAGACTGGGTGGGATATTAAAGGGTACGGGGAGTGAGGGGAGAGTGCGATAGACTGGGTGGGATATTAAAGGGTGTGGGGAGTGAGGGGGAGAGTGGGATTAGACTGGGTGGGATATTAAAGGGTACGGGGAGTGAGGGGAGAGTGGGATTAGACTGGGTGGAATATTAAACGGTGTGGGGAGTGAGGGGGAGAGTGGGATTAGACAGGGTGGGATATTAAAGGGTGTGGGGAGTGAGGGGGAGAGTGGGATTAGACTGGGTGGGATATTAAAGGGTGTGGGGAGTGAAGGGGAGAGTGGGATTAGACTGGGTGGGATATTATAGGGTACGGGTAGTGAGGGGAGAGTGGGATTAGACTGGGTGGGATATTAAAGGGTGTGGGGAGTGAGGGGGAGAGTGGGATTATACTGGGTGGGATATTAAAGGGTGTGGGGAGTGAGGGGGAGAGTGGGATTAGACTGGGTGGGATATTAAAGGGTACGGGGAGTGAGGGGGAGAGTGGGATTAGACTGGGTGGGATATTAAAGGGTACGGGGAGTGAGCGGGAGAGTGGGATTAGACTGGGTGGGATATTAAAGGGTACGGGGAGTGAGGGGGAGAGTGGGATTAGACTGGGTGGGATATTAAAGGGTGTGGGGAGTGAGGGGGAGAGTGGGATTAGACTGGGTGGGATATTAAAGGGTGTGGGGAGTGAGGGGGAGAGTGGGATTAGACTGGGTGGCATATTAAAGGGTACGGGGAGTGAGGGGGAGAGTGTGATTAGACTGGGTGGGATATTAAAGGGTACGGGGAGTGAGGGGGAGAGTGGGATTAGACTGGGTGGGATATTAAAGGGTGTGGGGAGTGAGGGGGAGAGTGGGATTAGACTGGGTGGGATATTAAAGGATGTGGGTAGTGACGGGGAGAGTGGAATTAGACTGGGTGGGATATTAAAGGGTACGGGGAGTGAGGGGCAGAGTGGGATTAGACTGGGTGGGATATTAAAGGGTACGGGGAGTGAGGGGGAGAGTGGGATTAGACTGGGTGGGATATTAAAGGGTGTGGGGAGTGAGGGGGAGAGTGGGATTAGACTGGGTGGGATATTAAAGGGTGTGGTGAGTGAGGGGGAGAGTGGGATTAGATTGGGTGGGACATTAAAGGGTACGGGGAGTGAGATGGAGAGTGGGATTAGACTGGGTGGGATATTAAAGGGTGTGGGGAGTGAGGGGGAGAGTGGGATTCGACTGGGTGGGATATTAAAGGGTACGGGGAGTGAGGGGGAGAGTGGGATGAGACTGGGTGGGATATTAAACGGTGTGGGGAGTGAGGGGGAGAGTGGGATTAGACTGGGTGGGATATTAAAGGGTGCGGGGAGTGGGGGGAGAGTGGAATTAGAGTGGGTGGGATATTAAAGGGTACGGGGAGTGAGGGGAGAGTGGGATTAGACTGGGTGGGATATTAAAGGGTACGGGGAGTGAGGGGGAGAGTGGGATTAGACTGGGTGGGATATTAAAGGGTACGGGGAGTGAGGGGGAGAGTGGGATTAGACTGGGTGGGATATTAAAGGGTGTGGGGAGTGAGGGGGAGAGTGGGTTTAGACTGGGTGGGATATTAAAGGGTGTGGGGAGTGAGGGGGAGAGTGGGATTAGACTGGGTGGGATATTAAAGGATGTGGGGAGTGAAGGGGAGAGTGGGATTAGACTGGGTGGGATATTAAAGGGTACGGGGAGTGAGGGGAGAGTGGGATTAGACTGGGTGGGATATTAAAGGGTGTGGGGAGTGAGGGGGAGAGTGGGATTAGACTGGGTGGGATATTAAAGGGTGTGGGGAGTGAGGGGGAGAGTGGGATTAGACTGGGTGGGATATTAAAGGGTACGGGGAGTGAGGGGGAGAGTGGGATTAGACTGGGTGGGATACTAAAGGGTACGGGGAGTGAGGGGGAGAGTGGGATTAGACTGGGTGGGATATTAAAGGGTACGGGGAGTGAGGGGGAGAGTGGGATTAGACTGGGTGGGATATTAAATGGTACGGGGAGTGAGGGGGAGAGTGGGATTAGACTGGGTGGGATATTAAAGGGTGTGGGGAGTGAGGGGAGAGTGGGATTAGACTGGGTGGGATATTAAAGGGTACGGGGAGTGAGGGGGAGAGTGGGATTAGACTGGGTGGGATATTAAAGGGTACGGGGAGTGAGGGGGAGAGTGGGATTAGACTGGGTGGGATATTAAAGGGTGTGGGGAGTGAGGGGGAGAGTGGGATTAGACTGGGTGGGATATTAAAGGGTGTGGGGAGTGAGGGGGAGAGTGGGATTAGACTGGGTGGGATATTAAAGGGTGTGGGTAGTGACGGGGAGAGTGGAATTAGACTGGGTGGGATATTAAAGGGTACGGGGAGTGAGGGGGAGAGTGGGATTAGACTGGGTGGGATATTAAAGGGTACGGGGAGTGAGGGGGAGAGTGGGATTAGACTGGGTGGGATATTAAAGGGTGTGGGGAGTGAGGGGGATTGTGGGATTAGACTGGGTGGGATATTAAAGGGTACGGGGAGTGAGGGGGAGAGTGGGATTAGACTGGGTGGGATATTAAAGGGTACGGGGAGTGAGGGGGAGAGTGGGATTAGGCTGGGTGGGATATTAAAGGGTACGGGGAGTGAGGGGGAGAGTGGGATTAGACTGGGTGGGATATTGAAGGGTGTGGGGAGTGAGGGGGAGAGTGGGATTAGACTGGGTGGGATATTAAAGGGTGTGGGGAGTGAAGGGGAGAGTGGGATTAGACTGGGTGGGATATTAAAGGGTACGGGGAGTGAGAGGGAGAGTGGGATTAGACTGGGTGGGATATTAAAGGGTACGGGGAGAGAGGGGGAGAGTGGGATTAGACTGGGTGGGATATTAAAGGGTGTGGGGAGTGAGGGGGAGAGTGGAATTAGACTGGGTGGGATATTAAAGGGTGTGGGGAGTGAGGGGGAGAGTGGGATTAGACTGGGTGGGATATTAAAGGGTGTGGGGAGTGAGGGGAGAGTGGGATTAGACTGGGTGGGATATTAAAGGGTGTGGGGAGTGAGGGGGAGAGTGGGATTAGACTGGGTGGGATATTAAAGGGTACGGGGAGTGAGGGGAGAGTGGGATTAGACTGGGTGGGATATTAAAGGGTGTGGGGAGTGAGGGGGAGAGTGGGATTAGACTGGGTGGGATATTAAAGGGTGTGGGGAGTGAGGGGGAGAGTGGGATTAGACTGGGTGGGATATTAAAGGGTGTGGGGAGTGAAGGGGAGAGTGGGATTAGACTGGGTGGGATATTAAAGGGTACGGGGAGTGAGGGGGAGAGTGTGATTAGACTGGGTGGGATATTAAAGGGTACGGGGAGTGAGGGGAGAGTGGGATTAGACTGGGTGTGATATTAAAGGGTACGGGGAGTGAGGGGAGAGTGGGATTAGACTGGGTGGGGTATTAAAGGGTACGGGGAGTGAGGGGAGAGTGGGATTAGACTGGGTGGGATATTAAAGGGCACGGGGAGTGAGGGGAGAGTGGGATTAGACTGGGTGGGATATTAAAGGGTACGGGGAGTGAGGGGGAGAGTGGGATTAGACTGGGTGGGATATTAAAGGGTACGGGGAGTGAGGGGGAGAGTGGGATTACACTGGGTGGGATATTAAAGGGTGTGGATGGTGAGGGGGAGAGTGGAATTAGACTGGGTGGGATATTAAAGGGTACGGGGAGTGAGGGGGAGAGTGGGATTAGACTGGGTGGGATATTAAAGGGTGCGGGGAGTGAGGGGGGAGAGTGGGATTAGACTGGGTGGGATATTAAAGGGTACGGGGAGTGAGGGGGAGAGTGGGATTAGGCTGGGTGGGATATTAAAGGGTACAGGGAGTGAGGGGGAGAGTGGGATTAGACTGGGTGGGATATTAAAGGGTACGGGGAGTGAGGGGGAGAGTGGGATTAGACTGGGTGGGATATTAAAGGGTACGGGGAGTGAGGGGGAGAGTGCGATTAGACTGGGTGGGATATTAAAGGGTACGGGGAGTGAGGGGGAGAGTGGGATTAGACTGGGTGGGATATTAAAGGGTGCGGGGAGTGAGGAGGAGAGTGGGATTAGGCTGGGTGGGATATTAAAGGGTACGGGGAGTGAGGGGGAGAGTGGGATTAGACTGGGTGGGATATTAAAGGGTGCAGGGAGTGAGGGGGAGAGTGGGATTAGGCTGGATGGGATATTAAAGGGTACGGGGAGTGAGGGGGAGAGTGGGATTAGACTGGGTGGGATATTAAAGGGTACGGGGAGAGAGGGGGAGAGTGGGATTAGACTGGGTGGGATATTAAAGGGTGCGGGGAGTGAGGGGGAGAGTGGGATTAGGCTGGGTGGGATATTAAAGGGTACGGGGAGTGAGGGGGAGAGTGGGATTAGACTGGGTGGGATATTAAAGGGTACGGGGAGTGAGGGGGAGAGTGGGATTAGACTGGGTGGGATATTAAAGGGTACGGGGAGTGAGGGGGAGAGTGGGATTAGGCTGGGTGGGATATGAAAGGGTACGGGGAGTGAGGGGGAGAGTGGGATTAGACTGGGTGGGATATTAAAGGGTGCGGGGAGTGAGGGGGAGAGTGGGATTAGGCTGGGTGGGATATTAAAGGGTACGGGGAGTGAGGGGGAGAGTGGGATTAGACTGGGTGGGATATTAAAGGGTACGGGGAGTGAGGGGGAGAGTGGGATTTGACTGGGTGGGATATTAAAGGGTGCGGGGAGTGAGGGGGAGAGTGGGATTAGGCTGGGTGGGATATTAAAGGGTACGGGGAGTGAGGGGGAGAGTGGGATTAGACTGGGTGGGATAATAAAGGGTGTGGGGAGTGAGGGGGAGAGAGGGATTAGACTGGGTGGGATATTAAAGGGTGCCGGGAGTGAGGGGGAGAGTGGGATTACATTGGGTGGGATATTAAAGGGTACGGGGAGTGAGGGGGAGAGGGATTAGACTGGGTGGGATATTAACGGGTACGGGGAGTGAGGGGGAGAGGGATTAGACGGGGTGGGATATTAAAGGGTACGGGGAGTGAGGGGGAGAGGGATTAGACTGGGTGGGATATTAAAGGGTACGGGGAGTGAGGGGGAGAGGGATTAGACTGGGTGGGATATTAAAGGGTACGGGGAGTGAGGGGGAGAGGGATTAGACTGGGTGGGATATTAAAGGGTACGGGGAGTGAGGGGGAGAGGGATTAGACTGGGTGGGATATTAAGGGGTGCGGGGAGTGAGGGGGAGAGTGGGATTAGACTGGGTGGGATATTAAAGGGCACGGGGAGTGAGGGGGAGAGTGGGATTAGACTGGGTGGGATATTAAAGGGTGTGGGGAGTGAGGGGGAGAGTGGGATTAGACTGGGTGGGATATTAAAGGGTGCGGGGAGTGAGGGGGAGAGTGGGATTAGATTGGGTGGGATATTAAAGGGTACGGGGAGTGAGAGGGAGAGTGGGATTAGACTGGGTGGGATATTAAAGGGTACAGGGAGTGAGGGGGAGAGTGGGATTAGACTGGGTGGGATATTAAAGGGTACGGGGAGTGAGGGGGAGAGGGATTAGACTGGGTGGGATATTAAAGGGTACGGGGAGTGAGGGGGAGAGTGGGATTAGGCTGGGTGGGATATTAAAGGGTGTGGGGAGTGAGGGGGAGAGTGGGATTAGACTGGGTGGGATATTAAAGGGTACGGGGAGTGAGGGGGAGAGGGATTAGACTGGGTGGGATATTAAAGGGTACGGGGAGTGAGGGGGAGAGTGGGATTAGACTGGGTGGGATATTAAAGGGTACGGGGAGTGAGGGGGAGAGTGGAATTAGACTGGGTGGGATACTAAAGGGTACGGGGAGTGAGGGGGAGAGTGGGATTAGACTGGGTGGGATATTAAAGGGTACGGGGAGTGAGGGGGAGAGTGGGATTAGACTGGGTGGGATATTAAAGGGTGTGGGGAGTGAGGGGGAGAGTGTAATTAGACTGGGTGGGATATTAAAGGGTGTGGGGAGTGAGGGGGAGAGTGGGATTAGATTGGGTGGGATATTAAAGCGTACGGGGAGTGAGGGGGAGAGTGGGATTAGACTGGGTGGGATATTAAAGGGTGTGGGGAGTGAGGGGGAGAGTGGGATTAGACCGGGTGGGATATTAAAGGGTACGGGGAGTGAGGGGGAGAGTGGGATTAGACTGGGTGGGATATTAAAGGGTGTGGGGAGTGAGGGGGAGAGTGGGATAAGACTGGGTGGGATATTAAAGGGTGTGGGGAGTGAGGGGGAGAGTGCAATTAGACTGGGTGGGATATTAAAGGGTACGGGGAGTGAGGGGAGAGTGGGATTAGACTGGGTGGGATATTAAAGGGTGTGGGGAGTGAGGGGGAGAGTGGGATTAGACTGGGTGGGATATTAAAGGGTGTGGGGAGTGAGGGGGAGAGTGGGATGAGACTGGGTGGGATATTAAAGGGTGTGGGGAGTGAAGGGGAGAGTGGGATTAGACTGGGTGGGATATTAAAGGGTACGGGGAGTGAGGGGAGAGTGGGATTAGACTGGGTGGGATATTAAAGGGTGTGGGGAGTGAGGGGGAGAGTGGGATTAGACTGGGTGGGATATTAAAGGGTGTGGGGAGTGAGGGGGAGAGTGGGATTAGACTGGGTGGGATATTAAAGGGTACGGGGAGTGAGGGGGAGAGTGGGATTAGACTGGGTGGGATATTAAAGGGTACGGGGAGTGAGGGGGAGAGTGGGATTAGACTGGGTGGGATATTAAAGGGTACGGGGAGTGAGGGGAAGAGTGGGATTAGACTGGGTGGGATATTAAAGGGTGTGGGGAGTGAGGGGGAGAGTGGGATTAGACTGGGTGGGATATTAAAGGGTGTGGGGAGTGAGGGGGAGAGTGGGATTAGACTTGGTGGGATATTAAAGGGTACGGGGAGTGAGGGGGAGAGTGGGATTAGACTGGGTGGGATATTAAAGGGTACGGGGAGTGAGGGGGAGAGTGGGATTAGACTGGGTGGGATATTAAAGGGTACGGGGAGTGAGGGGGAGAGTGGGATTAGACTGGGTGGGATATTAAAGGGTACGGGGAGTGAGGGGGAGAGTGGGATTAGGCTGGGTGGGATATGAAAGGGTACGGGGAGTGAGGGGGAGAGTGGGATTAGACTGGGGGGGATATTAAAGGGTGCGGGGAGTGAGGGGGAGAGTGGGATTAGGCTGGGTGGGATATTAAAGGGTACGGGGAGTGAGGGGGAGAGTGGGACTAGACTGGGTGGGATATTAAAGGGTACGGGGAGTGAGGGGGAGAGTGGGATTAGACTGGGTGGGATATTAAAGGGTGCGGGGAGTGAGGGGGAGAGTGGGATTAGGCTGGGTGGGATATTAAAGGGTACGGGGAGTGAGGGGGAGAGTGGGATTAGACTGGGTGGGATATTAAAGGGTGCCGGGAGTGAGGGGGAGAGTGGGATTGCATTGGGTGGGATATTAAAGGGTACGGGGAGTGAGGGGGAGAGGGATTAGACTGGGTGGGATATTAAAGGGTACGGGGAGTGAGGGGGAGAGGGATTAGACGGGGTGGGATATTAAAGGGTACGGGGAGTGAGGGGGAGAGGGATTAGACTGGGTGGGATATTAAAGGGTACGGGGAGTGAGGGGGAGAGGGATTAGACTGGGTGGGATATTAAAGGGTACGGGGAGTGAGGGGGAGAGGGATTAGACTGGGTGGGATATTAAAGGGTACGGGGAGTGAGGGGGAGAGGGATTAGACTGGGTGGGATATTAAGGGGTGCGGGGAGTGAGGGGGAGAGTGGGATTAGACTGGGTGGGATATTAAAGGGCACGGGGAGTAAGGGGGAGAGTGGGATTAGACTGGGTGGGATATTAAAGGGTGTGGGGAGTGAGGGGGAGAGTGGGATTAGACTGGGTGGGATATTAAAGGGTGTGGGGAGTGAGGGGGAGAGTGGGATTAGACTGGGTGGGATATTAAAGGGTGCGGGGAGTGAGGGGGAGAGTGGGATTAGACTGGGTGGGATATTAAAGGGTACGGGGAGTGAGAGGGAGAGTGGGATTAGACTGGGTGGGATACTAAAGGGTACGGGGAGTGAGGGGGAGAGTGGGATTAGACTGGGTGGGATATTAAAGGGTGTGGGGAGTGAGGGGGAGAGTGGGTTAGACTGGGTGGGATATTAAAGGGTACGGGGAGTGAGGGGGAGAGGGATTAGACTGGGTGGGATATTAAAGGTTGTGGGGAGTGAGAGGGAGAGTGGGTTAGACTGGGTGGGATATTAAAGGGTACGGGGAGTGAGGGGGAGAGTGGAATTAGACTGGGTGGGATATTAAAGGGTACGGGGAGTGAGGGGGAGAGTGGGATTAGACTGGGTGGGATATTAAAGGGTGTGGGGAGTGAGGGGGAGAGTGGGATTAGACTGGGTGGGATATTAAAGGGTACGGGGAGTGAGGGGGAGAGTGGGATTAGACTGGGTGGGATATTAAAGGGTGTGGGGAGTGAGGGGGAGAGTGGGATTAGACTGGGTGGGATATTAAAGGGTGTGGGGAGTGAGGGGGAGAGTGGAATTAGACTGGGTGGGATATTAAAGGGTACGGGGAGTGAGGGGAGAGTGGGATTAGACTGGGTGGGATATTAAAGGGTACGGGGAGTGAGGGGGAGAGTGGGATTAGACTGGGTGGGATATTAAAGGGTACGGGGAGTGAGGGGGGAGTGGGATTAGACTGGGTGGGATATTAAAGGGTACGGGGAGTGAGGGGAGAGTGGGATTAGACTGGGTGAGATATTATAGGGTGTGGGGAGTGAGGGGGAGAGTGGAATTAGACTGGGTGGGATATTAAAGGGTACGGGGAGTGAGGGGGAGAGTGGGATTAGACTGGGTGGGATATTAAAGGGTACGGGGAGTGAGGGGAGAGTGGGATTAGACTGGGTGAGATATTATAGGGTGCGGGGAGTGAGGGGGAGAGTGGGATTAGATTGGGTGGGATATTAAAGGGTGCGGGGAGTGAGGGGGAGAGTGGGATTAGACTGGGTGGGATATTAAAGGGTACGGGGAGTGAGGGGAGAGTGGGATTAGACTGGGTGGGATATTAAAGGGTGTGGGGAGTGAGGGGGAGAGTGGGAATAGACTGGGTGGGATATTAAAGGGTGTGGGGAGTGAGGGGGAGAGTGGGATTAGACTGGGTGGGATATTAAAGGGTGTCGGGAGTGAAGGGGAGAGTGGGATTAGACTGGGTGGGATATTAAAGGGTACGGGGAGTGAGGGGAGAGTGGGATTAGACTGGGTGGGATATTAAAGGGTGTGGGGAGTGAGGGGGAGAGTGGGATTAGACTGGGTGGGATATTAAAGGGTGTGGGGAGTGAGGGGGAGAGTGGGATTAGACTGGGTGGGATATTAAAGGGCACGGGGAGTGAGGGGGAGAGTGGGATTAGACTGGGCGGGATATTAAAGGGTACGGGGAGTGAGGGGGAGAGTGGGATTAGACAGGGTGGGATATCAAAGGGTACGGGGAGTGAGGGGGAGAGTGGGATTAGACTGGGTGGGATATTAAAGGGTGTGGGGAGTGAGGGGGAGAGTGGGATTAGACTGGGTGGGATATTGAAGGGTGTGGGGAGTGAGGGGGAGAGTGGGATTAGACTGGGTGGGATATTAAAGGGTACGGGGAGTGAGGGGGAGAGTGGGATTAGACTGGGTGGGATATTAAAGGGTACGGGGAGTGAGGGGGAGAGTGGGATTAGCCTGGGTGGGATATTAAAGGGTGTGGGGAGTGAGGGGGAGAGTGGGATCAGGCTGGGTGGGATATTGAAGGGTACGGGGAGTGAGGGGGAGAGTGGGATTAGACTGGGTGGGATATTAAAGGGTACGGGGAGTGAGGGGGAGAGTGGGATTAGACTGGGTGGGATATTAAAGGGTACGGGGAGTGAGGGGGAGAGTGGGATTAGACTGGGTGGGATATTAAAGGGTACGGGGAGTGAGGGGGAGAGTGGGATTAGACTGGGTGGGATATTAAAGGGTGTGGGGAGTGAGGGGGAGAGTGGGATTAGACTGGGTGGGATATTAAAGGGTGTGGGGAGTGAGGGGGAGAGTGGGATTAGACTTGGTGGGATATTAAAGGGTACGGGGAGTGAGGGGGAGAGTGGGATTAGACTGGGTGGGATATTAAAGGGTACGGGGAGTGAGGGGGAGAGTGGGATTAGACTGGGTGGGATATTAAAGGGTACGGGGAGTGAGGGGGAGAGTGGGATTAGACTGGGTGGGATATTAAAGGGTACGGGGAGTGAGGGGGAGAGTGGGATTAGACTGGGTGGGATATTGAAGGGTGTGGGGAGTGAGGGGGAGAGTGGGATTAGACTGGGTGGGATATTAAAGGGTGTGGGGAGTGAAGGGGAGAGTGGGATTAGACTGGGTGGGATATTAAAGGGTACGGGGAGTGAGAGGGAGAGTGGGATTAGACTGGGTGGGATATTAAAGGGTACGGGGAGAGAGGGGGAGAGTGGGATTAGACTGGGTGGGATATTAAAGGGTGTGGGGAGTGAGGGGGAGAGTGGAATTAGACTGGGTGGGATATTAAAGGGTGTGGGGAGTGAGGGGGAGAGTGGGATTAGACTGGGTGGGATATTAAAGGGTGTGGGGAGTGAGGGGAGAGTGGGATTAGACTGGGTGGGATATTAAAGGGTGTGGGGAGTGAGGGGGAGAGTGGGATTAGACTGGGTGGGATATTAAAGGGTACGGGGAGTGAGGGGAGAGTGGGATTAGACTGGGTGGGATATTAAAGGGTGTGGGGAGTGAGGGGGAGAGTGGGATTAGACTGGGTGGGATATTAAAGGGTGTGGGGAGTGAGGGGGAGAGTGGGATTAGACTGGGTGGGATATTAAAGGGTGTGGGGAGTGAAGGGGAGAGTGGGATTAGACTGGGTGGGATATTAAAGGGTACGGGGAGTGAGGGGGAGAGTGTGATTAGACTGGGTGGGATATTAAAGGGTACGGGGAGTGAGGGGAGAGTGGGATTAGACTGGGTGTGATATTAAAGGGTACGGGGAGTGAGGGGAGAGTGGGATTAGACTGGGTGGGGTATTAAAGGGTACGGGGAGTGAGGGGAGAGTGGGATTAGACTGGGTGGGATATTAAAGGGCACGGGGAGTGAGGGGAGAGTGGGATTAGACTGGGTGGGATATTAAAGGGTACGGGGAGTGAGGGGGAGAGTGGGATTAGACTGGGTGGGATATTAAAGGGTACGGGGAGTGAGGGGGAGAGTGGGATTACACTGGGTGGGATATTAAAGGGTGTGGATGGTGAGGGGGAGAGTGGAATTAGACTGGGTGGGATATTAAAGGGTACGGGGAGTGAGGGGGAGAGTGGGATTAGACTGGGTGGGATATTAAAGGGTGCGGGGAGTGAGGGGGAGAGTGGGATTAGACTGGGTGGGATATTAAAGGGTACGGGGAGTGAGGGGGAGAGTGGGATTAGGCTGGGTGGGATATTAAAGGGTACAGGGAGTGAGGGGGAGAGTGGGATTAGACTGGGTGGGATATTAAAGGGTACGGGGAGTGAGGGGGAGAGTGGGATTAGACTGGGTGGGATATTAAAGGGTACGGGGAGTGAGGGGGAGAGTGCGATTAGACTGGGTGGGATATTAAAGGGTACGGGGAGTGAGGGGGAGAGTGGGATTAGACTGGGTGGGATATTAAAGGGTGCGGGGAGTGAGGAGGAGAGTGGGATTAGGCTGGGTGGGATATTAAAGGGTACGGGGAGTGAGGGGGAGAGTGGGATTAGACTGGGTGGGATATTAAAGGGTGCAGGGAGTGAGGGGGAGAGTGGGATTAGGCTGGATGGGATATTAAAGGGTACGGGGAGTGAGGGGGAGAGTGGGATTAGACTGGGTGGGATATTAAAGGGTACGGGGAGAGAGGGGGAGAGTGGGATTAGACTGGGTGGGATATTAAAGGGTGCGGGGAGTGAGGGGGAGAGTGGGATTAGGCTGGGTGGGATATTAAAGGGTACGGGGAGTGAGGGGGAGAGTGGGATTAGACTGGGTGGGATATTAAAGGGTACGGGGAGTGAGGGGGAGAGTGGGATTAGACTGGGTGGGATATTAAAGGGTACGGGGAGTGAGGGGGAGAGTGGGATTAGGCTGGGTGGGATATGAAAGGGTACGGGGAGTGAGGGGGAGAGTGGGATTAGACTGGGTGGGATATTAAAGGGTGCGGGGAGTGAGGGGGAGAGTGGGATTAGGCTGGGTGGGATATTAAAGGGTACGGGGAGTGAGGGGGAGAGTGGGATTAGACTGGGTGGGATATTAAAGGGTACGGGGAGTGAGGGGGAGAGTGGGATTTGACTGGGTGGGATATTAAAGGGTGCGGGAGTGAGGGGGAGAGTGGGATTAGGCTGGGTGGGATATTAAAGGGTACGGGGAGTGAGGGGGAGAGTGGGATTAGACTGGGTGGGATAATAAAGGGTGTGGGGAGTGAGGGGGGAGAGAGGGATTAGACTGGGTGGGATATTAAAGGGTGCCGGGAGTGAGGGGGAGAGTGGGATTACATTGGGTGGGATATTAAAGGGTACGGGAGTGAGGGGGAGAGGGATTAGACTGGGTGGGATATTAACGGGTACGGGGAGTGAGGGGGAGAGGGATTAGACGGGGTGGGATATTAAAGGGTACGGGGAGTGAGGGGGAGAGGGATTAGACTGGGTGGGATATTAAAGGGTACGGGGAGTGAGGGGGAGAGGGATTAGACTGGGTGGGATATTAAAGGGTACGGGGAGTGAGGGGGAGAGGGATTAGACTGGGTGGGATATTAAAGGGTACGGGGAGTGAGGGGGAGAGGGATTAGACTGGGTGGGATATTAAGGGGTGCGGGGAGTGAGGGGGAGAGTGGGATTAGACTGGGTGGGATATTAAAGGGCACGGGGAGTGAGGGGGAGAGTGGGATTAGACTGGGTGGGATATTAAAGGGTGTGGGGAGTGAGGGGGAGAGTGGGATTAGACTGGGTGGGATATTAAAGGGTGCGGGGAGTGAGGGGGAGAGTGGGATTAGATTGGGTGGGATATTAAAGGGTACGGGGAGTGAGAGGGAGAGTGGGATTAGACTGGGTGGGATATTAAAGGGTACAGGGAGTGAGGGGGAGAGTGGGATTAGACTGGGTGGGATATTAAAGGGTACGGGGAGTGAGGGGGAGAGGGATTAGACTGGGTGGGATATTAAAGGGTACGGGGAGTGAGGGGGAGAGTGGGATTAGGCTGGGTGGGATATTAAAGGGTGTGGGGAGTGAGGGGGAGAGTGGGATTAGACTGGGTGGGATATTAAAGGGTACGGGGAGTGAGGGGGAGAGGGATTAGACTGGGTGGGATATTAAAGGGTACGGGGAGTGAGGGGGAGAGTGGGATTAGACTGGGTGGGATATTAAAGGGTACGGGGAGTGAGGGGGAGAGTGGAATTAGACTGGGTGGGATACTAAAGGGTACGGGGAGTGAGGGGGAGAGTGGGATTAGACTGGGTGGGATATTAAAGGGTACGGGGAGTGAGGGGGAGAGTGGGATTAGACTGGGTGGGATATTAAAGGGTGTGGGGAGTGAGGGGGAGAGTGTAATTAGACTGGGTGGGATATTAAAGGGTGTGGGGAGTGAGGGGGAGAGTGGGATTAGATTGGGTGGGATATTAAAGCGTACGGGGAGTGAGGGGGAGAGTGGGATTAGACTGGGTGGGATATTAAAGGGTGTGGGGAGTGAGGGGGAGAGTGGGATTAGACCGGGTGGGATATTAAAGGGTACGGGGAGTGAGGGGGAGAGTGGGATTAGACTGGGTGGGATATTAAAGGGTGTGGGGAGTGAGGGGGAGAGTGGGATAAGACTGGGTGGGATATTAAAGGGTGTGGGGAGTGAGGGGGAGAGTGCAATTAGACTGGGTGGGATATTAAAGGGTACGGGGAGTGAGGGGAGAGTGGGATTAGACTGGGTGGGATATTAAAGGGTGTGGGGAGTGAGGGGGAGAGTGGGATTAGACTGGGTGGGATATTAAAGGGTGTGGGGAGTGAGGGGGAGAGTGGGATGAGACTGGGTGGGATATTAAAGGGTGTGGGGAGTGAAGGGGAGAGTGGGATTAGACTGGGTGGGATATTAAAGGGTACGGGGAGTGAGGGGAGAGTGGGATTAGACTGGGTGGGATATTAAAGGGTGTGGGGAGTGAGGGGGAGAGTGGGATTAGACTGGGTGGGATATTAAAGGGTGTGGGGAGTGAGGGGGAGAGTGGGATTAGACTGGGTGGGATATTAAAGGGTACGGGGAGTGAGGGGGAGAGTGGGATTAGACTGGGTGGGATATTAAAGGGTACGGGGAGTGAGGGGGAGAGTGGGATTAGACTGGGTGGGATATTAAAGGGTACGGGGAGTGAGGGGAAGAGTGGGATTAGACTGGGTGGGATATTAAAGGGTGTGGGGAGTGAGGGGGAGAGTGGGATTAGACTGGGTGGGATATTAAAGGGTGTGGGGAGTGAGGGGGAGAGTGGGATTAGACTTGGTGGGATATTAAAGGGTACGGGGAGTGAGGGGGAGAGTGGGATTAGACTGGGTGGGATATTAAAGGGTACGGGGAGTGAGGGGGAGAGTGGGATTAGACTGGGTGGGATATTAAAGGGTACGGGGAGTGAGGGGGAGAGTGGGATTAGACTGGGTGGGATATTAAAGGGTACGGGGAGTGAGGGGGAGAGTGGGATTAGGCTGGGTGGGATATGAAAGGGTACGGGGAGTGAGGGGGAGAGTGGGATTAGACTGGGGGGGATATTAAAGGGTGCGGGGAGTGAGGGGGAGAGTGGGATTAGGCTGGGTGGGATATTAAAGGGTACGGGGAGTGAGGGGGAGAGTGGGACTAGACTGGGTGGGATATTAAAGGGTACGGGGAGTGAGGGGGAGAGTGGGATTAGACTGGGTGGGATATTAAAGGGTGCGGGAGTGAGGGGGAGAGTGGGATTAGGCTGGGTGGGATATTAAAGGGTACGGGGAGTGAGGGGGAGAGTGGGATTAGACTGGGTGGGATATTAAAGGGTGCCGGGAGTGAGGGGGAGAGTGGGATTGCATTGGGTGGGATATTAAAGGGTACGGGGAGTGAGGGGGAGAGGGATTAGACTGGGTGGGATATTAAAGGGTACGGGGAGTGAGGGGGAGAGGGATTAGACGGGGTGGGATATTAAAGGGTACGGGGAGTGAGGGGGAGAGGGATTAGACTGGGTGGGATATTAAAGGGTACGGGGAGTGAGGGGGAGAGGGATTAGACTGGGTGGGATATTAAAGGGTACGGGGAGTGAGGGGGAGAGGGATTAGACTGGGTGGGATATTAAAGGGTACGGGGAGTGAGGGGGAGAGGGATTAGACTGGGTGGGATATTAAGGGGTGCGGGGAGTGAGGGGGAGAGTGGGATTAGACTGGGTGGGATATTAAAGGGCACGGGGAGTAAGGGGGAGAGTGGGATTAGACTGGGTGGGATATTAAAGGGTGTGGGGAGTGAGGGGGAGAGTGGGATTAGACTGGGTGGGATATTAAAGGGTGTGGGGAGTGAGGGGGAGAGTGGGATTAGACTGGGTGGGATATTAAAGGGTGCGGGGAGTGAGGGGGAGAGTGGGATTAGACTGGGTGGGATATTAAAGGGTACGGGGAGTGAGAGGGAGAGTGGGATTAGACTGGGTGGGATACTAAAGGGTACGGGGAGTGAGGGGGAGAGTGGGATTAGACTGGGTGGGATATTAAAGGGTGTGGGGAGTGAGGGGGAGAGTGGGTTAGACTGGGTGGGATATTAAAGGGTACGGGGAGTGAGGGGGAGAGGGATTAGACTGGGTGGGATATTAAAGGTTGTGGGGAGTGAGAGGGAGAGTGGGTTAGACTGGGTGGGATATTAAAGGGTACGGGGAGTGAGGGGGAGAGTGGAATTAGACTGGGTGGGATATTAAAGGGTACGGGGAGTGAGGGGGAGAGTGGGATTAGACTGGGTGGGATATTAAAGGGTGTGGGGAGTGAGGGGGAGAGTGGGATTAGACTGGGTGGGATATTAAAGGGTACGGGGAGTGAGGGGGAGAGTGGGATTAGACTGGGTGGGATATTAAAGGGTGTGGGGAGTGAGGGGGAGAGTGGGATTAGACTGGGTGGGATATTAAAGGGTGTGGGGAGTGAGGGGGAGAGTGGAATTAGACTGGGTGGGATATTAAAGGG
>NC_141001.1:117862392-118262392 GCF_052327205.1 Somniosus microcephalus | reverse complement strand
AGGGAGAAGAAGGGAGAAGAGAGAGAAGAAGAGAGAAGAAGGGAGAAGAAGGGAGAAGAAGGGAGAAGAATGTAGAAGGTAGAAGAAGGGAGAAGAAGGTAGAAGAAGGGAGAAGAAGGGAGAAGAAGGAGAAGAAGAAGAAGGAGAGAAGAAGAAGAGAGAAGAAGGGAGATGAAGAAGAAGAGAGAAGAAGGGAGAGAAGGGAGAAGAAGGGAGAAGAAGGGAGAAGAAGGGAGAAGAAGGAGAGAAGAGGAAGGGAGAAGAAGAAGGGAGAAGAAGGGAGAAGAATGGAGAAGAAGGGAGAAGAAGGGAGAAGAAGGGAGAAGAAGGGAGAAGAAGGGAGAAGAAGAAGAAGAAGAGAGAAGTAGAAGAGGGAAGAAGAAGAAGAAGGGAGAAGAAGAAGAGAGAAGAAGAAGGAGAAGAAGAAGAAGAAAGAAGAAGAAGGGAGAAGAAGAAGAAGAAGAAGGGAGGAGAAGAAGAAGAAGAAGGGAGGAGAAGAAGGGAGAAGAAGAAGGAGGAGAAGAAGGGAGGAGAAGAAGGGAGAAGAAGAAGAAGGGAGGAGAAGAAGAAGGGAGAAGAAGAAGAAGAAGAAGGAGAGAGAAGAAGGGAGAAGAAGAAGAAGACGAAGAAGAAGAAGAGAGAAGAAGAAGGGAGAAGAAGAAGAAGAAGAAGAAGAAGGAGAAGAAGGAGAAGAAGGGAGAAGAAGGGAGAGAAGAAGAGAGAAGTAGAGAGAAGAATGGAGAAGAAGAAGAGAGAAGAAGAAGAGAGAAGAAGGGAGAAGAAGGGAGAAGTAGAAGAGGGAAGAAGAAGAAGAAGGGAGGAGAAGAAGGGAGAAGAAGAAGAGAAGAAGGGAGAAGAAGAAGAAGAAGAAGAAGAAGGAGAAGAAGAAGAAGAAGGGAGGAGAAGAAGAAGAAGAAGAAGGGAGGAGAAGAAGGAGAAGAAGAAGGGAGGAGAAGAAGGGAGAAGAAGAAGAAGGGAGGAGGAGAAGAAGGGAGAAGAAGAAGAAGAAGGAGAGAAGAAGAAGGAGAAGAAGAAGAAGACGAAGGAGAAGAAGAAGGGAGAAGAAGAAGAAGAAGAGAGAAGAAGGGAGAAGAAGGGAGAAGAAGGGAGAAGAAGGGAGAAGAAGGGAGAAGAAGGGAGAAGAAAGGAGAAGAAGGGAGAAGAAGGGAGAAGAAGAAGAGAGAAGAAGAAGAGAGAAGAAGAAGAGAGAAGAGAAGGGAGAAGAAGAAGGGAGAAGAAGAAGAAGAAGAAGAGAGAAGTAGAAGAGGGAAGAAGAAGAAGGGAGGAGAAGAAGGGAGAAGAAGAAGAGAGAAGAAGAAGGGAGAAGAAGAAGAAGAAGAAGAAGAAGAAGGGAGAAGAAGAATATAGAAGAAGAAGCAAGAAGGGAGAAGGAAAAGGAGGAAAGAGAAGGAAGGAGAAGGAAGAATCACAGAAACCCCACAGTGGAGATAGAGGCCATTTCGGCCCATCAAGCCTGCACCGACACATATCCCACCCGAACCCCGTAACCCCTACACCAACACATATCCCACCCTATCCCCGTAACCCCACGTATTTAATCCCCCTAACACTAAGGGTCAATTTATCATAGCCAATCAACCTAACCCGCACATCTTTGGACTGTGGGAGGAAACCGGAGCACCCGGAGGAAACCCACACAAACACGGGGAGAATGTGCAAACTCCACACAGACAGTGGCCCGAGGCCGGATTCGAAGACGGGTCCCTGGCGCTCCGAGGCAACAGTGCTAACCACTATGCCTCCCGTGAAGGAAGAAGGACGAGAGAAGAAGAAGAAGAAGCAAGAAGGAGGAAGAAAGAAGAAAGGAAGAAGGAGAAGGAAGGAGAAGGACGAAGAAAGGAGGAAGGAGGAAGGAAGAAAGAAGAAGGAAGAGAGAAGAAAGCAGAAGGAAGAAGAAAGAAGAAAGAAGAAAGAAGGAAGAAGGAAGAAGGAAGAAGTAGAAGAAATAAGAAGGAGGAAGAAGAATATAGAAGAAGAAGCAAGAAGGGAGAAGGAAGCAGGAAGCAGGAAGCAGGAAGCAGGAAGACGAGAGGAAAGAAGAAGAAATAAAGAAGGAAGAAGAAGGAGAAGGAAGGAGAAAGGAGAATACAGAAGAAAGAAGAAGGAAGGCAGGAAGGAAGGCAGGAAGGAAGGCAGGAAGGAAGGCGGAAGGAAGCAGGAAGGAAGCAGGAAGGAAGCAGGAAGGAAGCAGGAAGGAAGGAAGCAGGACGACGAGAGAAGAAAGATGAGAGAAGAAAGAAGGAGGGAGAAGGAGGGAGAAGGAGGGAGAAGGAAGAAAGATGAAGAAGGGAGAGAGAAGAAAAAGGAAGAGAAGAAGAAGAAGGAAGAGAGAAGAAAAAAGAAGAAAGAAGAAGAAGGAGAAGGAAGAAAGAGGAAGGATTTAGGAAGGAAGGAGGGAGAAGGAGGGAGAAGGAGGGAGAAGGAGGGAGGAAGGAGGAGGAAGGAGGAGGAAGAAGAAAAAAAGAAAGAAGAAAGAAGAAGAAAGGAAGAAGGAAGGGTGACTTCGAGTCTGAAACTGTGAGTTCCAGAAGTTCCTTCACTTGTGGGAGTTGAGTCTTTACCTGGGGTCTTGCAAAGGTCTCAGTCATCGAGCTTTGTTGGATTCCCCCTCCCAAGTTCCAGGGCGGTTTGGGCAGACTTGATAGGCGCGCCCCAGTTATGGCCAAGGTAGACAGCCCCACCACCCTGCCTCACAACTTAAGGTTCGCTGGTACAGCTGGCGAACTTCAGGTCGTGAAAGCCTCAGAAGCAAGGGAACTGCCCAGGAAACTAGTCCTGTTCCACCCCCCAGAATCCAAATGGTGGGATATGTGGGTCTGGCGGACCTTCCTGCAGGGTTTGGCACATATCCCGAATTCCCTGCCACCAAATCCACTGGGGCTGGCTTCACGGACCAGCAGGTGAGTTGAGGGAGCAATCCCTGCCAGAGAGGCCCACCTTCAGAGAGAATCTGCTGCAGCAGCAGACTGTGTGGGTGCCCTCAATGTAGGAGCAGGATCTATCGTCCAGTGGATCTTGCATTGACACTTAGTTTGTCCTCACATCTTGGGGATCCTTCAGGTACTGCAGATGCCCATTGGTGCCGAGGGCATCTTTGGTGAGCAAGTGGAGGAGCTGCTGTAGCAGAACCTTCAGGCATTCCCAAATTGTCACACAAGGGTGGGGGGGGGGCACTGCTCACTTTGTAGCTTAGCCCACCCCATCTATAGGCCCCTTCCACTCGCCAACACCAGTCCACTCACCACCTATCCACTCACCACCACCAATCCATTCACCTCCACCAGCCTATTCAAGGCTTTACCCGGAGCGCGGTGTCCTTTGCATCTTGCTAGCCCATCATTCCAGATTAGGACCTGGAATGCAGGTAGTTCGCAACAAGTAACCTTTGAGACCCTGTCCAGCTCCACCTGCCCCAGTAGTGATCATGCCTGGACAGTCCACCTCAGAGTTGTGTGGGTGGGCTATTTCCAGTGCTTCCCTGTGGAAGTGGATCACTCTGGATGCTTGGGTCCAGGAGACCAGAAGTAGTGAGTATCCTCTGCATATGCATCTTGAGCCTCCATGTTTTTCAGAACATGGTTTGGTCTGACCATCAGAGGAACCATCTACTGGTGGGCATACTGGCAAGTCTTCTATCATCCACACTGGGAGTGAGTGATAGTCACCCAGAAGGCACAACTGTTGGGGATATTTCTCCAGTTGAGCCTTCTGGATGACCATCACTCTGTCAGTAATGTTTCCACAGGTCTCCTTTGTCGCAGCATCTGAACTAGAGCTGGTGGTCCTGGAAGCACAGTGTTCTCCATACATTGGTGCTACAGCCATCAGGCTCTTCAGCTAATGCTTTGACATATGGGTGGGAACCACATTCAAGATGAATGGTCTTCTAGGCCAGTGAGTTCACTTGGCATTTCAAAAGGCTCGGGGTGTGAACGGTATAATAGGACATTTCCACTTTCAGACTCGGTGCAGGGTAAGTCAGTGTGTCTGCAGACAGACAATATGACAGTAGTCCGGTAAGTCAACGCATTGCTTCCCATTGGTGCTTGAACGACGGGGTGACACTCTTGGTGCCACATTTGGCCCGGGGAGGACAACACAACAGTTGGCACACTCAGCTGTTCTGTAGTCCACCCTAACTAGTGGCTGATCCACACTGAGGTAGTCCAGAACATCTTCAGGACTTCGGGTGTTACCAGGTCGATTGACTTGCTCGCACCACCGGACAATCACCAATCTGCTGGAGGATCTCAGGCAGTCAGGGCGGAGGCCCGACAGTCTTTCGTTCTTTTGTTTCTGGATTCTGTTGCTCAGGGTTGCCTGATCTCCAGGATGCTCCAGGAAATTGCAGCACGTGGTGGTTCTGATTAACCCTTTAGTTACCTCACAAACTGTGCTTCAGGGACACATAGAAACATAGAAACTAGGAGCAGGAGTAGGCCATTCGGCCCCTCGAGCCTGCTCCGCCATTCAACGAGATCATGGCTGATCATCCAAACCCTAGCACCCGGTCCCTACACCGACAGCCATCCCACCCAAGCCCTATCCTCGTAACCCCACATATTTAATCCCCCCTAACACTAAGGGCCAATTTTTTTATTTTTTATCATGGCCAATCAACCTAACCCGCACATCTTTGGACTGTGGGAGGAAACCGGAGCACCCGGAGGAAACCCATGCAAACACGAGGAGAATGTGCAAACTCCACACAGACAGTCACCCGAGGCCGGATTTGAACCCGGGTCCCTGGCGCTGTGAGGCAACAGTGCTAACCACTATACCACCGTGTGCCGGGTGTTAAATACACACTTTGATTTCAGGAGCCCACGGGAGAAATCCAAGTCATTTTTAGAGTATAGAGGACCCTACTTTTTTTTAGGGAATTTTTCATTCTGACATCCTCCACACACTGTCCAACTGGTACTCAGGGTGAGAAGGGCGGTCCGTACCTGCAAGCGAACAGATTCTCCGGCTCCCAGGATAAATAGATCAAAGTGGGTGTTATTCACGGGTGCCAGCGCCAGATCCAAACAGTAAGCTGAACCGTCAAGATCTGGATTTGGATCCTGCCAGCTTCTGATTGATGGCCTGGCAGTTGAGATGGAATGCCCATCAGATTAGGGTATACCAGCAGAGCGGCACTCATGGGTAATGCTCACTTTATTGTGTCTGTCCTGGTCATTTAAGCCTCTGTTCCCACACAAGTACCTCCACCCTCCTCGTCCTCTGTACTACTTGGTTAGTCGCCAGCTGTGTGTGCAGAATGCCTGAATGAAGATCACAGCTCCCTTGTCAGCTGTTCCCATGTCAGCTGGTCCCTTGTAAGCTCCTCTTCATTCTTCAAGTGACGCAGCATTTGCCACCCACCTGGTTGTCTCTTAGGTCTAGTGGGGAGTGTTGGTATGTCTTTTCCTCGTTCTGGGTTGTCTTTGGGTGTCAACAAACTGGGTTCTGGGGTGTGCTAAAAGTTAACACTGCATGGGAGTCGGGGAGGGAGGGGAAAAACAAGTGGGTTTGTCCTTCAAAGTTAGGACGTCTTAACAAAATGTCTTAACGGGGAAGGTCATGCCTTAAGAGATTTTCCCCAGGCAAATTGTGCCCATGCATCCCAGTAATTAGATCCACATTCCCCAACCCCCCCCAAATTCGGTCAGCCAATGTTTAGGAACGGATAGTCCCAGCAAATTAAACGGTGTCACAGTTAGCACTTTAAAGAAAAATTTGGTACAGAACTAGACTGGAGATTGTTGAAGACTATCAATTGATGTTAGCAGAGTAGAAGTGGAAAAGGAATGGTCTTAGAATGCATAGACTTATCAGGGCCAGAATTATCTCCTGGACTAGTTTCGATCGCCTAAGGGGGTTGGAGAGGAATTTCCCAGATTTTTTTCCCAAATTGGCCTGGGTTTTTAGGTCTGGTTTTTCGCCTCTCCCAGGAGATCACATGGTCTTGGGTGGGGTGGGGGCTCTATATATTGCGATGGACAAGGCTGGATGGACCAGAGAGTCTTTTCCTGTCCGTGATATTTTGTATATTACAAGTCATGTTTCAATAACTGAAATGTCAGAAGTTTAACATCTGAAAATAAACATGGATTGAAAATGAACAAACTTACTGTATATCTCCTGATTTGTGCATGGATCATTGAAGGGAACAGAAAGTGGAAGAGGTAATTTCTCCCATGGGGGATTGCAGACTGGGGATTGTTCCTGGGCTCAGTCACTGACTGGGTGAACTCTTTGAGCCACACACTAGGCTGGACCCAGAGTCAATCCCCAATCTGCACATACAAACATACAAAAAGACATTCAAAACTAGATGAAGACTATCAGGCCCATCAAGCTCACCCCATCCAGTAGACAGTATGACCTCACACGCTGCCGTCCCACCTACCAGTTACGCTATCTCTGGAAACAGACAAAGAAATATGGCCAATTCAGGAAAAACCTCTGGCCAATTGTTCTCCAACTCCCAACACATGACAATCTAAACTGTAACTTGCAATGTCCTCTCAGGGACTGGTCAAGATCCCCTTTAAAGATCTGTAGTGACCCCACCCTCACCACATGTTGCACATGTTTGTTCCAGAGGGTGATGACTCTGTGACAAGTCATAGAATCATACAGCACAGAAGGAGGCCATTCAGCCCATCGTGCCTCTGCCAGCTCTTTGAATGCACTATCCAATTAGCCCCACTCTCCCGCTCTTTCCCCGTAGCCCAGAAAATTTTTCCTTTTCAAGTATTTACCCAATTCCCTTCTGAAAGTTACAGTGGATGGAATTATAAGTTGGTGGAATTCTGTCATGTGATACCCAAAGTTCCAGTAACTAAATCACAAAATCCCGTGTCAGTAAAACCTGGATTGGGCTTATTCAGTCACTAAAGCACCAGTGGGACTTTCAAAGTCCCAGGCCACGTCAAGGAACTCCTCCAAACACAATTAAACAACAAAGTTGTGAATTGCTACAAAAACAAATACTAGTGGGGAGGGGCTGGGGGGGGGGGGGTGGTGGTGAAGAATAGAGTGGGGAAAACAAGACATCTGCAGGATGTCCTGCAGTCTCCAGGAATTAGGATTTTTAAAAAATTCATTCATGTGATGTGGGCGTTGCTGGCAAGGCCAGCATTTATTGCCCATCCCTAATTGCCCTCGAGAAGGTAGTGGTGAGCCGCCTTCTTGAATCACTGCAGTCCGTGAGGTGAAGGTACTCCCACAGTAGCGGTTTGGTACAACGGAGTGTCTCGCTCGGCCATTTCAGAGGGCGGTAAAAGAGTCAACCACATTGCTGTGGGTCTGGAGTCACATATAGGCCAGACCGGGCAAGGACGGCAGATTTCCTTCCCTAAAAGGACTTTAGTGAGCAAGGTGGGATTTTAACGCAATCCATTAGTTTCATGGTCATCATTACTGTTGGTAGCTTTTTATTCCAGATTTGTTTAAATGGCTGAATTTAAATTGCCCAGCTGCCTGTGGTGGGATTTGAACTCATGTCTCAGATTGTTTGGGGTTAGGGTTAAGGTTAGGGTAACCCTAATGCTAAGTCTGTCCACTATGGCACCATTCCCAATTGCAGCGGTGAGCAAACCTGGGATAAAAGCCAACAGGGCATTAAAGAAAATGATTTTTTTCCCCCATTTTCTTTGACCACTTTCGTTCATTTATAAAAATACTAGCAGGGGGTGCCCGGCATTGCCAGGGCAATTTTGGGCAGCGCGGTCTGCCTGCCGGTGTCTGTCCCCCCTCTCTCTCCCTCCCTCTCCCCGTTGACGGCCGGCAGCTGCAGGTCGCCCGCCCGTTGCGTGTCTGAGGCCTAGCGCTTGAGGCCCGGCCGGGCTCTCGGGGCGAGATGGACCCGAGCTGAGCTCCCCCGCGGATCGCGCGGCTGACGGCCGGCCGCTGCTGCTCCCCCGACCGCTGTGTGTGTTGGGCCGAGCGGTTGCGAGGCACGGCCCGAGTGAGCCCAACTTACCTGCCGCTCCGGCGGGGCTGGAGCGGGATCGGGAGCCGCAATGTGGGGGTTTCTTTTGGTGCTGCTGTCCCTGTGGGGATGGAAAAAATGGCGGCGAAGTTTAGGGAGACTGGAGGCTTAGGACCTGCCCGTGACGCACTGATTAGTCAACCATCAGGTGAGTGAACTGTAGGATTGGTCAAGCAGTACGTCAGTCAACGCTAATGACAGGTAGGATTGGTGAACCGCTAATGAGTGGATTTTTGTATACTGTGCTAACAATTTTTGTCTGACGAAAAAGTAAATATGCCTACGAGTCCCCTAATGATAAGCTTTCTTTTGATATAACATATGTGTAGGTACGCTCTATAACTTTTGATTGTATAGCCGGACAGACGGAATGACAGAGAGACAGACAGAGAGAGAGAGACAGAGAGAGAGAGAGACAGAGAGACAGACAGACAGAGAGAGAGACAGACAGAGAGACAGACAGAGACAGAGAGACAGAGAGAGAGAGAGAGACAGAGACAGAGACAGAGACAGACAGAGAGACAAACACAGACAGACAGAGACAGGAGAGAGAGAGAGAGAGAGAGAGACAGAGAGAGAGACAGAGACAGAGAGAGAGACAGAGAGAGAGACAGAGAGAGAGAGAGAGACAGAGAGAGAGACAGAATGCACTAAAAGAAAAAGCCCGAAGAGCCCTATATGCAATAAAAAGAAAATTCTACAACATCCAAATCCCAATCAAAATCTGGCTCAAAATTTTTGACAGCATAATCCTGCCCATTGCACTGTACGGTAGTGAAGTATGGGGCCCGCTAAATCACCAAAGCTACACTAAATGGGAAAAACACACAATAGAAGCCCTACATGCAGAATTCTGCCGAAGCATCCTTCGCACCCAAAGAAAAACGCCAACAAATGCATGCAGAGCCGAACTAGGCAGATACCCACTGATAATAAACATCCAAAAACGAGCACTAAACTTCCTAAATCACCTCAAATCTAGCTCCCCAGACACCCTTCATTTCAAAGCCTTTCAGACCCAAGAGCTAAACCCAGAAAAGAGTCCCCTGAGTCAGCTGCTACTGAAACTAAGTACTCAGCCGGACCCTGACCAGCCCCAGACCAACACAGCCGTCCAAACACCAATCCGAGTGAACCAAATCATTAAAAAATGCAAAGAAACCTACCTGGAACATTGGAACAAAATAACCGAAAGCCAAAGCAGATTAGAATGTTACCGGGCCCTAAAAAGAGAATATAAACTGGCAGACTACCTCACGGCCATCAGAGACACAAAACAGAGACAGACCCTCACCAGGTACAGACTAAGCGACCACCAACTGGAAATTGAAAAAGGCAGATACAAGAAATCCTGGCAGCCTAGAGAGAATAGAATATGCGATCAATGTCTGGCTGGCGAGGTTGAAACAGAAATGCATTTCCTCCTAAAATGCGAAAAATTCAACACATCAAGAAACATATTATTCAACAAGCTAAGCCAAACAACCCCAGATTTCAAGGAATTGGATGATCTGTCAAAATTGAGATTAGTCCTAGGAGAAGGAGACAGACCATACCTTGGACGTATTCCTGGAGCTTTCATCACATGACCTTGGGGCTAAATATGTAACAACATGTCACAACCTGAGGACTGTTTAAAAGTAAGACTGTTTAAAATTAATATTGAACATACTAAATGAAGTAGAAAGACTGTTTAAAATTAATATTGTTTAAAAGTAATATTGTATATACCCAACAAATGTCAAATCGATTGACACCTACAGAATGTTGGAAAACTGTACCTTTTTGCTATGTAAGCTTTGGCAATATGGTTCTCTGTAAACTTTCATGCCAATAAAGCATTTGAACTGAAAAAAAAACTGAACAGAGAGAGAGAGAGAGAGAGAGAGAGAGAGAGAGAGAGACAGAGAGAGAGAGAGAGACAGAGAGAGAGAGACACAGAGAGAGAGAGAGACAGAGAGAGAGAGAGAGAGACAGAGAGAGAGAGACAGGTTTATATATATATAGATTGGAGACGGGGGAAAAAGGCGGTTGGATCCAGCAGGTCATGTGATGAAAGCTCCAGGAATACGTCCAGAGATGACGACCCGTGTTGTGTGACTCACGCCATTTATATACCACGACAAAATAAAATAAGAATAGCATGTGTTGATAATTGTGGGTGGCACCAAGACACACATGTGCAAAATGTGAAACCTGTTGAATAATCACTGGCTACTGAGACACAAGTGGGTCTAAATAACACTTTAACAAACAGAATGGCTGCACATTAATGGCACAGTAAATAACTTGGGATATAATAGGCTTTATTTTGGAAGTACTTAACTCCCAAACTCTCATTACCACACGGCTTGCCAAGAAACAACTGGATCTTCCTTCAATCACAGGTGTTAGAACTCACTGTTAAGTATGTGTATTGTATTGAACAATTAACACAAAGACTTAAACGTATAACTCAAACAGGTCTTTACTGGTTGGAGGTAGGGACTATACATAGGTCTTTACTTCATGCCCACAGGCGGGAACTGAGGGGGATCAGTACCCACAGTACTATTTATACCCCTATGGCCAGGAGTGGTACTGCGTATCACTACGCCCAACAAGTAGTGCAGTCCTGTCCATAGGTTCAAAGTAGCACACATATTACATACACAACATTCCTCCCTTCCTAGCTTTACAGTCATCTCCCCATTTAACATAACGTAATAACATATATACATATATAACTTCAGGTTTACATAACAGAATAACATAGATACATAGATAACTTCATGTCAAAACAGATCACAGATTCAGTCTCTGCGGAAAACAGTTCACAGATTCAATCTCTGTGGTGTAGTCGGTTCACGTTGCTGGAGTGACTCATTCAATAGTCCTTCCATGGATTTAACAGTTTGAACTTCCGAACTGAATTGGCTCCGTTCGGAGGGACCACGTGTGTGATCTGGTAGAGGTGATAATGGTTCAGATGGGTCATCTTCTGTTTTTACTTTTCCTTTTCTGCTTCTTGGAGACTCTCTGGGCTCCATTGTCAGCTGCCACAGCTGCCAGCTGCATGCGCAGTTCCTCCTTCTCTTCCTCCTGTTTCCGTCGTAGAGCCAGCTTCTCCCGATGTTCCGTAGACTTTTGGTGCTCCTCCATGATTTCTGCACTTTGGGAGTCGAAGTTACAAGCTGGGCAGGACAGGACATCGTAATATTCGGTGTCGTCCTGAGCTAGACCAGTGAGAGGGTCGTCTATTTCCTCCATACCCAGCTGGACATTAGCCAGCTCTTGTTCCAAATCCAGACATCTTTCCTGAAGAGACTTCTTCATGTGTACCTCTGCATCCAGCTTTTTCTGGGCTTTCAGCAAGTCGTTTACTAGTGACCTCATTTGTGATTTTAATACTTCAACTTCCTTTGGAGATTGATTGATCGGACTATGCAATCCCTCTACCGGAGCAGCTGTTTCAGCGGTCTGTTGTTCTACGTTGACGTGAGTCAGCGTACTTTTGGCATCCAAGGGCTGCTCTGTTGCAGTCATCTCAGTCTGTGTTGCCACCTCAGCTCTTCCAATAACCTTTGAGAGCTCCGAACCCCTGTCGTTTGAATATTGAAGTTCATGTTCAAGTTTTTCCCATTTCAGAGTCCTGTCCTTCAGCATATGCAGGAGTTGGCTGACCGTTAACTCCTCTGACATCAGACGTTTTGTGTGCTCCTGCTCCATTTTCTCCATCAACTGCTTCTGTTGTCTTTCCAGATTCTCCAACTCTATATCAAAGAACTCTTTCGTTGCATTCAACTCTTGCTCAAAACGGCGAAGCATTTGTTCTAATTGCTGTTGTAGTTTGAAATGGAGTTGAGTTCGAGCCCGGTGTCCCTCAGAAATGGGCACATCAGTAGACTTGCCAGACTCAGAATCCACAGTTAAACTATGTTGTTGTTGCTCAGTGGAATTCTGTGCTGAAACTTTGTCTTTTGCACCTGAGTTGGGCTTACCATCATCCGTTCCAGAGTCTGGGCCGACTATCTTCACCGAGTTCTCACTCGTTATTGTTTGTAGGAAATGCCAGTCCATATTCATTTTCCTAATCCACTCCCGTCCTAGTAGTGGAGGACCTCCTTCAGATATCACATATAAGTCCATTATTTGACTGTCTTCGCCCTTGTGGACCACTGCAACCTCTATTTTCCCGATGGGGTACACTCTTTGCCCCGTGTATGTTTTCAATATAATCCCCGTATCCTGTAGGGGAATATGTTGGAATAACTTTCCGTAATCTTTCTTATTTATGACCGTCAATGCCGATCCAGTGTCCAATTCCAGTTTTACTTGGACTCCTTCTATCTGAAGAGTGACCCAAATTGTCTGGAGGTCTGCACCCTTACCAGCGTTGAGTACTCTTAAGCTAGCCAGTTCATTACAGCTTAAGCTAGCCAGTTCATTACTGCTAGCGTCTGAATCGGACTCCTGTTCGGTCACCTTGTGTACCTTTGCGTATTTTCCTTGCGGTGACTTCTTGTTGCTGGTCTTCTTCCCTGACCTGCATACTCTAGCTATATGTCCAAGCCTACCACAAGTTCTACATTCTTGGTTTTTAAACCAACACTGGTTCTGATCATGCGTTGTCTTTCCACAACGATAACATTTGCCAGAACTCACACCCAATTTGTGTGCACTGAGCTCCGGTGACCGTAGCTGCATTACTGCCGTGCCTCTCGCTGCGGCTTCGTGTGCTGCTGCCATAGTGACCGCCTTCTCAAGCGTCAGCTCATTCTCCTCGAGCAGTCGCTTTTGTGTATCCTGTTTAAATAAACCACACACAAATTTGTCTCGAAGTGCCTCTGTCAGTCCCGTTCCAAACTGGCAATATTTCGCTAATTTACGCAATTCCAGCAAATAATCAGCATTGCTTTCATGCTGTAGCTGCCTTCTGTCGTAAAATTTAAATCGTTCCGCTAGCATCAGCGGCGTGGGGTTTAGATGATCTTTCAGGACAGTAACAATCTCATCGAACGTCTTATCCGCCGGTTCATCTGGTGATAACAGGTGTTTCAATTGCCCGTATGTCTTCGCACCCATTAAATTTAATAATGTTAGTGCTTTATCAGCCTCACGAATTTTATTGGCCTTACAATAATTTTTAACTCGTTCAACATATATGGCCCAATCTTCGATGTCACTATCAAAGTTGCTAATATTCCCGTGTTTAGGCATTGTAGTACTTTATCAGATTTGCAATTTCTCAGATTTTTTTTTTTTTTACTGTTATCCAAGATGGCGGCTTCCCGCTCTTGCCGTCGTCCTCCGCCCACAAAATGGCGGTTTTCCCGCTTCTGCCTTCTTCCCCAGCGGTTTTCCCGCGAAAAATGGCGTCTTTCCCGCGCTTCTCGCTCTCCCCGCCCACTTCAATGGCGGTTTTCCCGCGCTTCTCGTCGCTGACTTTCAGCCCGACTGCGGCTCTTATCTCCTGTGCGATCGCTGGTGCGCCGCCCGCCCGAAACGGTTCTCAGCCCTTATCACCGGTGCGATCGCTGGCCCGCTAAGCGCCTCCCGCTTGAAGCGGCTCCCGGCCTCCGGCTCACCCGCTCGGCGGCTCTTGCTCGCTCCCTCCCGGGCTCTGGCTTACCCGCTCGCGCCCTCAGTGTCTGCCGACGCTGCGCCTTCCAGCCCGAGTGCGGCCCTTATCAGGGATTTCGATCGATTGCCCTTCTACCTCCGACTTCCCCCAGCCCTGTCTTTGCAGCCAACGCTGCTTGGCTTACCCACCACCGAGGTTGAAAAAGCTGCAGGATGTCTTCTGTCCTCCCGTTTTCAGTCGTTGATGGAGGCTTCAGGGTCCTAATGCCTGTCGCTTCCAGTCGCTGGAAGCTGTCTGGATTTCTGCTGCCCTTCAGTTTTCAGTGGAGTGTTGAGGATTGGAACCTCTCTTCAACGTCCTGTCTTTGGACGAAGCCGCTGTGGAATAACTGCCGCAGGGTTCGAACCGACTCGTCGCCAGTGTTAAGTATGTGTATTGTATTGAACAATTAACACAAAGACTTAAACGTATAACTCAAACAGGTCTTTACTGGTTGGAGGTAGGGACTATACATAGGTCTTTACTTCATGCCCACAGGCGGGAACTGAGGGGGATCAGTACCCACAGTACTATTTATACCCCTATGGCCAGGAGTGGTACTGCGTATCACTACGCCCAACAAGTAGTGCAGTCCTGTGCATAGGTTCAAAGTAGCACACATATTACATACACAACACTCACAACCAATCAGCACAGTGTTAACCCTTCGCTCCCCGGAAGTTAAAAGAACTTTCATTTTCAATTGACATGGAGAATGACTATTTTGGGAACCGCCTCCCCGGTTTAGCGCCAGGATTCTCCCCAGATAACCTGGGTTTATAACACACCGTTCACATGGTTAGTGCCCCGAGGCACTTTAGAGAGTAGAATGAGATGCCACACAGTAATACTAAGAAAGAAGCAATGGACACAAATAACACTGCACCTTCACTGGGCAGCTGCTGACGATAACCTTCAATCCGCCCTTGCAACAGATGTCGAACCAGCTCCTTCAAGGTGAGAAATGACCCTGGATGATAATCCTGAGTATTATTCTCCTTTTTGTTTCTTATCCGGCTCCCGACATTAAATTACTTGGTTTTATTACCTCATTGTCTTCTATTTGCAAACGTGAGCTATTGGAACTTGATAGGCAAACATGCTCACACAAACAAATTGATATTTATTTTTAAACAGTGAGGATATTGCACTGCGAGATCCAATCCATGTGTTGCCATCAAAAATGGGTGAATAATTTAGGGTCTGGTCATTACAAGGACAATGTTGAAGGATAAAGGACCGACTGAAAGGTTGCTGCTGAATTTAGCAAAGACCAACTTTCCAATGTTGATACCAGATAAACAATAGCACAAGGCAATTTTGATTTACGCCCTCCAATTTCTCAGTGGTGCATCCAGAACTTGCATTGATAGACTTTTCACAACATCAGGACATCCCAAAGCACTTTACAGCCAGTGAAGCACTTTCTTAAAGTGTAATCGCTGCTGCAATGTAGGAAATGCAGCAGCCAATTTGCACACAGCAAGTTCCCACAAATAGCAATGAAATAATGACCAGATAATCTGGGTTTTTTTTTAGTGATGTTGGTTGAGGGATAAATGTTGGCCCAGGAGAACTCTCCTACCCTTCTTCAAAATACTGGCCGTGGGATCTTTTAAGTCCACCCGAGAGGAGAGACGGAGCCTCGGTTTAACGTCTCATCCGAAAGACGGCACCTCCGACAGTGCAGCACTCCCTCAGTACGGCACTGAAGTGTCAGCTTAGAGTACGTGCTACCACTGAGCCAGGCAGGCACCTAAATCAAACAGCTAGATGATTTTAAAAGCACGGGATAATGGAACAAGAAACCTGAATGGGTTTCAAAGAAGGAACTAGACAGGTTCTTATCAACAAATGGGATTCAGGGTATTAGAAACGCACCAGGGGAATACAGTGGATCGGTGGGATCGATGGGCAACAGTTACTATGTCACCCAACTACTTCACTAATGTCCTTTAGAGGGGGAACCTGCCGGTCCTGGCCTACACGTGACTCCAGTCCCACACCAACGTGGTCGACTCGTAACAGAAAAATAGGAGCAGGAGTGGGCCATTCGGCATTTCGAGCCTGCTCCGCCATTCAATATGATCATGGCTGATCCTCTATCTCAATACCATATTCCCCCTCTCTCCACATACCCCTTGATGCCTTTTGTGTCTAAATAACTGCCCTCTGAAGTGGCCAATAAGCCACTCGATCATATCAAACTGAAACACCGCGGAGGTTCAGGAAGAAAGGCCCACCACTGTTGTTTTAAATCTTCCGTTGTTCACTTGAGGAGTAACAAATTCAGTCTCATGGTTATAATCTCTTTATTTTTTCTACTTTAACATAAAAAACAATCTAAAAGCAGAGTATAATTTCTTCAGCGTATAACACAATTCATAACCTGAATTTTGTCAGCAGATTTGAACATAGGCATGCCCCCATCCTTATACGTCTCTCTCTTCTCCAACTTAATACAAATGCTTTTTTTTTTATACACTGTTTTCTCCTGATCTAACTGGAATTGGCAGTGCCTTAAATGGTAGTCTCTGGTCAATGCCCAGTCCTTCAGCCGATTCCTATGCACACCAGTTTAAATTTCTCTACAACATACGTTCATCAACAACCTTTCACATCAGTTGCAGCGCCCTTGTTGTTGTGACCCGAACAGTTACAATCTAAACATTCTATTACAGGAAACTCTCGTTTAAACGACACCTAAATATCCGGAATTCTCTAATAACCAGCAAAATTCATACTCCGAAAACAACACCTCAATAACCAGAAACGTTGCAGAGTCTGAGTCCGAGTCTCCTGCGGTGGCCGAATTAGTCAGTGGGGGTAGTTCTCCAAACTGCCACTACTCGGCTTCTTGGCGCTGTCGGAAATCTCTTCCGATCCGAACACCTCAATAACTAGAAATGTTGCCGAGTCCGAGTCCATTTAACACAACATTCTGTAGGTGTGTACCCAATTATACTGCACATTTCTTGATTTTTTAATTTGTGTGTGTTAAAAATAGCCTCGGTAGATATACCTCTCCGTTATCCGGAATTTTTAATCAACCGGCACCATCCCGGTCCCGTCGGTACCGGATACGAAAGAGTTTCCTGTATTACACCACCATAAACATCCCAAGGCTTTACTTCAATCTTGAACACTGCCTATTGCTAGTGTGATCTGTAATTCTCTCTCTCTCTCTGCTGTTTCTAGGCTGGGCTATCTCTCTCCCTCATGTACCAACAACCACCACCTTCTCAGGGCAACTTGGGATGGGCAGTAAATGCCAGCCTTGCCATCATTTCCCACATCCCAAGAATGATCTTTTTTTAAATTACAGATTGCAGGATTTCCTGTGTTTAGTTCCAGGCAACAGATATAATAAAAATAGCTCATTGATGTCAGGAGGCAAGTTCTTAACAGTGACTAAATAAATAATGTCATTATTGTTCACCTCACACAACTGCATTATTGAACCACAGCATGCAAAACTTCCTCAAAAATATAACATTAAAATGCTATTAAAAGGACATGTGCAGACATATTGTAGGGATCACAAATACACAGCTATGGTGAAATGTAAAGCATCTCTCCCTGTCCAATGTTTCTAGATTTCTTAAGACTAAAGGGATCAAGGGATATGGGGAGAAGGCAGGGACAGGGTACTGAGTTTGGATGATCAGCCATGATCTCATTAAATGGCGGAGCAGGCTCGAGGGGCCGATTGGCCTACACCTGCTCCTATCTTCTATGTTTCTATGTTTGCCCTCCCCTCCAGCTGTAGAGTATGTTTCCACAAAAAAAGACCTGCATTGATATTTCATGACCTCAGGATGTCCCAAAGCGCTTTACAGCCAATGAAGTAGTTTTGAAGTGTGGTTACTGTTGTAATGTAGGAAAGGCAGCAGCCAATTTGTGCACAGCAAGATCCCACAAACAGCAATGTGATAATCTGTGTTAATGACATTGGTTGAGGGATAAATATTGGCCCAGGACACCAGGGAGAACTCCCCCTGCTCTTCTTTGAAATAGTGCCACGGGATCTTTTAGGTCCACCCGGAGCCTCGGTTTAACGTCTCATCTGATAGATGGCACCTCTGATGATGCAGCACTCCCTCAGTACTGCACTGGCGTCAGCCTAGATTATGTGCTCTGGAGTGGGACTTGAACCCACGACCTTGTGGCTCAGAGGCGAGTGGGACGTGGCACCAACTGAGCCATGGCTGCTACTAAGCCAAGTGTTGCCAGCTCAGGTTGGATCATATTGCAGGAGGTTTCATCACCTGACCTGCCCCTGCGAGTGGTCATCCAATGTGCCAATTGTTCAATAATGGTGGCTACAATACCCACAATCCTCTGCGCTCCAGGAATCGCTCTACCCATCGCGTGGTTTTTCTCAGGCTGCGTGCGCATTGCATTCTGGGTGGCTCGATGAACTCAATACAGACCAAGAATCCAACTCAAGTCCTTCCTGGACTGTATGGATAAATCCCATGCCAAATGGTGCAGTTTCTGGAGGTGCCCTACATGTGTGTTACTCGTGGCTCAGTGCTCAGCACTCTCGGCTCTGAGTCAGAAGGTTGTGGGTTCATAGTCCAACTCCAGAGACTTGAGCACAAAATTCTAGGCTGACACTCCCAGTGCAGTACTGAGGGAGTGCTGCACTGTTGGATGTGCCGTCTTTTGGATGAGACGCTAAACCGAGGCCCCGTCTGCTCGCAGGTGGATGTAGAAGAGCAGGGGCGTTCTCCCCAGTGTCCTGGGGCCAATATTTATCCTTCAACCAACATCACTAAAACAGATTATCTGGTTATTATCACATTGCTGTTTGTGGGAGCTTGTGTAGGGGTTTCGCAAAATTCCCCTGTTTTTCCCTGAAGATTGAAAATATTGGTCCACACTGTGGATGAAGAATTGGGTGATGTGACTTGTCTACAATGTTTTAAAATGTGCCTAGAACCGCAAAAGACTGTTCGGAGATGGAAAGAACGTGGACAACACGGGAGTCGAGGAGCTCTGTGGAAAATATTCACCCACCTTATGACAGTACTTTTATTAATAAAATCGTTCCCTGGAGTTTGGGCAATCACAAAAGGTTTTAAAATGGCCACAGAAAGCATTGGCCAAGATACTGGGGCTTAAAAAGCAGCTCGAGAGGTCTGTGTGTATAAAGTGGGAGGATCTACAGTGGCAGTCAAAGAGCTGCCAATCAAAGGGAGGTTCCCTTCAGAAGCACTTGAAGTTGCTTATTGACTTAAGAGATTAGCCCACTTGAGAATAACTGCAGGACTATCGATTGAAACTGCTTCTGTTTACACAGCCATTCAGAGCACTCTCAGACAATGATAGCCTGAAACCATGGGACGGATTTTGAATGGGAACAGTTTAAGCATTGAATGGGTTTAAATCACCCATCATTCTGGACAATAGGGCAGTTGCATTCCCTTTTGTTTTAGCCCAGGTGAGCTCCGGATGTGGGCGGGAACATTTCGGCCCCACAGTGCAGACACATTAACCCATTCCAACCACTTTGAATCAACCAATCATCAGCGTTTCTTTTGTGTATTGGAACTTTTTGGGCGCAAATTTTCCAGACAGGCAAACAGCAAGAGGCTCACCAGGTATATAAGATAGCTCCTGAGAAGCTATCGATCTGTTTTACTTCCTGGGACCACGGGTGAGCTTCTCTCTCTCTCTCTCACTTCGCTGGACCACATGTGAGCAGAGTTTCTGACTCCTCAGCAAAGCAACCTAGTAAGGAGTTAGGGGATGGTGAATTAAGGGGATATTGCTAAGATTGTTTAATTAACGTTGTAGCCATTTAATCCCTCATTTTTACCATCTGCATTCCCCCATTTAAGCAATTTTACTGTCATTACTGTGTTCGTGTGGCATAGTTTATAATTTGATTGTAGTTCATTTAGTTAATAAAACTTGATTTTTTCTCTCATCCAAACCACGTGTCTGTTTTAATATCATTAATTATAAGTCCTTCAGTCGGAACTGGAAGGTGGGGTAGCGATTCGAAACCGCTGTTTGAAAATTGGTTTATTGGAAATTAGTTTACAGTGTAGCAGCAGGCTGCCTGACCAGGTGAATTACTGTAAACCAGGTAAAAGATTGGGATTGGTCAGAGTGCAGGCAAAGGCTGCAAGACCAGGTAAATTACCTTAAACCAGTTAAAAGATGCCCCCCTACACTTGCTGTGCACAAATTGGCTGCTGCATTTCCCACATTAAAACAGCGACTCCACTTCAAATGTATTTCGTTGGCTGTGAAGCACTTTGGGACATCCTGAGTTTGTGAAAGGTGCTGGAGAAATGCGAGTCTTTCCTGATGATGGATATTAATAAAAACAAAACTAAATACAATTTTCTTCGACCTCATTCACAGAAACCGTCCAGTATTGCATTGTAAAAATGCTCAGCAAGGAAGCTGAGGGTGGGGGCAGCGGGGGGGGGGGGGGGGGGAATGCGGGCGATCTAAGTATTGCCCATTTAATTCTGCAATGACACTGCCATGAAAACGACACAGAAGGTGGCACAGAGTAAGAGTGATTACTTTAATTATTCATGCTTCTTAAATTATTAAATGCAAACTATGGAAATTGAACACTATTGCGCAGACTTTCCTATTGCCAGCTTAATGATTAAACGCCATGGACAAGTGTATGAGAGTCTCACCTACATAAACCCAGTCCGCCTTTAAGCATTGACCGACACTTGGCCACAGAGCGCCAGAAATTCATCTGGGGCTGCAGCGTAATACAGGTGCTAGCGAGTCGGACGCCCGTTTTATATCCTCTGCCCGATTTTCTTTTACCGTTGAAGTAAAAAAAATAAAATTGAAAGCGTGCGCCCGTTCTAAGCTAATCGCCCCCCAAGATGGATTTCCTACGCCCACAAGGGGAGGCGGAATCAATCCCGTCACCAGATCGGCCTCTCGTTCTATGCCGCGGAAGAACGGAAAAGTAAACCGCGCGGCGGCGTGAAGCTGGCAGGTGACGAGCTCCTTTCGTGCTACTGGGGTAGAGCAGTTTCGCTCCCACCGCACGTTCACATATACACGCCTAACGAGGTCGCCCAGGGTTTTTTTGGGGGGTGGGGGTGGGGAGGGGGTTTGAGGGGTTGCGGGAAAGAGGATACCCTCCCCCCTGGCCCCACCCCTTGCATTCGATTACAAGCAGAGGAAGGCAGTGTCAATAGCAGTGTGTTCTGGTTATTGTGCTTTTCAAATCGAGCACAAGGGCGACACGTAATCTACTTCAAACTCGGCAACAACTGACACTGCAAGGAAATGTGATTTCCCTTTTCAAGTTCAGTCCCCCTGTGAACATTTTAACAAGGGGCTCGTGCCTTTAAGCACAGCGTTACTTATCGGGGCTGCTTCAACAAGAGGAGTAAGGGAGAGACATATCAACCCCCGCCCCCCCCCTACAATTAGTGCAAAAAACACAGGAAACTTTGCAACAACAAAAGTTATCTCGAGACTCCAGGGTTGTGACAGAAAGGGAAAAACAGGGAGCAGAGCAAAATGTTTGGCAGTGGCAATGTCTGGAAACTGGGAAAGGACATCTTACTGGCGGTAGGAGGTTTAACATTGAATTAGAATTCACCTCCTTAGCACTAACCAGATGTCCGAAGCACCGAGAGGGACTCTGCAACTAAATCGATCATTAAAAATAAATTAAGTCATCAATTTACAAATCCACCCATTTATATTTTAAAAAATCAACCAGCAAAACCTCTTGCACAAAAAATCGATTTGCAAACAAATAATCGATTTTTACATTTACCGAAATCAATTCAAATGCACGAATGAATCAATTTGCAAAACTTGAACGGATTCCTAAATTTACAAAATACATTTAGAAATCGAAACGCTGCTAAATTCAAGAGCACCAATGTTGCTAAAAATAGAATATTTTCGTACAAGTTCCAAAATTAAACCGAAGTGTGAAAGGAGCAGAGAGTGAGAGTGAAACAGCAACATTCTGGTCATTTCCCCATGAGTTTGGTGACTTAGTCCCCAGAGTGTGAATGGTTCTCACCTGTTCCTGTCACTCGCTGGAACCTGAGCCCAGCCGAGCTCCGGGACCTCGCTCAATCCGCTGTGCAAACTTGCCTTGAGCGTCCCCGAAGGGTGAGGGATCCAGTCTGCAGCGGTGCACACTTCCCCAAACACTCTGTCCCGGGCTCAGTGCCTCCTCTGTCAGTCGGCAGGGGCCCTGTGAGAGGCGTTGTCCTGTGATGAATCAGTCCCAGAGCAAGGAGGCGGTGCTCTGCTTCGCTGCAATAACACCGTAGCTTTATTCCAGAAGATGAGGGGATCTTGTTCAGGGTCCTCCTTGAGCCTGTGAGGCTGACTGTCCGACATCCAGTCCTGGGTGAGCAGACATTTCCTCCAATCGGACAGTGGGAAGACCAAAGCCATTGGCCTAGATTTTCAGTGTGCCGTGAGGCGGGCTTTTAGGCAGGCGGGCGGGCGGGGGGGGCAAAAATCCCGAATTCGGGGGCCCTGGCACCATCCCGCCCAAAACCCGCCTCCGCGTAAGTTTCAGAGGAGGCGGGTACCCGCCCCGCACTGGGACCCCCCGACCCGAGGCGGGACGGGATTAGTGCCAATTAACTGCCTGTTAACAGGCAGTTTTTAGCCTAATCCCTATTTTGAGGGGTGTCATGTGGGATTCTCGATAGCTCCAAACCATGCCAGGTTAGAGCAGGTGGGCTGTCGGGTTGAAGGACTTGGAGGGGTCGAGATGTCGGTGTACAGGTGAATGATGGGTGCATGAGTGCAAAGGTAAGTGTGTTTGGTGTGTCTAAAGTGTGTAAAGAAGTTTAAATTACCTGTACTTACCTTAACAGCCTTTCTTCCTGTAGGCGTCGGGAGTCCGTCACTCAGCCGGCACTGAAAGCTGAATGGCTGCGATCTGTCAAAAGTGACAGCCTTCAGCTTTTAGTGCAGGTGAGAGATCTAACTGAGTCTGTGTAGAAGGACTCAGGTTAGAAGTCAGACTGTCAGTGTTTGACAGCTTCAAACAGCTGTGAAATGCTGATATTTCATCTGTCAAGACCTCTTGACAGATGATATTTCAGTCTGTGATGTCACCTGTTGCCGGGTGGCCCTTAATTGGCCTGCTGAGCCCGCTGGGCGGGCTCAACAAGGCCAATCAAGGGAAAATCGCGTGGATTGGCCGGACGTCAATGTAGGTGGAACTAAAACCCGAAAGTTGTAGTCCCGCCTCCTTCCCGACAGCTTAATGAAAATCGACCCCATTGTCTTCGGTCCCCGCCACGAACTCCATTCCCGAGCCATCGACTCCATCCCTCCCCCTGGCCACTGGCCGAGGCTGAACCAGACTGTTCGCTATTTGACCCTAACCTGAGCTATCGAGCCCATATCTGCTCCATCGGCGAGACTGCCTCTTTCCACCTCCCTAACATCGACCATCTCCATCCCCTGCCTCAGGTCATCTGCTGCTGAAACCCTCATCCATACTTTGATCACCACCTGACTCGACTTTTCCAACGCTCTCTTGGCCAGCCTCCCATCATCCACACTCGGTAAACTTGAGTTCATCCGAAGCCCTGCTGCCTAACTTGCACCGAGTCCTGTTCACCCATCGTCCCTGTACTCGCTGACGTACAATTCCTCTCACTCCCCCAACGCTTCAAAATTAAAACCGCCATTCTTGTATTTCAATCCACCCAGGGCCTCGACCCCTCCCTCTCTCTTTAACCTTCTCCAGCCCTACAACTCCTCCCCCCAAGCTCTCTGTTCCTCTGACTCTGGCCTCTTGTGCAACCCCCACTCCCTTCGCCCACCATTGGTGGCCGTGCCTTCAGCTGTCAATGCCCTAAGCTCTGGAATTCTCTCCCTAACCCCCTTTTGCCTCTCGCACCTCTCCTCTTTTCAGACCCTCGTTAAAACCGACCACTTCTTTTGATCAAGTTTTTGCTCATCCGTCCGAATGGGATGGACCATTCTCCTGCATGAAAAGTGCTATAGGAATGCAAGTTGTTGTTGTTGTATGTTAAACAGTCACTGCACTCCAAAAGTAAATTCTTGTGTGAGGTGCTTCAACTCATTCCGACAACCTGCAAAGACACTGCTGGGTTCAAGCATTACGATTTATTTTAGATACTTTATAATGCTCCAACGCTATTCTACCACTATGGAGGTTGTGGGTTTAAACTTAACTCCAGGTACTTGAGTACATAACCTGGGCTGACACACCTGTGCAGTACTGAGGGAGTGCTGCACTGTCGGAGGTGCCGCTTTTCAGATGAGATGGTAAACTGAAGCCCCGTCTCCAATACGTGGGGTTACAGGGTTACGGGGAAAGCCCTGCAGCGGGTAGTCAAAACTGCCCAACGCATTACCGGCACCCGGCTACCGACCATAGAACATATATATCAGAAACGCAGCCTACGGAGGGCACGGTCCATCATCAAAGACCCTACCCACCCCAGCCACAGTCTGTTCGCCCTCCTACCATCTGGGAGACGCTACAGATGCATTCGCACCCGTACGACCAGATTTAGGAACAGCTTCTTTCCCAGGGCTGTCATCCTACTGAACTCCACAAATAAACACTAAAGCCTGCACATCTGCCGATGCACTTTATTATGGTCATATTTATGCTAATATATATGTACAAATGTATGTTGAAATGTTTAAGTGTCCTAATCCAAATTGTACACTCTCGGGAGCCGCAAGCCTACATTTCGTTGTACTGCACTTGTGCACTAACAATGACAATAAAAGTTGATTTTGATTTTTTTTGATTTTGATTTTGTAGGGACCGAGTGCTAGGGTTTGGATGATCAGCCATGATCTCGTTGAATGGCGGAGCAGGCTCGAAGGGCCGAATGGCCTACTCCTGCTCCTATCTTCTATGTTTCTATGTCAGATCAACATTTATTCAACAAAACCACCACCAGCAGATTATCTGGTCATTTATCTCAAATGGTCACATATATCTATGTTTGTGGGAGCTTGCTGTGCTTAAATTGGCTGCTGTGATTATCCACATTACAACAGTGACTACACTTCGAAAGTAATTCTTTGGCTATGTAGCAGGATGTGCTGAGATTGTGAAATGTGCTCTATAAATGCTGAGATGAGGTTCTGGACACATCTCCATTCCAACACCATGACCGCCTACCTCCACCTCCATAACATCGCCTGTCTCCACCCCTGCCTCACCTCATCTGCTGCTGAAACCCTCATCCAGCCCTTTGTTACCTCCAGATTCGACTATTCCAATGTTCTGCTGGCTGGCCTCCCACCTTGCATCCTCCGTAAACTTGGTCCAACACTCTGCTGTCCGAATCCTAACTGGCACCAAATCCCGTTCACCCATCACCCACTGTGCTCGCTGACCTACATTGGCTCATAGAAACATAGACGATAGGAGCAGGAGTAGGCCATTCGGCCCCTCGAGCCTGCTCCGCCATTCAATGAGATCATGGCTGATCATCCAAATTCAGTACCCTGTCCCTGCCTTCTCCTCATATCCCTTGATCCCTTTAGCCTCAAGAAATATATTGTAAGGGGTTTTCTCTTGCTAGGTCTCTCTCTCTGGTGAGACCTCTCTCTTTCGACCCACTTACCCCTTAGGTTCTGCACACTGGACTTTGAGGCAGGAACTACAATGCAGAGAATACTCTGTAGACCAAGTTTAATGAAACGAAGTGAAATTTTATTGCATAAAGGAAAAATTGAATGTAAGCCAAGATAAGGTACATGGGAGGGAAAAACAAATCATAATACAGTACTAACCAATGTATCCACAGGCATATTATATTTTACAAGGTTCACCATGAAATAGGGAAACACACGGAACATCGAGGGACAACAACTCATTGTTAATTATCCCCTAAAATACCCACCCCCAAAACCTAGCTAGATTAGATTATGAGGGGCCAGAAACATGCTCACCAGTCCCAGTTAGAAAATAGAGGTTTTGAAGTCTGCGTTTTGGTCCTCTCAGGCATCCTGTCTCCACGTGGTCAGCGGAACGCAGCGGGCTGCGACACACTCTTTTCTCCCTCGAGGTAATGGACACGGACAGGCTGGATGTTAACAGGCCTGGACGTCGGCGTGGAGAGAGACCAACTGTTTGACCATTTTCATATAGGTTTCTGCTTGGAGGGTCGCCGTCTTTTCGTCTCGCCAAATGGCCCGGGGTTTGTCGATGATCTCCCGATAGCTACCCCGGGTCTGGGTGCTGACTCGATCTTCTCTCTCGAACCTCTCTCTCCGAACTCGAACCTCGATCGTCTGAGCCCGATCCTCAACTCGATCGTCTCAACTCAAACTTCTTCTGATCCCCGATCGTCTCAACTCGAACTTTGATTCACGATCCTCTCCACTTCTAATGGCTACCCCGGGTCTCCAATTATACTTCTCATTGAGGCCCTTATCTCCCGCCATATCAAGGTTAGTCTTTGTTTAAATTTTGGCGGGCTTGTAGCACAGAGGGGTAGTCATTGTGTTTAAAGTACTTTCGGGATGGCCGGTAACTGCCATCTCTGGTCTGGAATGACCTTGTATTGTCTTTAATGGGTCTTGATGTTCCCCATTGAATTTGAAGCTGTTTCCCTTTGTCTGGGTAAACATTTTGATGGCCTTTATCTACAGGCCAATCTGATTGGATCTGCATCCAATCCATATGTATGGGGTTCTGTCTGGTTTCGCATTCTCCGAAATTGCATTCCAGAACTTACTGTGGGCTGAATCCACAAAAGCTGTCTGTGGACTGCAGGAACCATTTTAAAATGTCCCAAAAAGCTGGTCACGGGGTCTGGTGGCCATTTTGTGTGCCCCTTTTTCTGGGCTTCTTTTAAAACAGTCTTTAAAATTAAGGCCTTTTCTGCCAATAGACCCTTATAGGACAATGTTCAATTTTGCGAATCCTACAATATCCAACTCCTTCTTGAATGTATTTAATGAACTGGCCTCCACTGCCTTCTGTGGTAGGGAATTCCACAGGTTCACCACTCTCTGGGTAAAGAAATTCCTCCTCATCTCAGTCCTAAATGGCTTACCCCTTATCCTTAGACTGTGACCCATGGTTCTGGACTCCCCGACCATCGGGAACATCCTTCCTGCATCTAGTCTGTCCAGTCCTGTCAGAATTTTATAAGTTTCAATGAGATCCCCTCTCATTCTTCTAAACTCCAGCGAGTATAAGCCCAATCGACCCAATCTCTCCTCATACGTCATTCCTGCCATCCCAGGTATCAGTCTGGTGAATCTTCGCTGCACTCCCTCCATGGCAAGAATATCCTTCCTCAGACATGGCGACCAAAACTGCACACAATACTCAAGGTATGGTCTCACCAAGGCCCTGTACAACTGCAGCAAGACATCCTTGTTCTTGTACTCGAACCCTCTTGCTATGAAGGCCAACATACCATTTGCCTTCTTAACCACCTGCTGCACCTTCAGCGACTGGTGCACAAAGACACCCAGTTCACGTTGCACTTCCCCTTCTACCAATCTATTGCCGTTCAGATAATAATCTACCTTCCTGTTTTTGCCAACAAAGTGGATAACCTCGCATTTATCCACATTATACTGCATCTGCCATGCATCTGCCCAATCACCCAACCTGTCCAAATCATGCTGGAGTTTCTCTGCATCCTCCTCACAGCACACACGCCCACCCAGCTTTGTGTCGTCTGCAAACTTGGAGATATTACATCTAGTTCCCTCGTCTAGATCATTTATATATATTGTGAATAGCTGGGGTCCTAGGACCGATCCGACCAGTCTGGCAACGCCTCAATTTTAAAATTCTGATCCTTGTTTTCAGATCCTCGCCCCTCCTTATCTCTGTAACCTTCTCCAGCTCTACAACCCTCCGAGATCTCAGTGCTCATCCAATTCTGGCCTCTTGCACAGCCTCGATTTCCTTCACTCCGCCACTGGCGGCCTTGCCTTCAGCTGCCGAGGCCCTATGCTCTGGAATTCAACTTTAAGTGTCTCCGCCTCTCCACCTCTCTCTCCCCCTTTAAGAACATAAGAAATAGGAGTACGAGTAGGCTATTCGGATCCTCGAGCCAACTCCGCCATTCAGCAAGGTCATGGCTGATCTGATTTTGACCTCAACTCCACTTTCCTGCCCGTTCCCCATAACCCTTGACTCCCCTGTCACTCAAATATCTGTCTATCTCCGCCTTGAATATATTCACTGACTCCGCCTCCACAGCTCGCTGGGGTAGAGAATTCCACAGATTCACGACCCTCTGAGAGAAGAAATTCCTCCTCATCTCCGTCTTAAATGGGCGACCCATTATCCTGAAACTATGCCCCCTCGTTCAAGATTCCCCCACGAGGGGAAATGGCCTCCCAGTATCTACCCTGTCAAGCCCCCTCAGCATCTTATATGTTTCAATAAGATCACCTTTCATTCTTCTAAACTCCAATGAGTATAGGCCCAATCTACTCAATCTCTCCTCATAAGATGCTCCTTAAAACGCATTAAGGAACTACTTAAAACCTACCTCTTTGACCAAGCTTTTGGTCGCCTGCCCTAATATTTCCTCATGTGACACAGATAATTTTGATTGATAATACTCCTGTGTAGCACCTTGGGACATTTTACTATGTTAAAGGTGCTGTATGAATGCAAGTTGTTGTTATTGATGAGAATAGAAGTGAAACAAGGCTTCAGAAAATCCGTCTTTCAAAGTCCCAGTCTGGTGTAACGTCACCACAGAACCACCTTTGCCCCCAATAGCCCACTAGAATGTCATTAAGCTTCCAGCGTTGAGTTCTAGTCGGTGAGTTTTGGTGTGTTTTAATCACAAACTGTACATGCTGAAATGCTTTCCTGCTGTCTAATGATAAAAAAAAAAACAGATGTAAAAAGCTAAACAGAAACAAGTCCTTAACCCTCTAGGTTCAGAAGGAGACATTTTATTTTGCAAGTATTGTTACGACAAGCAAACTATGGCCTTACATTACACGGCAAGAAAGAAAGACTTGCATTTCTATAGCGCCTTTCAGGGCCTCAGGACGTCCCAAAGAGTTTTACAGCCAATGAAGTACTTTTGAAGTGTGGTCACTGTTGTACTGCAGGTTAAGTGATAAATATTGGCCAAGATAACCCAGAACTCCCAACCTCTAGGCTGTTAGGCCAGTACCATAGCAAGTACTTTACTGTATCCTCATTGTGCTGGGGCTAGAGAAACCAAAAGCACTCTTGCCTCAGAGTCAGAAGATCAGGGGTTCAAGCCCCACTACAGGGACAAGATGTTTCTCCAGCCCCACAACCCTCCGAGATCTCTGCGCTCCTCCAATTCTAGGCTCTTGCGCATTCCCGATTTTAATCGTTCCACCATTGGCGGCCGGGCCTTCAGCTGCCTGGGCCCTAAGCTCTGGAATTCCCTCCCTAAACCTCTCCGCCTCTCTCTCCTCCTTTAAGATGCTCCTTAAAACCTACCTCTTTGACCAAGCTTTTGGTCACCTCTCCTAATATCTCCTTATGTGGCTCGGTGTCAAATTTTATTGTCTTATAACACTCCTGTGAACCGCCTTGGGACGTTTTACTACGTTAAAGGCGCTATATAAATACAAGTAATTGTTGTTTAGGGTGGGAATTCCAGAGCTTAGGGCCCAGGCAATGGTGGAACGATGGAAATCGGGGATGCGCAACAGGCCAGAATTAGAGGAGCGCAGAGATCTCGGGGGGGTTGTAGGGCTGGAGGAGGTTACAGAGATAGGGAAGGGCGAGGCCAGGGACTGGGGCAAATGAAGCCCAGCCCTCTGACCACCAGTTTTGCATCAAAAAAGATAAAATCGACCCCCCAGCACCCAGCCCCCCCTCCCACCCCGTGCTTCAGGCTCCTTCTCCAACAGAAGCGCGGTCACTCGTACCCAATCAAGCATGAAGTCTGCGACCACGGGAAGTGCTTTGTAAACGTGCAACAACCTAATTGCTTCCCGGCCTCCCTGTTCAAGCTGCATTCCTGTACGATTCATAGGGTAAAAGCATAGTGCTCGCCAAGATACGGAGCCCTTCAAAGGATGGGGAGACACCCAGACATTGCTCCCAATGGGATAAGAGCAGAGGGATGATGGTACGGTGATGTCCTGTCGCTGGTGATTGACGGACAGGCTCAGACACCCTTCAGACACTGGCATCTGTTGACCATCACTCACACTGTAACTTCACTTCACCTCAAAGCTCAACAGAGGCAAACTATTTCCACTCAATGATCCCACAGTTTTGTAAAGGCTGACGATTTTTACAATGCACTTTTAAGTTAGTTCTTTCAAACTCTCCTGGGGGGTGGGGGTGGATGATTTTGACCTTGGGCGATTGAGTAAAACAGTCAATATCGGCTGTTAAACATCTCTCCCTATTTACCTTACCATTGAGTTCTGGTGCAGTGGGGAAGGAGAAGGTTATAACAAACTGTTTTGCCGGCAGATCTGGTCGTTGCATGGTTTTTGGATGATGTCGTGGACGTTGCTGGTCCATCATTACTCTTCGCAAAATAGTCACACAAGCTGCAAAACAAAACTCCTTGCTATCTTTCACAGCATGAGCACAGGAGGAGGCCATCCAGCCGCTCGAGCCTGTTCCGCCATTCAATCGGATCATGGCCGATCTGCAACCTACACTCTAATTACCCGCCTTTGCTCCATATCCCGTCTTTGCTCCATATCCCTTGATACCCTTGCTCAACAAAACTCTACCGCTCTCAGTCTTGAAAGCTCCAATTGACCCCTAGCATCCACAGCCGTTTGGGGGGAGAGAGTTCCTGATTGCCGCTACCCTTTGTGTGAAGAAGTGCTCCCTGATTTCACTCCTGAACGGCCCGGCTCTAATTTTAAGGTTACGCCCCCCTTGTTCTGGACTCCCCCCACCAGAGGAAATAGTTTCTCTCTTTCTACCCTATCAACAACTCCTTTTAACATTAGTTTTTGTGCTGTTTTTTACAGTTTTATGATTTATGTTTTGTTTGGTCATTTCCTGGTGAATCTTGTTCCGTTTCTTACGCCCACATACTGGCCGATTCTCAGCTAGACAGGAGGTGGCAGCAGGGAACGGGCCACAACATAAGAACATAAGAAATAGGTGCAGGAATCGGCCACTTGGCCCCTCGAGCCTGCTCTGCCATTCAATAAGATCATGGCTGATCTTGGGCTCAAACCCACTTCCCCACCCGCTCCCCATAACCCTTCACTCCCTTATCTTGCAAAAATCTGTCTATCTCCACGTTAAATGTATTTAATGACCCAGCCTCCAGAGAATTCCATAGATTTATGACCCTCCGAGAGAAGAAATTCCTCCTCATCTCAGTTCTAAAATGGCGACCCTTTATTCTGAAATTATGCCCCCACGTTCTAGATTTCCCCACGAGGGGAAACATCATCTCTGCATCCACCTTGTCGAGCCCCCTCAGTATCTTATATGTTTCAATAAGATCACCTCTCATTCTTCTAAATTCCAATGAGTATAGGCCCAACCTACTCAACCTTTCCTCATAAGGCAACCCCCTCATCTCAGGAATCAACCGTGTGAACCTTCTCTGAACTGCCTCGAGAGCAAGTATATCCTTCCTTAAATAAGGAGACCAAAACTGTACGCAGTACTCCAGGTGTGGTCTCACCAATACCCCGTACAGTTGTAGCAGGACTTCCCTGCTTTTATACTCCAACCCCCTTGAAACAAAGGCCAACATTCCATTTGCCTTTTTGATTACTTGACCTGCATGCGAACTTTTTGTGTTTAATGCATAAGGACCCCTAGGTCCCTCTGAACTGTAGCGAGGGATGCACGTGCGCTGCGTCCGGCCATTGCCTCCGGCGGGAGTCCCGAACCACTTTCACGGTCAGGCCTCGTCTAATTATTCTGGGGGAGCAGTCGGTGCTGAGCGGGCGCAGTCTCCGGGCGGGCAGGAAGGGCGGAGAACCCGGCGGAGAATCGGGCAGTGAATCGGGCGGTGAATCGGGCGGCTTCTCTGTGGAGCCCAGCCAGAGGTCAGGCCCAGGAGGGGAGGCGATCCGGAGAGGGGTGGAGGCTCCTGAGAAGCCGACAGCAGGCCTAAGGGTCAAGGGTCAGGAGGCGCATTCGTGATCCTGTCGCTTTTAAGAATAAATTCACACCTTGTCCAGTTATCTTCCCATTGAAGTCGATGGAAACGGAAGTCGGGCGAGGTGTGAAATGGGCCGTTGATTCACCGTCATCTGATTTTTTGTTTTGCCCTGTGATAAAGGTTAGCCATGTCTCAGTTGGCAGCACACTCACCTCTGAGTCAGAAGGTTGTGGGCTCAAGTCCCACTCCAGAGACTAGAGCACATAATCTAGGCTGACACTCCTGTGCAGTACTGAGGGAGTGCCGCACTGTCGGAGGTGCCGTCTTTCAGATGAGATGTTAAACCAAAGCCCCCTCTGCTCTCTCAGGCGTACATAGAAGATCCCATGGCACTATTCAAAGAAGAGCAGGGGAGTTCTCCCCAGTGTCCTGGCCAATATTTATCCCTCAATCAACATCAATAAATAAGGTGGAGAGAGTTCCACCGTTCCAGGATGAGTGATCTTGCTGTAAAGTGCAAATTAGCTGCCGTGTTTCCTACATTACAACAGTGACTACACTTCAAAAATACTTCATTGGCTTTGGGATATCCTGAGGGTGTGAAAGATACTTATATAAATACAAGTCTTTCTTTAAAATTACGCCCATCATGTTAGTATGAGACAGAAGACAGGGTTAATGCAGACTTACTACCATGATTCCATGCTATCTGGTCTCCTTCACCCTTCCCTGGTTTATATCCAGGGCTCCAACACTGCATCTGCACTCCTTCCCAGCTGGGTCTGATAGAAAGATATTGACCTGACTCAATGAAGCACTTTATTTTCAGTCTCTCTACAGCTGCTATTGATTGACGTTCCCCAGTTGTACAAATAAGTACATGTGTGCCCTCACGTACTCCTTATCATAATGAATTAGTACAGTAATTCCGGCCTGGACTGGAATGGAGAGGAACAGATTTCGTCAGATATCTGGGACCATGCAGATTGTTGGGATTAGATTGACCCATTCAGTGTCAGTAACATCAATGGTTTAAACCAATATGTGGACAATCAAACCAGTTATTTTTTCTTCCTCCTCCCAGGTTTCCTCTCCTTCACTTTAGAAGGCAGTGGAACCTCACTGGGGTTTTGTTCCATTGTCCATCCTCTGATACCTGGGCCAAGTGGTCACACTTGGTTGCCTAGTTAAGAGAGTCCATCCAGACAGAAAACCATCCACTACAAAGCAGCCCGCTTGATTGGCACCCCACTCACCACCTTAAACAATCACTCCCTCCACCACCGGCGTACCGTGGCTGCAGTGTGTACCATCTACAAGATGCACTGCAGCAACTCACCAAGGCTTCTTCGGCAGCTCCTCCCAAACCCACGACCTCTTCCACCTAGAAGGACAAGGGCAGCAGGCGCATGGGAACACCACCGCCTGCATACCCTCCAAGTCGCACGCCATCCTGACTTGGAAATATATTGCTGATCCTTCATTGTCGCTGGGTCAAAATCCTGGAACGCCCTCCCTAACAGCACTGTGGGAGCACCTTCACCACACGGACTGCAGCAGTTCATGAAGGCGGCTCACCACCACCTTCTCAAGGGGCAATTAGGGATGGGCAACAAATGCCGGCCTCGCCAACAACACCCACATCCCGAGAATGAACAAATAAAAAAAAGTTAGCAGGCTGTTTTAACTGAGTTCATGTGTAGCGGAGTCCAGTCTTATCCTCATCCCAGATCCATGTCCAAGTGCTTCCCAGTCCAGATCTCTGGATAGTGCTCAGGAGCCGGGAACCCTGGCTGTATTTTCCCCAACCCCTCGCCCGGAGCCAAGCATAGCTTATTACATCAGCTAATTCAAAGCATGCCGGGGATTGATCCTGGGGCCTCCCCAAGCAGGATGACTGTATGAGCACTGCCGACAGTTCTGGTCACCACATCACAGGAGCGATGTGATCGCACTAGAGACGGTGCAGAGGAGATTCACGAGGATGTCACCAGCACTGGAGAATTTTAGCTATGAGGAAAGATTGGGTAGGCTGGGGTTGGTTTCTTTGGAACAGAGGAGGCTGAGGGGAGATTTATTTGAGGTGTATAAAATTATGAGGGGCTTAGATAGAGCAGAGAGCAAGGACCTAATTCCCTCAGCAGAGAGGTCAATAACCAGGGGCCACAGATTTAAAGCAATTGGTAGAAGGATTAGAGGGGAGTTGAGGAGAACTTTTTTCACCCAGAGGGTGGTGGGGTCTGGAACTCACTGCCTGAAAGGGTGGTAGAGGCAGAAACACTCATCGCATTTAAAAAGTACTTGGATAGTCTCTTGAAGTGCCGTAACCTACAGGGCTGTGGACCAAGAGCTGGAAAGTGGGATTAGGCTGGAGAGCTCTTTTTCAGCCGGCACAGACACTGTGCTGCCTTCCTTTAGGAATTTATGTTAGTTTTCCAGTTAATTCAGGGGTTTGAGTAATTTGGGTCGATTTCCATTGTGTGCCGCCACCTAGTGGATATTTGGTACCTAGCAAGTGCAGTAAAGCGCAGTAAAGCGCAGTAAAATAAACTGTATATCACAGACCTGCAGCTCGACACATGGTCTGGGAAGTTATTTTCTTGTTACGCTCTGGCCTTGGACACTATTTGTCTGTAAGTACTTGAGAATGTTATAGATGATTAGTGTACACTATATTTTGCAGAAAATGTTTAGTTTGTAACTTTTCTCTGTAAGCAAACTTACACAGCTAGCCGTGAAGTGCTCGCTCTCTGTCTAGCTGGTTAACTTGTAGCTGTATTTTGATGCACTATGTACAGGGCTAATTTAAAGTGAATGTAAGAGAATGCCTTTCAGTTTGCTAAATGTATATTCGCAGTAAGCTGTGTTTCCACGTGTTTTGGTAAGTTACATGCCAAATGTACTGTGTTGCTCAGGCTTACCTAAATTTGTGTATGCATATCAGTTATGTGCTTGTGTACTAATGTGTGCTTCCATTTCTGTATTGTATTTCAGTTTCACAATAAGAATCTTTCAGTAAAGTTTACAAGAAAAGTCAAGCCTTGTGATTTTTATGGGAAGATATCAATTTGTTAGCTACCTGTCTAGTTCTGCATAGGAACGCGCTGCAAGGGCAGAATATACACGATGGGCCAAATGGCCTCCTTCTGTGCCATAAATTTCTATGATTCTATGATGACTCAATTCTGCAATGGACAACAAATACAGAAATCCCGCCCCAACTGCGGTTTTGCCATACGCAGATTTCAAGTATACACGGTTTCCTCTCCGCGGCAACTTTTGACAACCGCGGCAGTGAATTTTGCGTATACGCTGTTTTTAATTTAGGATTAAGGTAAATAACATGATTTTATTGCTTTAATATTCTTTTTTATTGTGTTATTTGAACATTTATACTGTATTTGCCAACCGCGGTTTTACTAACCACGGGGGTTTTCAGGGACGTATCCCCCGCGGTTGGGGAGGGATTACTGTATACAAGAACAGGCTTTCAATAGAGGATTGATTACTGTGTTGTACGTCATTCAAAGGTGGTGCCTTGAGAGAAAATAAAATAAAAAACTACTTGCATATATGGGGCAGGACTTTCATTGTGCCGTGGAGTCGGGATTGGAGGCGTGTGGGGGGTTAAAATCCTGAAATCAGGGGTCCCGACCCCCATCCCGCACCCAAATCCGCCTCCATGCCAGTTTCAAAGGAGGTGGGTACCCGCCTCGCACTGGGACCCGCCTACCCGAGGCGGGAAGGAATTAGTGCCAATTAACTGCCTGTTAACAGGCAGTTAACAGGCAGTTTTTAGCCTGTTCCCTATTTTTGATGTTGAAGTGTGGGATTCCCGACGGCTCCAAACCACGCCAAGTTAGAGGAGGCGGGCCGTCGGGTTGAAGGACGTGGAGGGGTCGAGATGTCAGTGTTCAGGTGAGTGATGTGTGCATGAGTGCAAAGGTAAGTGTGTTTGGTCACTCAACCAGGAAACACCAAAACTGGTTCGACGAGAATGACCAGGAGATCCAGGAGCTAATAAGCCGCAAGCGCAAGGCATTTCTGATCTGGAAACAGCAACAGAACTCGAGAGCAAGAAAGCAGCTCTACAGAAGCCTGAAGGCCGTGGTCCACCAAAAAACTCGCGACCTAAAGAACAGATGGTGGGTGGAGAAAGCGCAGGAGATCCAGCAGCTAGCCGACAACCAAGACGTGCGTGGATTCTTTAGTGCAGTCAAGACCATCTACAGCCCAAGCACCCAAGGCCCTTCCCCACTGCGGGCCAAGAATGGAGAGGTACTCATCAAGGACAGGGAAGCAGTCAGTGCCCACTTCGAAGATCTCCTTAACCACGGCTCTGTCTTCGACACGAGTGTCCTCAACTCCATCCCACAGCATGCTACCCGCCACCATCTCAGCACAACCCCAGCCCGGCATGAGGTTGAAAAGGCCATCTGACAACTGAAGAACAACAAGGCCCCAGGAGCAGATGGAATCCCCGCTGAGGCACTAAAGCATGGCAGAGAAGCACTACTGGCGCGAATTCATGAACTAATTTCTCTTATCTGGAAGGAGGAGAGCATGCCAGGGGATCTCAGAGACGTCGTAATTGTGACCATCTTCAAGAAAGGTGACAAGTCCGATTGTGGTAATTACAGAGGAGTTTCCCTGCTATCTGCCACTGGGAAAGTCATCGCAAGAATCCTCCTCAATCGTCTTCTCCCAGTGGCCGAAGAGCTCCTCCCAGAGTCGCAATGTGGATTCTGCCCACTAAGGGGCACAATGGACATGATCTTCACCACACGTCAAATACAAGAGAAATGCAGGGAACAGCACCAACCACTGTACATGGCCTTCTTTGATCTCACAAAGGCCTTCGACACTGTCAACCGTGAGGGATTATGGAGTGTCCTCCTCAAATTCGGCTGCCCTCGAAAGTTTGTCACTATCCTCCGCCTGCTTCACGACGACATGCAAGCCGTGATCCTGACCAACGGTTCCACCACAGACCCAATTCACGTACGAACCGGGGTCAAGCAAGGCTGTGTCATCGCACCAACGCTCTTCTCAATCTTCCTTGCTGCAATGCTCCATCTCACCCTCAGTAAGCTCCCCACTGGAGTGGAGCTAATTTACAGAACAAACGGGAAACTGTTCAACCTCCGTCGCCTCCAGTCCAGATCCAAGGTCGTCCCATCCTCTGTCGTCGAATTACAGTATGCAGACAACGCTTGCGTCTGCGCACACTCGGAGGTCGAACTCCAAACCATCGTAAACACCTTCACCGAAGCATACAAGAGCATGGGCCTTACACTAAACATCCGTAAGACAAAGGTCCTCTACCAACCTGCCCTCGCCACACAGTGCTGCCCCCTGATTATCAAAATCCACGACAAGGCCTTGGACAACGTGGACCACTTTCCATACCTCGGGAGCCTACTGTCAACAAGGGCAGACGTCGACGACGAAGTCCAACACCGTCTTCAGTGTGCCAGTGCAGCCTTCGGTCGCCTGTGGAAGAGAGTGTTTGAAGACCAGGACCTCAAACCCGGCACTAAGCTTATGGTCTACAGGGCAGCAGTGATACCCGCTCTGCTGTATGCCTCAGAGACATGGATCATGTACAGCAGGCACCTCAAAGCACTGGAGAGGTACCACCAACGCTGCCTCCGCAAGATCCTGCAAATCCATTGGCAGGATAGGCGCACCAATGTCAGTGTTCTTGCTCAGGCCAACATCCCCAGCATCGAAGCTCTGACCACGCTCAATCAGCTCCGACGGACGGGTCACATTGTCCGCATGCCTGATACAAGACTCCCAAAACAAGTGCTCTACTTGGAGCTCCGGCACGGCAAGAGAGCCGCAGGTGGGCAGAGGAAACACTTCAAGGACACCCTCAGAGCCTCCTTGAAAAAGTGTAAACATCCCCACCGACACCTGGGAATCCCTGGCCCAAGACCGCACAAAGTGGAGGAGAAGCATCCAGGAAGGCACCGAACACCTCGAGTCTCTTCGCCGGGAACAAGCGGAAGCCAAGCGCAGGCAGCGCAAGGAACGCACGTCAACCCAAGCACCCCACCCACCCGCCCCTTCAACCACCGTCTGCCCCACCTGTGACAGAGACTGTAGGTCCCGCATTGGACTCATCAGTCACCTGAGAACTCATTTTTAATGTGGAAGCAAGTCATCCTCGGTTCCGAGGGACTGCCTAAGAAGAGAAGAGAAGAAGAAGAAGTGTGTTTGGTGTGTCTAAAGTGATTGAAGAAGTTTAATTGACCTTTTCTTACCTTTTCAGCCTTCCTTCCTTTAGGTCCCGGGAGTCCCTCATCTCACCGGCACAGAAAGCAGAATGGCTGTGAACTGTCAAAAGTGACAGCCTTCAGCTTACTGTGCAGGAGAGATTTCTAACTGAGTCTGTGGAGAAGGACTCAGGTTAGAAGTAAGACTGTCGGGCCTAGAAATTCAGTCGCGTTTGCGCCCACTTATTGGCTATAGAGTGGTTTGCGCCGGAAGTTTTTTAGCGCCCGAAATTCAGTTGGTCCCTAACATCGGCGTTAGCCGGTAGCGCTGCGCCGGCACCGATGACGTCATCGGTGTGCGCAGCGCCCCGGTTCCAATGCGATTCCGTGCCGACCGCCAAATTCAGTTGCGGCCGCCTCGCCCGTGGCGGCCGCAAACAGCGTTTGAAAAACGGTGCCTTGCAGCTCCGAGAGGCCGGCGCATAAAGGTGGAGGGGCGGCCGGCCGCTTTCCCGGCGGCTGCCTGGCCGCACCTCCCTCCCCGGACTCCTGCACCACCCCCCCGCGGCATTGATGTCTGACTCCCGCGAGCCCGGCACTTCTCCGTGGTGCCGGGCTCATTTGCCGGGGGAATCCAGCGGCGATCTCACGGCTGCAGGCAGCTCCTCCTTAAGAGAAGGAGGAGGCCTGCAGTACCCCAGCCTGCTGCACCGCATCGGGTGCCGCAGCGGCAGCTGGACGCCTGAAACTGACTTTCATCGCCCCAAACGAGGCGGCCAAACCCTGCAATAGCGCCCGCCTCCGTCTGGGGGCGCAGCAACTGAATTTCAGGCGGGCGCTACGGGAATCCGGGCGAGCGCTAAATTTTGGGCGCAAAAGACCTGGCGGGGCCATAGTGAATTATTAGCCCTCAGTGTTTGACAGCTTCAAACAGCTGTGAAACGCTGATATTTCAACTGTCAAAACCTCTTGACAGGTGAAATATCAATCTGTGGCGTCACCTGTTGACTTGATTGACCTGTTGCTGGGCAGGCTCAACAAGGTCAATCAAGTCAAAATCGCGTGGATTGGCCGCTTCTCGATGGAGGCGGGACTACAACCCCGAAAGTTGTAGTCCAGCCTCCAACCCGACTCCTGAATGAAAATCCTGCCCATGGAGTTCGGTCACAGAACCACCATGATCTCATTTAATGGTGGAACAGGCTCGAGTGGCTGAACGGTCTCCTCCTGTTCCTATGACATAGCCGAGAAAGAAAACTGAAACCTGGATGATAAGTTGAAAAGTGAAAGTGTTTGAGTTGAGAGTGTCATCCTTGCAGGAACAGTCATTTATAAAGTGTCTTTAATGTAGTAAAACGTCCCAAGACACTTCACAGAAGCATAGATCAGGCAGAATTTGACTCTGAGCGACATACGGAGATATTAGGGCAGATGACCAAATGCTTGCTCAAAGAGGTGGGTTTCAAGGAGGGTATTAAAGGAGGAGAGAGTGGCGGAGAGGTTTAGGGAGGGAATTCCAGAGCTTAGGGCCCAGGCAGCTGAAGGCACGGCCAGCAATGTTGGGGTGAAGGAAGTGAGGGATGCTCAAGAGGGCAGAGTTGGAGGAACGCAGAGATCTGGGAGGGTTGCAGGGCTGGAGGAGTTTGCAGAGATAGGGAGGGGGCGAGGCCATGGAGGGATTTGAACAGAAGGATGAGAATTTTAAATCTGAGGCGTAGTTGCAAAGTCTTGTGTATGGGTCATACTATGGGAATTATTTAAGTCCTCTATATTCTAGGAGAATGATTAATTGGCATCACTTATATACAGGCTTTAACAGTTCAAGGTTTAAAAGCTCCATTCATATAGTTAAATATGTTCAAAAGTAGATTAAACACAGAATGACAATTGGATCAGGAGTAGGGAAAGACTTTATGCTAAGTGTGAAGTGCACGTGTGAACCAGCAGCGTAATAATACACTGCAGACTTTGTCGAGTTATTCGAGCCTGGCATCAACGCTGGATTGTACATTCTGTCAAATCTAATGAGCAACCGCCCTCTACTGGATAACAATGGCACTTCCCTCGCTGCACATTCAACTGTGGTGGTTGTGTTCTATTTGGGGACCCCTGTAAATACTGACACACTCCCGGGGACCCCCTGTAAATAATGACACACTCCCAGGGATCCCCTGTAAATACTGACACATTCCCGGGGATCCCCTGTAAATATTGACACACTCCTGGGGATCCCCTGTAAATACTGACACACTCCCGGGGATCCCCTGTATATACTGACACACTCCCGGGGATCCCCTGTAAATACTGACACACTCCCGGGGATCCCCTGTAAATACTGACACACTCTTAGGGATCCCCTGTAAATACCGACACACTCCCGGGGATCCCCTGTAAATACCGACACACTCCCGGGGAGCTCCTGTAAATATTGGAACACTCCCAGGGATCCCCTGTAAATATTGGAACATTCCCGGGGATCCCCTGTAAATACTGACACACTCCCGGGGTCCCCTGTAAATATTGGAACATTCCCGGGGATCCCCTGTAAATACTGACACACTCCCGGGGACCCCCTGTAAATACTGACACACTCCCGGGGACCCCCTGTAAATACTGACACACTCCCAGGGACCACCTGTAAATACTGACACACCTCCAGGGATTCCCTGTAAATACTGGCATACTCCCGGGGGTCCCCTGTAAATATTGGAACATTCTCGGGGATCTCCTGTAAATACTGACACATTCTCGGGGATCCCCTGTAAATACTGATACACTCCCGGGGATCTCCTGTAAATATTGGAACACCCCCAGGGATCCCCTGTAAATATTGGAACACTCCCGGGGATCCCCTGTAAATACTGACACACTCCCTGGGGACACCCTGTAAATACTGATACTCTCCTGGGGATTCCCTGTAAATACTGACACACTCCCTGGGGACACCCTGTAAATACTGACACTCTCCTGGGGATTCCCTGTAAATACTGACACACTCCCGGGGATCCCTGTAAATACTGACATACTCCCGGGGATGCCCTGTAAATACTGACACACTCCCGGGGCTCCCCTGTAAATATTGACACATTCCCGGGGATCCCGTGTAAATACTGACACACTCCTGGGGATCCCCAGTAAATACTGACACATTCCCGGGGACCCCCTGTAAATACTGACACACTCCCTGGGACCCCATGTAAATACTGACACACCCCCGGGGACGCCCTGTAAACACTGACACACTCCCGGGGACCCCCTGTAAATACTGACACACTCCCGGGGATCCCCAGTAAATACTGACACATTCCCGGGGACCCCCTGTAAATACTGACACACTCCCTGGGACCCCATGTAAATACTGACACACCCCCGGGGACGCCCTGTAAACACTGACACACTCCCGGGGACCCCCTGTAAATACTGACACACTCCCGGGGACCCCCTGTAAATACTGACACACTCCCGGGGACCCCCTGTAAATACTGACACCCTCCCGGGGACCCCCTGTAAATACTGACACCCTCCCGGGGACCCCCTGTAAATACTGACGCACTCCCGGGGACCCCTGTAAGTACTGACACACTTCTCGGGACTCCCTGTAAATACTGACTCTCTCCCAGGGGATGCCCTGTAAATACCGACACACTCCCGGGGACCCCCTCTAAATACTGACACACTCCCGGGGACCCCCTGTAAATACTGACACACTCCCAGGGACTCCCTGTAAATACTGACACACTCCCGGGGGACCCCCTGTAAATATTGTCACATATTTATATCCAGAGGCTGCAGTGGTTCAGTGGCTATGTTACTGGACAAGTAATCCATTGGGCTGGACTAAACATAGGGCTGGATTTTAGCATCAAAAAAATGGGTGGGTGGGGTGGGTCAGAATTTTGAAAATATCATCCCGGCCCCAACTCGCCTCCAACCCGCCATATTCATGGTTGCGTAGAGGCGGGACAGGGGACGGGCAGCCAACCTGCTCCCAGGAGGTGGGTTGTCAATATAAATATTTTAATGAGGCTGGCAGCCTCTGATTTAACCGGATTTGCAGGTTGAACCCTGGGTGGCCAGGTTTCCCAGGCCTTGGGAAACCCGGCAGCTGAAGGGAGGTGAGGACAGCTTTGGGGAGCAGGTGAGCAGCTTCCCACCACTGCTTGTGGGCCAGGAGGAGCAGGAGTTTTTCCCGCCAGCCCCCCAAGCTCCCACTCATCAGACTCCACACCCCCAAACAAAGACGCCCTGGTTCGAGGGTCGGGCCCCTCCCCAGAATGAGGAACCCCTGGGGTCGTGGATTGGACCCCACACCCCCATACCCGGTACCAGCTCCTGCGGCCTGCTCTGGAGAACCTCCCCACCCGACTGGAAGCCAAGCCTGACAATCAGGCTGACTTACGGGCGGGGAACCTGTCAAGGACAAAAGACATACGCTGTGGGCAGCACAGTGGCATATGGGCAGCACGGTGGCATAGTGGTTAGCACTGTTGCCTCACAGCGCCAGGGACCTGGGTTCAAATCCGGCCTCGGGTGACTGTCTGTGTGGAGTTTGCACATTCTCCCCGTGTTTGCGAGGGTTTCCTCCGGGTGCTCCGGTTTCCTCCCACAGTCCAAAGATGTGCGGGTTAGGTTGATTGGACATGATAAAAAAAATTAAAAAAAATTGACCCTTAGTGTTAGGGGGGATTAAATACATGGGGTTACGGGGTTACGGGGATAGGGCTTGTGTGGGATGGCTGTCGGTGTAGGGACCGGGTGCTAGGGTTTGGATGATCAGCCATGATCTCAATGAATGGCGGAGCAGGCTCGAAGGGCCGAATGGCCTACTCCTGCTCCTATCTTCTATGTTTCTATGTTTCTATGTGGTGTTAAAACCCCACTGCATGTGGGGATACCGGGAATTACGGGCTTCCCGTCCAAAACTCCCCCCTCACCCCCTGCCTACGTAGCCCACCCCTGTTAATATCCAGGCCATAGAATCAATAATAGAAATATACAGCACAGAAGGAGGCCATTCGGCCCATCGTGCCTGTGCCGGCTCTTTGAAAGAGCTCTCCAATTAGTCCCACTACCCCCCCCCCGCTCATTTCCCCACAGCCCCGCAAATTTCCCCTTTTCAACTATTTATCCAATTCCCTTCTAATTCCCTCTGCTGGCTTTTTTGCCAATCACCTTCACTCTGTGTCCTCTGGTTACCGAACCTCCGGCCACTGGAAACAGTTTCACCCTATCTACTCGATCAAAACCCTTCATGATTTTGAACGCCTCTGTCAAACATTCCCTTAACTTCTCTGAGGAGAATAACCCCAGTTTCTCCAGTCTCTCCATGTAACTGAAGACCTTCATTCCTTGTACCATTCTGGTAAATCTCCTCCGCACCCTCGCCAAGACCTTGGCAGAACAAGCGATGATTATCCCTCTATTAAAAGCAATCAATGGGAAAAAACTCAGGCTGGCTGGGCCTCCGCAGCTTGCCATCCTGCACTGCCTGTGAGTCCTGGTCCCCACTGGGAGTGATGGAGTTCAATATCACCCTCATCACCCGCTCCGAGCCTCCAAAAGCTTCTCAGTTTAACGTCTCATCCAATAAGACGGCACCTCCGACAGTGCGGCGCTATCTCAGTACTGCACCTCCGACAGTGCAGCATTCCCTCAGTACTGCCTCTCCAACAGTACAGCGCTCCCTCAGTACTGCCCCACCGACAGTGCGGCGCTCCCTCAGTACTGCACCTCCGACAGTGCAGCATTCCCTCAGTACTGCCTCTCCAACAGTGCAGCGCTCCCTCAGTACTGCCCCTCTGACAGTGCGGCGCTCCCTCAGTACTGCACCTCCGACAGTGCAGCATTCCCTCAGTACTGCCTCTCCAACAGTGCAGCGCTCCCTCAGTACTCCCCCTTTGACAGTGCAGCGCTCACTCAGTACTGACCCTCTGAGAGTGCAGCGCTCCCTCAGTACTGCCCCTCCGACAGTGCAGTGCTCCCTCAGTACTGCCCCTCCGACAGTGCAGCGCTCCCTCAGTACTGCCCGTCCGACAGTGCAGCGCTCCATCAGTACTGCACCTCCAACAGTGCAGCGCTCCCTCAGTACTGCCCTTCCGACAGTGCGGCGCTCCTTCAGTACTGCCCCTCCGACAGTGCAGTGCTCCCTCAGTACTGCCCCTCTGACAGTGCAGCACTTCCTCAGTACTGCTCCCTCAGTACTCCCTCTCCAACGGTGCAGCGCTCCCTCAGTACTGCCCCTCCGACAGTGCAGCGCTCCTTCAGTACTGCCCCTCCGACAGTGCAGTGCTCCCTCAGTACTGCCCCTCTGACAGTGCAGCACTTCCTCAGTACTGCTCCCTCAGTACTCCCTCTCCAACGGTGCAGCGCTCCCTCAGTACTGACCCTCCAACAGTGCAGCACTTCCTGAGTACTGCCCCTCTGACAGTGCAGCACTCCCTCAGTACTGCCCCTCCGACAGTGCGGCACTCCCTCAGTACTGCCCCTCCGACAGTGCGGCGCTCCATCAGTACTGCCCCTCCGACAGTGCAGCACTCCATCAGTACTGCCCCTCCGACAGTGCAGCGCTCCCTCAGAACTCCCCCTTCGACAGTGCAGCGCTCTTCAGTACTGCCCCTCCGGCAGTGTAGCGCTCCCTCAGTACTGCCCCTCCAACAGTGCAGCACTTCCTCAGTACTGCTCCCTCAGTATTCCCTCTCCGACGGTGCAGCGCTCCCTCAGTACTGACCCTCCGACAGTGCAGAACTTTTTCAGTACTGCCCCTTCGACACTGCAGTGCTCCCTTAGTACTGCCCCTCTGAGAGTACAGCGTTCCCCTCAGTGCTGCCCCTTCGACAGTGCAGTGCTCCCTCAGCACTGCCCCTCCGACAGTGCAGCGCTCCCTCAGTACTTCCCCTTCAACCGTGCAGCGCTCCCTCAGCACTGCCCCTCTGACACTGCAGCACTCCCTCAGTACTGCCCCTCCGACAGTGCAGCGCTCCCTCAGCACTGCCCCTCCGACAGTGCAGCGCTCCCTCAGCACTGCCCCTCCGACGGTGCCGCGCTCCCTCCGTACCGCCCCTCCGATGGTGCAGCTGTCCCTCAGTACCGCCACTTCGACAGTGCAGCACTCCCTCAGTACTGCCCCTCCGACAGTGCAGTGCTCCCTCAGTATCGCCCCTCCGACAGTGCAGCACTCCCTCAGTACTGCCCCTCCGACAGTGCAGCGCTCCCTCAGTAAAGTCCCTCCGACAGTGCAGCACTCATTCAGTACTGCCCCTCCGACAGTGCAGTGCTCCCTCACTACTGCCCCTCCAACAGTGCAGCACTTCCTGAGTACTGCCCCTCTGACAGTGCAGCACTCCCTCAGTACTGCCCCTCCGACAGTGAGGCGCTCCCTCAGTACTGCACCTCCGACAGTGCAGCACTCCCTCAGTACTGCCCCTCCGACAGTGCAGCGCTCCCTCAGTACTCCCCCTTCAAAAGTGCAGCGCTCCCTCAGTACAGACCCTCTGAGAGTGCAGCACTTCCTCAGTACTGCTCCCTCAGTACTCCCTCTCCAACAGTGCATCGCTCCCTCAGTACTGACCCTCCAACAGTGCAGCACTTCCTGAGTACTGCCCCTACAACAGTGCAGCACTCCCTCAGTACTGCCCCTCCGACAGTGCGGCGCTCCCTCAGTACTGCACCTCTGACAGTGTAGCACTCCCTCAGTACTGCCCCTCCGACAGTGCTGCGCTCCCTCAGTGCTGACCCTCTGAGAGTGCAGCGCTCCCTCAGTACTGCCCCTCCGACAGTGCAGTGCTCCCTCAGTACTGCCCATCTGACAGTGCAGCGCTCCCTCAATACTGCTCCTCTGACAGTGCGGCGCTCCCTTATTACTGCCCCTCTGACAGTGCAGCGCTCCCTCAGCACTGCCCCTCCGACAGTGCAGCGTTCCCTCAGTACTGCCCCTTCGACAGTGCAGTGCTCCCTCAGTACTGCCCCTCCGACAGTGCAGCACTTCCTCAGTACTGCTCCCTCATTATTCCCTCTCCGACGGTGCAGCGCTCCCTCAGTACTGACCCTCCGACAGTGCAGCGTTCCCTCAGTACTGCCCCTCCGACAGTGCAGCGCTCCCTCCGCACTGCCCCTCCAACAGTGCAGCACTTCCTCAGTACTGACCCTCCGACAGTGCAGAACTTCCTCAGTACTGCCCCTTCGACAGTGCAGCGCTCCCTCAGTACTGCCCCTCCGACAGTGCAGCGCTCCCTCAGTACTGCCCCTCTGACAGTGCAGCACTTCCTCAGTACAGCTCCCTCAGTACTCCCTCTCCAACGGTGCAGCGCTCCCTCAGTACTGACCCTCCAAAAGTGCAGCACGTCCTGAGTACTGCCCCTCTGACAGTGCAGCACTCCCTCAGTACTGCCCCTCCGACAGTGCGGTGCTCCCTCAGAACTCCCCCTTCGACAGTGCAGCGCTCCATCAGTACTGAACCTCTGAGAGTGCAGCGCTCCCTCAGTACTGCCCCTCCGACAGTGCAGTGCTCCCTCAGTACTGCCCCTCCGACAGTGTAGCGCTCCCTCAGTACTGCCCCTCCAACAGTGCACCGCTCCCTCAGTACTGCCCCTCCGACAGTGCAGCACTTCCTCAGTACTGCTCCCTCAGTATTCCCTCTCCGACGGTGCAGCGCTCCCTCAGTACTGCCCCTTCGACAGTGCAGTGCTTCCTTAGTACTGCCCCTCTGACAGTACAGCGTTCCCCTCAGTGCTCCCCTTCGACAGTGCAGTGCTCCCTCAGCACTGCCCCTCCAACAGTGCAGCGCTCCCTCCGTACTTCCCCTTCAACCGTGCAGCGCTCCCTCAGCACTGCCCCTCCGACACTGCAGCACTCCCTCAGTACTGCCCCTCCGACAGTGCAGCGCTCCCTCAGCACTGCCCCTCTGACAGTGCAGCGCTCCCTCAGCACTGCCCCTCCGACGGTGCCGCGCTCCCTCCGTACCGCCCCTCCGACGGTGCAGCTGTCCCTCAGTACCGCCACTCCGACAGTGCAGCGCTCCCTCAGTACTGCCCCTCCGACAGTGCAGCGCTCCCTCAGTATCGCCCCTCCGACAGTGCAGCAATCCCTCAGTACTGCCTGTGATAAAAATGCTAACTTCCGGGAAGTTATGTCATCACTTCCTGTGAACTATGAACTATGAACTATGAACTGTGTACATACCTCACTTCCTGTAAATGTCACTTCCTGTTGGACTGGTATAAATACTGGTCTGTTCAGTATTGTAAGAGGCTTCTACCAGAGGCATGGTAAAGACCTCTCTTGTATATAGTGTGTTTATAAGTTACTTAAAGCTTACTTTAAAGTTACTTGATGGTAAGTCTCCTTTTTCTTACATCAATTTAAGTAACTTAGTATTTACACTGACAAATACTAGACCTTCAGACAAACTCGGAAGTTAAGGATCCAGGGAACCACCCATCATGGAGAAAATCCTTAGACCTATTCGTCTGGACTTGGACCCGAATACACCAGCAGCTGGCAGGGTATGGAAGCATTGGTATCGTACTTTTGAGAATTTTCTGGATGAATGTAAAGTGGATGCTCCTGCTAAATTGAAGATACTTGTCAATTATGTGACCCCAAAAGTGTTCGAATATGTTGATGACTGGGATAATTACGAAGAGGTGATTCGGGCACTTAAGAAACTGTATGCGAAGACCCCAAATGAGGTCTATGCTAGACATCTACTGGCCACAGCCCGACAAGGGCCAGGGGAATCAATTGACGAATTCCTGCAAGAACTTCGCAGGCTCAGCGTAGATTGTAACTTTCAGGCAGCCTCAGCTGAGCTGTACCGCCAAGAAATGATTCGTGATGCTTTCATCTGCGCGATTGCCTCTCCATTTATACGCCAGCGTCTACTAGAAAGTAAAACACTTGAGCTACAAAAAGCTTTTGAACTAGCTTGTTCACTGGATTTGGCAAAGAGAAATGCAGACCTCTATCAGCTGCCCAGATCTCGATCTGCTGCTGTAGCTGCAACCAGACAATTCAAGCGGTCTCAGGTGAACCCTATCATGGGGGAATCTAATTCTGATAATTCTGATGAAGAAGAGGAGGACGACCCCACTTTAGCAGCCTCTTGGCAATCTAGGAAGGAATGCTTCTTTTGTGGAGATGCTTTTCACCCTAGGAAAACCTGCCCTGCTCGCAATGCAATCTGCAGTTATTGCGGGAAAAAAGGACACTTTGCTAAAGTTTGCCTATCAAGGGCCTCTACGAGGGCCAATCCAGCTAAGGCCTACCGAACTGCCCCAATTAGGGCCTATCAAGATGCTCCAGCTAGGACCTATCAAGCTTCCTCTCGAGCTCTCTCCCGAAGAAGCACACCGAGAGTTTTAGCCACTCTCTGTGCAACGACACCAATTACAGCTGCTTGCCCACAGAACCTGTCTCAGGCAGCCACAAAAATTTCAATTAAAGGGCATACCTTAGATGCCTTAATTGACTCAGGAAGTACTGATAGTTTCATTAAGGAACAGATTGTTGCGAAATTGAAACTACATGTCTTCCCATCGGACCAGGCAATTGCGATGGCCCAGTCATCACTTAATACCAGAATCTCCGGCTTTTGTGTTGTTGATATGACACTTCATGGTCGTATGTATCCCTCCACCCGACTTTCAGTGCTCAAAGACCTATGTAGTGATCTCCTCTTAGGGCTGGACTTCCAAAAACAGCATAAGAAACTCACCATTGAGTTTGGTGGATCCAAACCCGGACTTACTATTTCTAATATACCATCTAAATTACCATTTTGTGCATTATCAGCAGCTTCACTTGATGAACCCTCATTATTTGCCAGTATTCCGCCTCAATGCCAACCGATAATAACGAAATCACGGCGCTTTAATCAGGGAGACCAATCTTTTATTGCGGCTGAAATCTCTCGACTTCTAGCAGAGGATATCATTGAACCATGTTCGTCGCCCTGGCGGGCTCAAGTCGTCATTGTCAAGAACCCTCTAAAACCTCACAAACAGCGACTATGCATCGATTATTCGCAAACCATCAATCAATATACCGACTTGGACGCCTACCCATTGCCACGCATTGATGATATGGTTAATAAACTGGCCGAATACAAAGTGTTCTCAACTTATGATTTAAAAAGTGCCTATCATCAGTTACCCTTGAAGGTCTCAGATAAGCAGTACACAGCCTTTGAGGCTAATGGACGGCTGTACCAATTTCGTCGCCTCCCATTCGGGGTTACTAATGGAGTGGCTGTCTTTCAACGGGCAATGGATGGCCTGGTTAAGCAGGAAAACCTAAGGGACACTTTTCCCTATCTTGATAACATTACCATTGCAGGTCACGATCAACAGGAACACGACTCCAACCTCCAAAAATTTCGGGATGCCCTCCATCGCCGTAATTTGACCCTGAATGAATCCAAATCTGTTGAGTCGCAACCGACCATCAACATCCTTGGCTACTGCGTAGGCAATGGTATCATTAAGCCAGACCCAGAAAGACTTCGCCCGCTCCAAGAGCTCCCGTCACCTAAGAATCCGGCTTCTTTACGTCGGGCTCTCGGTCTGTTTGCATACTACGCTAAATGGATTCCTCATTTTTCGGACAAAATCCAACCCTTGCTGCATGCTAGATCATTTCCACTGGGAACAGCGGCTGTTGCAGCCTTTAACCTTCTCAAAAAACAGTTGGAGAAAGCGGCTCTTCACTCCATCGATGAGAATCTCCCTTTCGTGGTTGAATGTGATGCCTCGGAGGTGGCGATCTCGGCTACTCTGAATCAGGAAGGTCGTCCTGTAGCATTTATGTCCAGGACCTTACAAGGTGCCGAGCTACATTATCCTCCGGTTGAGAAAGAAGCCACAGCCATCATAGAGGCAGTACGGAAGTGGAACCATTTTCTAGCTCGCCAGCACTTTACATTGATCACGGACCAACGATCAGTCGCCTTCATGCTCGATAATCGAAAACGAACCAAAATTAAGAATAATAAAATACAACTTTGGAGGATGGAACTGGCCTCTTTTGGTTATACCATTCTCTATCGGCCTGGCAAGGAGAATGTGGCCCCGGACACCCTCACACGGGCATTCTGCTCCACTATGTCATCCTCCACTCTCATGGATGTCCACAATGGTTTGTGTCATCCTGGCGTTACGCGCATGCTACATTTCGTACGATCACGGAATCTCCCTTTTTCCACTGGAGATGTAAAAAAAATATGCTCAGAATGCCGGCTTTGTGCGGAATTAAAACCTCAGTTCTTCCGCCCCTCAGATGGTATACTCATACATGCAACCCAACCGATGCAACGACTTAGCATCGATTTTAAGGGCCCAGTGCCCTCTTCAACTCGGAACACATATTTGCTCACCATGATCGACGAATATTCACGTTTTCCGTTTGCCTTCCCCTGCTCCAATATGCTGGCGTCCACAGTAATCTGCTGCCTTGAGCAGGTATTTTCTCTCTGTGGCATGCCGGCTTATATTCACTCAGATCGGGGTCCATCCTTTATGTCAAGGGAACTCAAGGACTACCTCTCAGAACGGGGAATTGCTACAAGCAAAACAATACCATACCATCCCATCGGAAATGGGCAGGTAGAGAGGTATAACGGTATCATCTGGAATTCCGTACGTCTCGCTTTAAGATCTCGGGGCCTACCAGACCAGCAATGGGAAACAGTGCTTCCGGATGCATTGCACTCTATACGGTCCCTGCTTTCTACAGCCACAAATACTACACCTCATGAGCGGTTCTTTGGATTCCAGCGTCGCTCATCTCATGGAACATCACTCCCGTCATGGCTAACTACTCCTGGACCGGTATTACTCCGAAGATACGTTCGGACGTCTAAAAATGACCCTCTTGTAGACGAGGTCGAACTAACCGATGCCAACCCCACCTATGCAAACATACGATATTCCGACGGCCGAGAATCTACCGTATCATTACGGGATCTGGCTCCCTGCCCACCAGGACCAAGTGGGACATCGGGTGATGGCATTTCACCAGGAAACTCTTGGGACCTATCGGGTACCCCTCTCCAGGATCCTGATCGGACACCAACTAGCTTGGTGCCGGTAGAACCCCGTGCTCAAGGTTGCGACCCTCCCAGTACCGCGCATGAATGTACTGATCCGCCACAGACCAGCTCTGCCCCTCCCTCTGAACAGAGGCAGACCGACTTTGAACCTATTGGGGCTCGTACTCGAAGCCATGATCTCCCCGACCCTTCACAGGGCAATCCAGGCCACACAGACTCTGACCAATGGCCAACCGCATGTAAGCGGACCAGCGACCCTCTACGACGGGAATCCAAACGGGTGCGACTCTTCCTTGTTCGGCGGCTGCGGACCAAAAGGTAGACCACAGCCTCCTAATCCTGCAGGAGGGAAGAATGTGATAAAAATGCTAACTTCCGGGAAGTTATGTCATCACTTCCTGTGAACTATGAACTATGAACTATGAACTGTGTACATACCTCACTTCCTGTAAATGTCACTTCCTGTTGGACTGGTATAAATACTGGTCTGTTCAGTATTGTAAGAGGCTTCTACCAGAGGCATGGTAAAGACCTCTCTTGTATATAGTGTGTTTATAAGTTACTTAAAGCTTACTTTAAAGTTACTTGATGGTAAGTCTCCTTTTTCTTACATCACTGCCCCTCCGACAGTGCAGCGCTCCCTCAGTAAAGTCCCTCCGACAGTGCAGCGCTCATTCAGTACTGCCCCTCCGACAGTGCAGTGCTCCCTCACTACTGCCCCTCCAACAGTGCAGCACTTCCTGAGTACTGCCCCTCCGACAGTGCAGCACTCCCTCAGTACTGCCCCTCCGACAGTGCAGCGCTCCCTCAGTACTCCCCCTTCAAGGGTGCAGCGCTCCCTCAGTACAGACCCTCTGAGAGTGCAGCACTTCCTCAGTACTGCTCCCTCAGTACTCCCTCTCCAACAGTGCATCGCTCCCTCAGTACTGACCCTCCAACAGTGCAGCACTTCCTGAGTACTGCCCCTACAACAGTGCAGCACTCCCTCAGTACTGCCCCTACAACAGTGCAGCACTCCCTCAGTACTGCCCCTCCGACAGTGCGGCGCTCCCTCAGTACTGCACCTCCGACAGTGTAGCACTCCCTCAGTACTGCCCCTCCGACAGTGCTGCGCTCCCTCAGTGCTGACCCTCTGAGAGTGCAGTGCTCCCTCAGTACTGCCCCTCCGACAGTGCAGTGCTCCCTCAGTACTGCCCATCTGACAGTGCAGCGCTCCCTCAATACTGCTCCTCTGACAGTGCAGCGCTCCCTCAGTACTGCCCCTCCGACAGTGCAGCGCTCCCTCAGTACTGCCTCTCCAACAGTGCAGCGCTCCCTCAGCACTGCCCCTCCGACAGTGCAGTGCTCCCTCAGTACTGCCCCTCCGACAGTGCAGCGCTCCCTCAGTACTGCCCGTCCGACAGTGCAGCGCTCCATCAGTACTGCACCTCCAACAGTGCAGTGCTCCCTCAGCACTGCCCCTCCGACAGTGCAGCACTTCCTCAGTACTGCTCCCTCAGTATTCCCTCTCCAACGGTGCAGCGCTCCCTCAGTACTGCCCGTCCGACAGTGCAGCGCTCCCTCAGTACTGCCCCTCCGACAGTGCAGCGCTCCTTCAGTACTGCCCCTCCGACAGTGCAGTGCTCCCTCAGTACTGCCCCTCTGACAGTGCAGCACTTCCTCAGTACTGCTCCCTCAGTACTCCCTCTCCAACGGTGCAGCGCTCCCTCAGTACTGACCCTCCAACAGTGCAGCACTTCCTGAGTACTGCCCCTCTGACAGTGCAGCACTCCCTCAGTACTGCCCCTCCGACAGTGTAGCACTCCCTCAGTACTGCCCCTCCGACAGTGCTGCGCTCCCTCAGTGCTGAACCTCTGAGAGTGCAGCGCTCCCTCAGTACTGCCCCTCCGACAGTGCAGTGCTCCCTCAGTACTGCCCATCTGACAGTGCGGCGCTCCCTCAATACTGCTCCTCTGACAGTGCGGCGCTCCCTTATTACTGCCCCTCTGACAGTGCAGCGCTCCCTCAGCACTGCCCCTCCGACAGTGCAGCGTTCCCTCAGTACTGCCCCTTCGACAGTGCAGTGCTCCCTCAGTACTGCCCCTCCGACAGTGCAGCACTTCCTCAGTACTGCTCCCTCATTATTCCCTCTCCGACGGTGCAGCGCTCCCTCAGTACTGACCCTCCGACAGTGCAGCGTTCCCTCAGTACTGCCCCTCCGACAGTGCAGCGCTCCCTCCGCACTGCCCCTCCAACAGTGCAGCGCTTCCTCAGTACTGACCCTCCGACAGTGCAGAACTTCCTCAGTACTGCCCCTTCGACAGTGCAGTGCTCCCTCAGTACTGCCCCTCTGACAGTGCAGCACTTCCTCAGTACTGCTCCCTCAGTTCTCCCTCTCCAACGGTGCAGTGCTCCCTCGGTACTGACCCTCCAACAGTGCAGCACTTCCTGAGTACTGCCCCTCCGACAGTGCAGCACTCCCTCAGTACTGCCCCTCCGACAGTGTGGCGCTCCCTCAGTACTGCCCCTCCGACAGTGCAGCACTCCCTCAGTACTGACCCTCCGACAGTGCAGTGCTCCCTCAGCACTGCCCCTCCGACATTCCAGCTATCTTCAGTACTGCCCCTCCGACAGTGTAGCGCTCCCTCAGTACTGCCCCTCCAACAGTGCACCGCTCCCTCAGTACTGCCCCTCCGACAGTGCAGCACTTCCTCAGTACTGCTCCCTCAGTATTCCCTCTCCGACGGTGCAGCGCTCCCTCAGTACTGACCCTCCGACAGTGCAGAACTTTTTCAGTACTGCCCCTTCGACAGTGCAGTGCTCCCTTAGTACTGCCCCTCTGACAGTACAGCATTCCCCTCAGTGCTCCCCTTCGACAGTGCAGTGCTCCCTCAGCACTGCCCCTCCGACAGTGCAGCGCTCCCTCCGTACTTCCCCTTCAACCGTGCAGCGCTCCCTCAGCACTGCCCCTCCGACACTGCAGCGCTCTTCAGTCCTGCCCCTCCGACAGTGCAGCACTTCCTCAGTACTGCTCCCTCAGTATTCCCTCTCCGACGGTGCAGCGCTCCCTCAGTACTGACCCTCCGACAATGCAGAACTTTTTCAGTACTGCCCCTTCGACAGTGCAGTGCTCCCTTAGTACTGCCCCTCTGACAGTACAGCTTTCCCCTCAGTGCTGCCCCTTCGACAGTGCAGTGCTCCCTCAGCACTGCCCCTCCGACAGTGCAGCGCTCCCTCAGTACTTCCCCTTCAACCATGCAGCGCTCCCTCAGCACTGCCCCTCCGACACTGCAGCACTCCCTCAGTACTGCCCCTCCAACAGTGCAGCACTCCCTCAGCACTGCCACTCTGACAGTGCAGCGCTCCCTCAGCACTGCCCCTCCGACGGTGCCGCGCTCCCTCCGTACCGCCCCTCCGACGGTGCAGCTGTCCCTCAGTACCGCCACTCCGACAGTGCAGCGCTCCCTCAGTATTCCCTCTCCGACGGTGCAGCGCTCCCTCAGTACTGACCCTCCGACAGTGCAGCGCTCCCTTATTGCTGCCCCTCTGACAGTGCAGCGCTCCCTCAGCACTGCCCCTCCGACAGTGCAGCGTTCCCTCAGTACTGCCCCTTCGACAGTGCAGTGCTCCCTCAGTACTGCCCCTCCGACAGTGCAGCACTTCCTCAGTACTGCTCCCTCAGTATTCCCTCTCCAACAGTGCAGCGCTCCCTCAGTACTGACCCTCCGACAGTGCAGCGTTCCCTCAGTACTGCCCCTCCGACAGTGCAGCGCTCCCTCAGCACTGCCCCTCCGACAGTGCAGCGTTCCCTCAGTACTGCCCCTTCGACAGTGCAGTGCTCCCTCAGTACTGCCCCTCCGACAGTGCAGCACTTCCTCAGTACTGCTCCCTCAGTATTCCCTCTCCAACAGTGCAGCGCTCCCTCAGTACTGACCCTCTGAGAGTGCAGCGCTCCCTCAGTACTGCCCCTTCGACAGTGCAGTGCTCCCTCAGTACTGCCCCTCCGACAGTGCAGCGCTCATCACTGCTGCTTCTCCGACAGTGCAGCGCTCCCTCAGTACTGCCCCTCCAACAGTGCAGCGCTCCTTCAGTACTGCCCCTCCGACAGTGCAGCACTCCCTCCGTACTGCTCCCTCAGTGTTCCCTCTCCGACGGTGCAGCGCTCCCTCAGTACTGACCCTCCGACAGTGCAGAACTTCCTCAGTACTGCCCCTTCGACAGTGCAGCGCTCCCTTATTACTGCCCCTCTGACAGTGCAGCGCTCCCTCAGCACTGCCCCTCCGACAGTGCAGCGTTCCCTCAGTACTGCCCCTTCGACAGTGCAGCACTCCCTCAGTACTGCCCCTCCGACAGTGCAGCGCTCCCTCAGTACTGCCGCTCCGACAGTGCAGCGCTCCCTCCGTACTGCCCCTCTGACAGTGCAGCACTCCCTCAGTACTGCCCCTCCGACAGTGCAGCGCTCCCTCCGTACTGCCCCTCCAACAGTGCAGTGCTCCCTCAGTACTGCCCCTCCGACAGTGCAGCACTTCCTCAGTACTGCTCCCTCAGTATTCCCTCTCCGACAGTGCAGCGCTTCCTCAGTACTGACCCTCCGACAGTGCAGAACTTCCTCAGTACTGCCCCTTCGACAGTGCAGCGTTCCCTCAGTACTGCCCCTTCGACAGTGCAGTGCTCCCTCAGCACTGCCCCTCTGACCGTGCAGCACTCCCTCAGCACTGCCCCTCCGATAGTGCAGCGCTCCCTCAGTACTGCCCCTCCGACAGTGCAGCGCTCCCTCAGTACTGCCCCTCCGAAGGTGCCGTGCACCCTCCGTACTGCCCCTCCAACAGTGCAGCGCTCCCTCAGTGCTGCCCCTCCAACAGTGCAGCGCTCCCTCAGCATGGCCCCTCCGACAGTGCAGCGCTCCCTCAGTACTGCCCCTCCGACAGTGCAGCGCTCCCTCAGCACTGCCCCTCCGACAGTGCAGCACCCCCTCAATATTGCCCCTCCAACAGTGCAGTGCTCTCTCAATACTGCACTTGGAGTGTCAGCCTAGATTATGTGCTGAAGTCTCTGGAGTGGGACTTGAACCAACGACCTTCTGGCTCCGAGGCAAAGCCCAGCGAGGAATCAAGCTCTTCTGAAGGGCGAAAGCACGTGTGAAAGAAAATGGGTGCTGCTTCTGTTTGGGGGAGGTGGTACAGAAGTTAGCGTTGCAAAGTAAAAAAATTGGTGTTCGATCTCAATGGGATCTGTATGTGTTATATGGTCAGAAATAACTTGCAGGCTTCAATAGCCTCTCAGGTGGAAGTAGAGATCCCACGGCACTATTTGGAAGAAGAGCAGGGGGAGTTCTCCCCGGTGTGCTGGACAATATTTATCCCTCAACCAACATCACTAAAAAAAACAGACGATCTGGTCATTATCACATTGCTGTTTGTGGGAGCTTGCTGTGCGCAAATTGGCTGCTGCGTTTCCTACATTACAACAGTGACTACACTTCAAAAGTACATCATTGGCTGTAAACTGCTTTGGGACGTCCTGAGGTCGCGAGAGGTGCTGTAGAAATGCAAGTCTTTCCTTGGCTGTATGTATCTGAGCAACCCACGAAGGCACAATCTGCGAGACCGCTGGCTTCGGCCTTGCCAGCTGCTCCCGAGCAGCTGAAGTGTGGACATTTCAGACCGTGGCCATGCATTGTCGCGATATTTCCTCCTGGAGGCAGTGTTTGCTCTGCTCCAGTTTGCTAATGAGGTGCGAGCAGCTGCATAACCTCTGATTTCCAGCAGCCGCAGTATTTTGCTTTTATTTCATGACATGGGCAATGTTCCCTTTAAGCAGCGCAGCAGCGCAGCGCTCAAGGTCCCGCACTGCCCGTGAGCCGGCGTTTAAAAAGAAAGTAAAAGAAAGTGGAGGGGGGCAGGCCGGCGGGAGCGGGTGGGGGGGGAAGAGTAACTGTTGATGGTGATGATCCAACTGCCTTGGCAATGATAAAAGAAAGAAAGACTTACATTTATACGGCGTCTTTCATGACCACTGAACATCTCAAAGCGCTTTACAGCCAATGAAGTACTTTTTAGAAGTGTAGTCACTGTTGTAATGCAGGAAACGCGGCGGCCAATTTGCGCACAGCAAGCTCCCACAAATGGCAACACGATAATGACCAGATAATGGGCCGGATATTCCAATGCCTACGGGTGTGTGCGGGCTGTGTACCCACCCGTAGGGACATTGGAAGTGCCGGCTTCAGACATGCACTGCGCATGCGCTGAAAACCGGCATTTCCGATCTGTCAAGCAAGCACTTGACAGATCCTCGGCCTGCCCTGGAGAAGGGCCCCTGCGGGCGGAGAGTTCCGCTTTCTGGAGACCCTCCGCCCGCAGAAAACCCTTACAATTCTTATGCCTGGTAAAAGCATGCGAAAGGCCTGCTTTTACCAGTGTAAGAGTTGAAAAAAGTTTAAAAGAAAATGTCACTCATTTATAATTTAAAAATACTTTAAAGAAAAGTAAGTTTATTTTTAGCCCTGTAAAAAACTTTAATTATTTTTTTCAAAAAATTACATTTTTGTTTAAAATATTTAATTTAATGTAATTTTAACTAATTTTAAAAGGGTGATATTTTAAAATGTATTTAAAGTTTTAAAATGTTTTTGGGGTGATCTCCATTCATATATTTGACAGGTCTTCCTGTCAAGTGTATGAAGGGAGATTCCCTTTTCCTATTGGCTCCCCATGGCCCACGCGATCCCAGGGACGCTGCGAACCGCCTGCGCCTCTGGGAGACGTGGGCCCTGCGCACTTGGAGTTGGAGAGGCCCAGCATCTGAACTATACACACCTCGGGAGCCCTCAGGTAAGTGCCTAGACTTTCTCCAGATCAGAGGCCTCCGCACGCGGGAAGCTTCCGATCGGAAAATACGGCCCATTCTTTTTTTTTTAGTGATGTTGATTGAGGGATAAATATTGGCCCCAGGGCACCGGGGATAACTCCCCTGCACCTCTTCGAAATAGTGGCCGCGGGATGTTTTACATCCTCCCGAGAGGGGCAGGCGGGGGCCTCGGTTTAATGTCTACATCTAAAATAGAAAAACTGCGCTTGCGCAGAACTTTGAATGGCCCGCACAGCCCGTTAAAGGGGCTGCGCGGGCCCAAAAACAAATTAGAGGGAACATTGGGCGGGGGGTTAATTTTAACTCACCCCACCCGGAGTGAAACCGGTCAGGTGCCCGTTTTGCACTCCACAACAATTGAGCAGGGTTTTCACTTCGAAAGTACTTCATTGGCTGTGAAGAGCTTTGGGACGTCCTGAGGTTGTGAAAGGCGCTATAGAAATGCAAGTCTGTCTTTCCTTTCTATTTTAAAGCGGGTGGCCGATTACCCCACAAGCCTAGCTCAGTAAAAGATGTCAATCAGGAGTTGTTTATCATTCACAAACTACTGCACCCGATGATAGGGGACCAGCCCTTAAAGCATTCACATGGTATTATCCTGCCATCCATTTTAAGGAGGTTTGGCGTAGCTGCCAATTTGCACACAGTACGGTTCCACAAATAACATTGTCAACCCTGTCAGCCATGGTACAGTGGGTCGCACTCTCAACTCTGAGTCAGAAGGTCGTGGGCTCAAGCCCTTTATGTTCACCTGAGAGAGCAGACTCCGACAGTGCAGCACTCCCTCAGCACTGCACTGGGAGTGTCAGCCTGGATTTTTGTGCTCAAGTCTCTGGAGTGGGGACTTACCAACATGCAGAAAGATCTCTTGAGGTGCCTTGTGGAGCAGAGATAACGGTTGGGTGCGGAGCAGAGCGGAGAGTTAGCTCAGGAAGCGATAAGGTGGAGTCAAAAATATGGTTGATGGATAGAGGTTAGGAGCCTTTCACAGACATGGCGGGTGCGGGTGAGGTGGAGGGATTTGGGGAGAGAGTATCAAAGGCTAGAATGTAATTACTGAAAGTCTGGTGCCCGATGGTGGAATGGAGGGAACAGGCTAGAAGACCAATGTCGGAGAGGAGGGGTGGAGGGTGTGAGGAGGAGGGGTGGAGGGTGTGAGGAGGAGGAGTGGAGGGTGTGAGGAGGAGGAGTGGAGGGTGTGAGGAGGAGTGGAGGGTGTGAGGAGGAGGAGTGGAGGGTGTGAGGAGGAGGAGTGGAGGGTGTGAGGAGGAGGAGTAGAGGGTGTGAAGATGAGGAGGGGAGGGTGTGGGTGTGAGGAGTGGAGGGTGTGAGTATGATGAGTGGAGGGTGTAAGAAGGAGGAGTGGAGGGTGTGAGGATGAGGAGTGGAGGGTGTGAGGATGAGTGGAGGGTGTGAGGAGGAGTGGAGGGTGTGAGGAGGAGTGGAGGGTGTGGGGATGATGAGGAGTGGACAGTGTGAGGATGGGTAGTGGACAGTGTGAGGATGAGTAGTGGACAGTGTGAGGATGAGTAGTGGACAGTGTGAGGATGAGTAGTGGACAGTGTGAGGATGGGTAGTGGACAGTGTGAGGATAAGTAGTGGACAGTGTGAGGATGGGTAGTGGACAGTGTGAGGATGAGTAGTGGACAGTGTGAGGATGGGTAGTGGACAGTGTGAGGATGGGTAGTGGACAGTGTGAGGATGAGTAGTGGACAGTGTGAGGATGAGTAGTGGACAGTGTGAGGATGAGTAGTGGACAGTGTCAGATGGGAAGTGGACAGTGTCAGATGGGTAGTGGAGGGTGTGAGGATGGGTAGTGGAGGGTGTGAGGATGGGTAGTGGACAGTGTCAGATGGGTAGTGGAGGGTGTGAGGATGGGTAGTGGACAGTGTGAGGATGAGTAGTGGACAGTGTGAGGATGGGTAGTGGACAGTGTGAGGATGGGTAGTGGACAGTGTGAGGATGGGTAGTGGACAGTGTGAGGATGAGTAGTGGACAGTGTGAGGATGGGTAGTGGACAGTGTGAGGATGAGTAGTGGACAGTGTCAGATGGGAAGTGGACAGTGTCAGATGGGTAGTGGAGGGTGTGAGGATGGGTAGTGGAGGGTGTGAGGATGGGTAGTGGACAGTGTCAGATGGGTAGTGGAGGGTGTGAGGATGGGTAGTGGACAGTGTGAGGATGGGTAGTGGACAGTGTGAGGATGGGTAGTGGACAGTGTGAGGATGAGTAGTGGAGGATGTGAGGATGAGTAGTGGACAGTGTGAGGATGAGTAGTGGACAGTGTGAGGATGGGTAGTGGACAGTGTGAGGATGGGTAGTGGACAGTGTGAGGATGAGTAGTGGACAGTGTGAGGATGAGTAGTGGACAGTGTGAGGATGGGTAGTGGACAGTGTGAGGATGGGTAGTGGACAGTGTGAGGATGAGTAGTGGACAGTGTGAGGATGATTAGTGGACAGATGCAGAAACACATGTCTGGTGAAATGACTAAGGTAGGAATTTTCTTTTATTACTTTTATCCTTCTAAATCACACCAGTTTATTTTTACTCGGCAATCAAATTCCTGAAACCAGGAAAATGGGACAATTGGGCTTTTAGCTTGTGTGACTGAGGAGTTTGACATGTTTATTGCTCATGGTGCCCGGTGACTGGGATCTGGTGAAGCTCATCTGGTTCAGGCGAGGAAGGAGAAGTGAAGTTCCAACTTGTGACTTCCTGATCAGGGGTCGACCGTACCTTCTACCTCACCAACAAAAACAACAACTTGCATTTATGTAGCGCCTTTAACGTAGTAAACCTTCCCAAGGCGCTTCACAGGAATGTTATAAAACAAAATCTGACACCGAGCCATTTAAGATTAGGGCAACGCTTGGTCAAAGAAGTAGGTTTTAAGGAGCGTCTTAAAGGAGGAGAGAGGTTGAGAGACGGAGAGGTTTAGGGAGGGAATTCCAGAGCTTAGGGCCTCGGCAGCTGAAGGCACGGCCGCCAATGGTGCAGCGATTAAAATTGGGGATGCGCAAGAGGCCAGAATTGGATGAGCGTGGAGATCTCGGGTCGGTGGGGGGTGGGGGGAGGGGGTGGGGTGTTGTGGGGCTGAAGGAGATTACAGAGATTACAGAGCTAGGAATGGGGGCGAGGCCATGGAGGGATTTGAAAACAAGGATGAGTATTTGTAAATCAAGGCGTTGCCGGACCGTGAGCCAGTGTAGGTCAGCGAGCACAGGGGGTGATGGGCGATCGGGACTCAGTGCGAGTTAGTGACTAAACCCTCCATTACAGTTCTATTTCAACATACATTTGGCATGCACTCGCTGAAGCAAAGTGGTTACGAGATGTCTGGGCCATAATAGGTACAGCTCATGCCTTAAGAATTCAAAGTGATATATTGTTTTAATTACGAATTAAAATTTACAAGGTTTTCCTAATTTTCCACATTTGCTTCTTGTAGGCAGACTGATAGGTTGAGCGGAAAATTCTACAAAAGAATTTTCCTAATTTTAATTGACAATAAAAAGCCTACAGTGCTTTATCCGCCTGGAGGGAAACTGATGAAATCCACATTTGAGTCTCTGACTATAGGTACTGTTATATAATGCCAATGAAGGGACTGAATATAACAAAAGGCATGAAATGAGGATGTTAGTAAAACTGCCAGGTTAGCAGTAGAACTAAAGTGTCAACTCAGGTGTTACATTCACTTAAATGAGCTGGACAGGTCTCTGGTGAGACTCCATCTGGAGTTTTGCGTCCAGTTCTGGTCACCACACTTTAGGAAGGAGGTGAAGGCCCTTGAGAGGGTGCAGAGGAGATTTACTAGAATGGTTCTGGGGATGGGGAATCTTAGCTACAAGGACAGGTTGGAGAAGCTGGATTTGTTTTCATTAGAACAAAGGAGGTTGAGGGGTGATTTGATAGAGGTGTACAAGATTATGACGAGTTTGGATAGGCTAGACGGGGAAAGGCTGTTCCCATTAGTTGATGGTACAAGGACTAGGGGACACAGATTTAAAGTTTTGGGCAAGAGATACAGGGGGGATGTGAGAAAAACTTTTTTACGCAGCGAGTGGTGAGGACCTGGAACTCGCTGCCGACGGAAGTGGTGGAAGCGGACACACTCAATGTTTTCAAGGGGAGACTGGATAGGCACTTGAGGGAAATAAACTTTGCAGGGGTACGGGGATAGAGCGGGGGAATGGGACTGACTGGATTGCTCCGCAGAGAGTTGGAACAGACTCGATGGGCCGAATGGCCTCCTTCTGTGCCATTATGACTCTATGGGGGAAAAATTCAGTATCGCCCCGCTTGGGGCGTCATTATCGGCCGTGTGCAAAGTTTAGCTCCTGGCGCTAATTATAGCCTCCGACGGCAAACTTGGCTTTTATCGCCCCTGGAGGTGATTGGAACGCTAAATCAGGCGCTTCACACCTGTCTTAAGGTGCAAAGGCTGAGGAGCGAGGCGCTACCTCAGAGCGCTGGTGAAGCTCATGTGATGTCAGTCAGCAATGGAACACAGACACACTGGTGCCGGCCAGTTCTTCAAAGGGGAGGTCTGACGAAAGGTCATCGACCTGAAACGTTAACTCTGTTTCTCGCTTCACAGATGCTGCTTGACCTGCTGAGCTTCTCCAGCATTTTCTGTTTTTATCTTAAAGGGGAGGGTTGATCTTGCTCTGCATCCACATCCTGCTCATTGCAGCCTTGAATCTCGGCCTGGAGAGACCTGTACATCAAATCTGCTGGAAAGCACAATGGAGAGACCCAGGGAAAGAGCTCAGAGTGCAGCCCCCACAGTCTCTCCTAAATCGATACAAGGAAGGGCAAATCAAAATGAACCTGCAAAGTGCTGCTCAGTACCCAAAACTCCTTCACACAGTGTTGAATCTCTCCAGAAGTCTCTCTCTCTCTCTCTCAGAATGCGTGGTGCAAAAATGTCGCTGACAAAAGAAGGCAGGAAGCGGTCGCTTTTAAATAGCGCTCCCCCAGTCCCTTCCCAACTGCAAAACGCTCCCGTCAACCTGTCATTGCTAGCGGCAGGCGGTAAGGCAGGGGGCACCACTCAATATCCAGTCCGGGGCGCTACCGGGGCATTATGCACTCGACTGACGTCATGATCTGCTGGTGCAGGAGATCGTGGTGGTAGTGTGTAGCACCGCTGCAAAATGTCTAGTTAATTTCGCGAGCGCCGCAAACATCGCCGTGCCCGGGCGCTAGTTGCTTTGCGCCCCATTAGCACCCTCTTAAGGCACTAACGGGAGGTGCAAACCAACTGAATTTTTCCCCCTAAGACTCTATATTGGCCTTGGAGGGGGGGGGGCAGCGCAGATTCACCAGAATAATACCGGGGCTAAAAGGGTTAAATTATGAGGACAGGTTGCATAGACTGGGCTTGTACTCCCTCATGGAGAGAAGATTAAGGGATTGATCTAATTGAGGTGTTTAAGATGATTAAAGGAGTCGATAGGGTAGAGAGAGAAACTCTTTCCTCTGGTGGGGGGAGTCCAGAACAAGGGGGCACAACCTTAAAATTAGAGCCAGGCCGTTCAGGGGTGATGTCAGGAAGCATTTCTTCACACAAAGGGGAGTGGAAATCTGGAACTCTCTCCCCCCAAAAAGCTGTTGAGGCGGGGGGTCAATTGAAAATGTCAAAACTGAGATCGATAGATTTTTGTTAGGCAAGATTATTAAGGGTTATGGAACCAAGGCAGGTAAATGGACTTAAGATAGAGATCAGCCATGATCTAAAGGAATGGCGGAACAGGCTCGAGGGGCTGATTGGCCTCCTCCTGTTCCTATGTTCCTGAATCTGTAGGAAGGGATTTGTGTGTTCAGTTAGACTAGGTATTGAAAGATTTATGGAGGGTTCACACTCCAAGATGTTTGTGGTCAATTGCTTGACATCGGCACTAAACCTGGAGTGTAAATCAGGCGTCCTAACCCGAACTGCTGCCGTGCTGAAAATCTAAAATAAAGACAGAAAATGCTGAAAATACTCAGGCAGCATCCGTGGGGAGAGGAACAGAGCTAACGTTTCAGGTCGATGACCCTTCGTCAGAACTGGATAAAGTTAGAGATGTAACAGGCTTTGAGCAAATCCCAAGCATGAGGGACTTCAGTTTCGTGGAGTAGCTGGGGTTGTTCTCCTTAGAGCAGAGAAGGTTGAGAGGAGATTTGATAGAGGTGTTCCAAATCATGAGGGGTCTGGACAGAGTAGATAGAGAGAAACTGTTCCCATTGGCGGTAGGGTCGAGAACCAGAGGACACAGATTTAAGGTTGTAGTGTATGCACCTTTAAGAGGAACTATGTTTTTGAAGCCCCTGTATACTGTAGTACCAGTAGTGACCACTCGGGTATATAAGCCTGTATAGCGTCTTGTGTAGTTCGTTCACCTCCAGACTTTGTTCAGTAAACACTTGTTAAATCAACTCCTGCATTCCGTGTCTCCATTAACACACGGATCTAACAGTGGCGACGAGTTAGAAACGAGCTTACCTGCAATTCGGCAGCACCTCAAGGAGATCAATTCCTCAGACGAAGGTCGAAGTCAGAAGCAAGAAAAAAAACAAAAAACTGTTTCACCAGCTAAACGGGCTGGTGGCAGGTAGTGCACTGATCCTTTCTGGGCTGCAGCGGGCTAGAGCTCGATTGGGTGGCTCTGCAACGGGGCCGGGCAGCGAATCGGGAAGCAGATGCAAAGAGAGGGAGAGGGTGGAGCACTCAGGACGCGGCCGGTGCTGCAAAGCAGGTCGGCGTTCAGACCAAGCAGAGGGAGGGGAAAGTCCCAGAGGGTCCGCTCCACGACAGGAACGTTTCTCCAAGTAACGGAGAAACTATTGAAGCGATATATAAAAAAAAAATAGAAATACCACGAAAAGCTGCAGGTCACAACGGGAACCGCGGAGAGCAGCAGCGGCAGTGGCGGGAAAGCGCGGGAGGCGCTATCTTAACTCGGCGGGGAAGAAAGAAAAGCGCGGGAGGCACCATTTTGATCCATCGGGGACGGAGGAAAAGCGCGGGAAGCGCCATTTTAGATTTTCAAGATGCCGAAGAGTGGCAATATTACTGCTTTCGGTAGTGATATAGAAGATTGGACCACATATGTGGAAAGAGTGGAGGTATATTGCAAGGCGAATGAAGTAGCGGATGATAAAAAGGCATCGGTACTTCTAAATCTGATGGGCGCAAGGACATACGGGCTGTTACGAAACTTGATCACTCCAGCCAAACCGATGGACAAGAATTTTAAGGAGATTGTTGATACCTTACAGGAGCACTTAAACCCAACACCGCTGCTGATAGCGGAACGATTCAAATTCTTCAGGAGGAATCAGCACAAGAATGAAAGTAACGCTGATTACCTCACCGAATTACGAAAGCTGTCAAAGCACTGCTAATTCGGGGCAGGACTGGCAGATTCTCTACGAGACAAATTCATCTGTGGTCTCCTAAGCGAAGGAACACAGAAAAGACTACTTTCTGAGAAAGATTTGACACTGGACAAGGCTTTCAGTGTGGCTGTATCATACGAAGCAGCAGCAAGAGGAGCTGCAGAGATACAGCAAAAGCCACAGGACTTCGGCACCCATGAAATAACACGGGGTTTCGAGAGATGTTATCGCTGCAGCAGATCCACCCATGACCAGAAGGACTGCTGGTTCAAGGACAAAGCATGCAGGCAATGCGGAAAGATGGGACACATTGCACGTGTATGCAGATCTGGAAAGAAATCCGCTGACAGTAAAAAGGTCAATAAGGAAAAGTACAGAAAGGTACAAATGATGACAGACAGTAGCTCCGAAGACCAGAAGAGCGATAGCGACTCCGGAAACAAGAGACTAAGCTGTCTCAAATTACATAATGTAATTGCCAAAGAAGATTACCAAACCATTTGGGTTACCCTCACGATAGCGGGGTCCCCAGTCAAAATGGAGCTAGATACAGGATCAGCTCTGACCGTCATGAGTCGACGGGATTACGAGCGGCTATTTCCGCATATACCTTTGAAAGACACATCCATTATCTTGAAGACATATACGGGGCAGAAAGTATACCCCAGAAGGAAAATAAGGGTGCCTGTTGTATACAACGGCAAGGAAATACAGAAGTTGTATTTATACGTTCTGCAAGATTGTGGTCCACCGTTGTTGGGACGTGAATGGATCAGAAAGATACGTTTAGACTGGCACTCCATTCAGGCACTGACGGTGACCAGTAAGAAAAAAAACGATGATGATGTCATACCTGGACGATTAAAAGAAATCTTGGCTAACGCCAAAGAAGTGTTTCAACAGGAACTAGGAACCCTGAAAGGCGCCACCGCCTCAATAAAAGTGGAAGATGCGGCAATTCCCAAGTTTTTTAAGGCAAGGCCGGTGCCATACGCAATTCGTCCAGCCGTCGAGGCAGAGCTGGAGAATTTGGAAAAAGCAGGCGTGTTATCCAAGGTAGATTGGAGCGAGTGGGCAACACCCATCGTCCCGGTCATGAAGAAAACGTTGAATAATGATAAATCTGAAGAACAGAGAAAAGTTCGCATCTGTGGGGACTTCAAGGTGACTGTAAACCCGGTTCTTCACATGGTACAGTATCCTCTTCCGAGGATAGAAGATATTTTCGCCTCACTATCCGGAGGGAAACGTTTCACCAAAATTGACTTAGCACAGGCATATCTACAGATGGAGGTTGAGGAGGCCTCTAAAAAGTATCTCACGATAAACACACACAAAGGCCTGCACCAGTACAATCGACTGGTTTTCGGAGTAGCATCAGCTCCAGCTATCTGGCAAAGAGCTATGGAGCAAGTCCTGCAAGGGATTCCGGGGACTCAGTGCTACCTAGACGACATCCTTGTAACAGGAGAAAACGACAACGAGCACCTTGCCAACTTGGAGCAGGTGCTCACAAGGCTGAGAGAATGGGGCCTACGAGCAAATCGCCCCAAGTGCGAATTTTTCCAGAAACAAATATCATATTGTGGCCATGTCATTAACGAAGAAGGGTTGCATAAGTCACTGAAAAAATTGAAGCGGTCGTAAAGGCCCCAGCGCCTGAAAATGTCTCACAATTAAGGTCGTTCCTGGGATTAGTAAATTACTATCATAAATTTTTACCAAACTTGTCGACGGTTCTGCACCCTCTTAACGCACTGCTACAAACGGGAGTAGTTTGGAAATGGAGCGAAGACTATAAACGTGCCTTCCATAAATGCAAAGGCTTGATCACGTCCAGGGAAGTGTTGGCTCATTACAACCCATCACTGCCAATCAAACTGGCGTGTGATGCATCCCCTTACGGCATGGGAGCGGTATTATCGCATAGATTCCCTGATGGCTCGGAGCGGCCGATAGCTTTTGCGTCACGCTCATTGAACTCAGCTGAGCGTAACTATGCCCAGATTGACAGGGAGGCACTCAGCCTGGTGTGGGGGGTGAAGAAATTCAACCATTACCTACACGGACAAAAATTTACCTTGTTGACTGACCATCAACCCCTCGTCTCCATATTCAACCCTAAAAAGGGCGTTCCCATTATGACAGCGCAAAGGCTACAGAGGTGGTCCCTTTTCCTAGGGGCACACCAATATGACATAGAATACAAAGGAACAAAACAGCATGGGAATGCTGACGGGTTATCGCGCCTACCGTTGCCAACGGTGGAAGAGGCGCCTACAGTGGACCCAGTGGAGATGTTCCACTCGACCATAGTGGAATGTCTACCGGTGACAAATTCTACCATTGAAAAGGAAGCGCGAAATGACCCGACTCTCTCACGAGTCTATGATTTAACGGTGAAGGGATGGCCAGCACATGGCGAACCACTGTTGCCAGCATTCTCGCAAAGAAGAGAACAGCTGTCAGTGTGCCGAGGAACCTTGATGTGTGGATCCAGTGTGGTGATTCCACCCAAACTCAAGGATAGAGTGCTAAAGGAGCTTCACGAGGGGCATCTGGGTGGAGTGAAAATGAAGAACTTAGCCAGAGCGTTTGTGTGGTGGCCAGGTATCGATGGAGACATCGAAGAAATGACCAAGAGCTGTCTAGGATGCCAGAAGGTCCAAAACACCCCACCACAAGCCCCTCTACATCCATGGGAGTGGCCCTCATCACCATGGCAAAGGGTACATATCGACTTTGCTGGTCCATTTATGGACTCAATGTTCTTAATCGCGGTGGATGCACACTCCAAGTGGCTGGAGGTAATAAAGATGTCCTCCACCACCACGGAAAAAACCATCACAGTATTAAGGACCATATTCGCCAGGAATGGGCTGCCTGAACAGATCTGTTCTGATAATGGACTGCAATTTGTATCCGAAGAATTCAGGAAGTTCTTAAAAAACAATGGGGTTAAGCACTACACGTCCGCCCCATACCATCCCGCCACCAATGGATTGGCTGAAAGGTTTGTCCAGATCTTCAAGAAGGCCATAAAGGCCATGGGTAATGAAGACATAAATCTACAACATAAGGTAGATAACTTCTTGTTTGCGTACAGGAATGCAACACATGTGGTTACAAACCAAACCCCCGCCATGATGTTTTTCAATAGAAGCCTAAGATGCTGGCTGGATTTGGTCAAGCCAAACGTCAGAAGGGACGTAGAGAACCGGCAATTTCAAAGCATGAATGAAAGGCCAACTAGAACCTTCCAGATAGGTCAACCAGTTTTGGCCCGGGACTACCGTACCGAGAAATGGCAGCCTGGAACTATTTGCACATGACTAGGACCGCTGATGTATACCGTGGACATTGGAGAAAGCATAATAAGGCACCATGCTGACCAGATCATAGAGTCATCTGAAAAAGGACAACCTACACCACAACTCTATATGCCTAGTGATGAAGCAGAGATACCCATAGTATCTGCCTCCGATCCGGTGATACTGGAACCAGATGAACCCGACACTGGCATTGAAGCCGAATCGACCTTGCCAAAAGAACCTACTACACCACCGAGGCGTTATCCGGACCGAGTCAGGAAGCCTCCAGAGACTGAATTTGTAATTGATTAACTTCAGCAAATGTGTATATTATTGTTCTTGTAAAAATGTTATTTAATGATTACTTAAAATGTTATGTACTATTTATCTAAAAGAGGAGGAATTGTAGTGTATGTACCTTTAAGAGGAACTATGTTTTTGAAGCCCCTTTATACTGTAGTACCAGTAGTGACCACTCGGGTATATAAGCCTGTATAGCGTCTTATGTAGTTAGTTCACCTCCAGACTTTGTTCAGTAAACACTTGTTAAATCAACTCCTGCATTCCGTGTCTCCATTAACACACAAATCTAACAAAGGTGATTGGCAGAAGAACCAAAGGTGACATGAGGAAAAACTTTTTTATGCAGCGAGTGGTTATGATCTGGAATGCACTGCCTGAAAGAGTGGTGGAGGCAGACTCAATTGTGGCTTTCAAAAGGGAATTGGATAAGTAGCTGAAGGAAAAAAAATTGCAGGGCTACGGGGAAAGGGCGGGGGAGTGGGACGAGCTGAAGTGCTCCTGCAGAGAGCTGGCACGGGCTCAACGGGCCGAATGGCCTCCTTCTGTGCTGTTGTAGGAACGGCTAGATTCCTAACTAAAGGACTGAGATCGAGTCAGTCTATTAAACAAATGGGCCTAGAAATTGGGTTTTGGCTTAGCCAGGGCTTTAGCGCCGGAAGTTAGTGCCGGCGCTAAGTCCCCCTGCGCGCGCCAAAAATTCAGTAGCGCCGCGCCCAAACGGCTGCCGGCGCTACTGAAGGGTCTTAGCGCCTGGAAAAGGGCGCTAACTGCCATTTAGCGCCGCAATTCCGGCGCTGCGGCACCCGATGCGGTGCGGCAGGCTGGGGAAGTGCAGGCCTCCTCCTTCCGTTAAGGAGGAGCTGCCTGCACCCGGCCGCGGCCCGCGCAAATCTGTTTAAAAATGAGCCCGGCACCTCGGACAAGTGCCGGGCTTGCATCTGTTCCGGGGGGGGGGGGGAGAAGTCCGGGGAGGGAGCTGCGGGCAGGCGGCCGGCGGGAAAGCGGCCGGCTGCCGCGGGGCCTTTAATGCGCCGGCGCAAACACATGTTGGACTCTGTTGCCAGAGTCTTAGTTGCGGCTGCCACGGGCGAGGCGGCCGCAACTGAATTTCGGCGCTGGGGCCCGTCGGCATGGCAACCGGGACGCTGCGCACACCGATGACGTCATCGGTGCCGGCGCAGCGCTACCGGTGCAACGCCGCTTTAGGGCCCCAGGGAATTTTTCAACTGGCCATAACTCTGGCGCTCGTCCCTCTAGCGCCTCAAAAGCGGCGCTAAGGCTGGTGAATTTCTAGGCCATGATGTTTAATACTAATAAACAGAGTTTAACACTAAAACAATGGTAAGCTGGATAACAGGTCTGTACTGGTCGCTAGCTCCACGAGGACTGACTAGAGCCCCTCCCTGGTCGGATGTCATGACGTCATCACGTTTTCTCGCCGCTGGAGGATCACGTGATCAACGTGATGACGTCATCGCGTTGGGTCTCAGTCTTAAAGGGACCGCGCTATGTACATGCGATAATATGAACAGAGATACAGATTCATTCTGCAGCTAACAATTAGTTAAAGATAATTATGTACATAAGATCAGAGTCCCCTTGGTGGCTCTGCCACACTGTAACCATTCTATGATTCTATAATACAGAGAAAGGGAAATGGGGGGAGGGGAGGAAAGAACAAGAGGGAAGGTCTGTGATGGGGTGGAAGGCAGGAGAGAAATTCAATGACAGAAGGGATGATGGTACGAGGCAAGAGGGGGTGGTTATCAATGCCCCCAAAAACCGCACTGCCTCCTGCGCGGCCTGCCTCCCCCACTGCGCGGCCCATTCGAACTATTGCCCGTGCGCGGCACCTACACTGTGAAAGCCGGTGAGCGGCCTGCAGGTGACTGCACGGCCGGCCAGCTTAATGGGAACATTGGTGGTAATACCTTGCACCGTCATCACCATAATCTCTCCTGCCTTCCACCCTATCACAGACCTTCCCTTTTGTTCTTTCCTGCCCCCTCCCTCCTTTCTCTGCCTCTATACTTGTTTAAAAACCTATTACATCTCTAATTTTTTCCAATTCTGATGAAAGGTCACCGACCTGAAACGCAGCCAATTTGCGCACAGCAAGCTCCCACAAACAGCAATGTGATAATGACCAGATAATCTGTTTTAGTGATGTTGGTTGAGGGATAAATATTGGCCCCAGGACACCGGGGAGAACTCCCCTGCTGTTTTGCTCTCCATAGATGCTGAGTATTTCTGTTTTGACGTCGATCGACGTTTAGTGCTGCTTTCTCAGGATCGTGCACGTTTTTATACATTTGCTTTGTCACGGGTGTTATTTGGTCATTGTAGGCTTGAGCGGAGAAGAAAAATGGCCGCCAAATTAGCAAGCGTCATTTCAGTGATTTGATTGGCCCGTTTAGCGATACATGTTTGTGAATGGTAGTCTTGAGGAAAAGAAAAATGAAGGAATTTGATTGGTCAGTTTTCTGCTGGCTGCTCATTGATAGTTTTTTTGCTTCCTTCCCATTTGGCCAATCGGCTATTTGATTAGTAACTGAACGGATAATTGGCAAATTGTACCAATCATAATATTTTGTTTTAATCCAATTTCCACGTGAAAGAGAGACTCGCATTTCTATAGCGTCTTTCACGACCTCAGGATATCCCAAAGCGCTTTACAGCCAATGAAGTACTTTTTGAAGTGTAGTCACTGTTGCAATGTAGTAAACGCGGCAGCCAATTTGCGCACAGCAAGCTCCCACAAACAGCAATGTGATAATGACCAGATAATCTGTTTTAGTGATGTTGGTTGAGGGATAAATATTGGCCCAGGACACTGGGGAGAACTCCCCTGTTCTTCTTTGAATTAGTGCCACAGGATCTTTTATGTCCACCTGAGGGAGCAGACGGGGTCTCGGTTTAACGTCTCATCCGAAAGACGGCACCTCCGACAGTGCAGCACTCCCTCGGCACTGCACTGGGAGTGTCGGCCTCGATTTTTTGTGCTCAAGTCCCTGGAGTGGGACTCAAACCCACAACCATTCTGACTCAGAGGCGAGAGGCGGCCACAGCTGGCACTTTAGGAGTGACGCCTGTGAAGGTGTGAGGCTATAGATGCCAGATGCCAGATTTTTAGTTCAATAGATTTAGGGGGTGAATTTCCATGGGGAAGTCTCGCTTGCCCACTGTAACTTCTGTGGAAGAGCCACAGAAACTTGGGAAAAACAGCGTGAAGTTACAGTGGACAATCATAGAATGATACAGCACAGAAGGAGGTGTTTCGGCCCATCATGCCTGTGCCGGCTCTTCCATATGCCGGCTACCGACCATCGAGCACATATACCAGAAACGCTGTTTACGGAGGTCACGGTCCATCATCAAAGACCCTACCCACCCCAGCCACAGTCTGTTCGCCCCTCCTGCCATCTGGGAGACGCTACAGATGCATTCGCACCCGTACGACCAGATTTAGGAACAGCTTCTTTCCCAGGGCTGTCATCCTACTGAACTCCACAAATAAACTCTAAAGCCTGCACATCTGCCAATGCACTTTATTATGGTTATGTTCATGTTAATGTATTACAAGCCAAATGTATGTTGAATGTTTAAATGTCTTAATCTAAATGTACACTCTCGGGAGCCGCAAGCCTACATTTCGTTGTACTGCACTTGTGCACTAACAATGACAATAAAGTTGATTATGATTATGATTATGATTAGTCCCACTCTCTCCCCGCTCTTTCCTCACCATCCTGCAAATGTTTCCTTTTCAAGTATTTATCCAATTCTCTTTTGAAAGTTCCTATTGAATCTGCTTCCACCGCCCTTTCAGGCAGCGCGTTCCAGATCACAACAACTCGCTGCGTAAAAATATTTCTCCTCATCTCCCCTCTGGTTCTTTTGCCGATTATTTAAAATCTGTGTCCACTCGTTACCGACCCTCCCGCCACTGGAAAGTTTATCGCTATTTACTCCATCAAAACCCTTCATAATTTTAAACACCTGTATTAAGTTTACAAATAGAGTCATAGAGTTATACAGCACAGAAAGAGGCCCTTCGGCCCATCGTGTCCGCGCCGGCCATCAAGCCCTGTCTAATCTAATCCCATTTTCCAGCACTTGGTCCGTAGCCTTGTATGCTATGGCGTTTCAAGTGCTCATCTAAATGCTTCTTGAATGTTGTGAGGGTTCCTGCCTCTACCACCCTTTCAGGCAGTGAGTTCCAGATTCCAACCACCCTCTGGGTGAAAAAGTTTTTCCTCAAAGCCCCTCTAAACCTCCTGCCCCTTACCTTGAAACTATGCCCCCTGGCTATTGACCCCTCTACTAAGGGGAAAAGTTCCTTTCTATCTATCCTATCTATGCCCCATATAATTTTGTACACCTCAATCAGTTCCCCCTCAGCCTTCTCTGCTCTAAGGAAAACAACCCCAGCATGTCCTGTCTCTCTTCATAGCTGAAGCGCTCCAGCCCAGGTAACATCCTGGTGAATCTCCTCTGCACCCTCTCCAATGCAATCACATCCTTCCTATAGTGTGGCGACCAGAACTGCACACAGTATTCCAGCTGTGGCCTAACTAGCGTTTTGTACAGCTCCATCATAATCTCCCTGTTCTTATATTCTAAGCATCGGCTAATGAAGGCAAGTATCCCATATGCCTTTTTAACCACCTTATCTACCTGTCCTGCTGCCTTCAAGGATCTATGTACGTGCACACCAAGGTCCCTCTGATCCTCTGTCCTTCATAGGGTCCTACCATTCATTGTGTATTCCCTTGCCTTGTTAGTCTTTCCAAAATGCATCACCTCACACTTTTCAAGGTTAAATTCCATTTGCCACTGTTCTGCCCATCTAACCATCCCGACTATATCGTCCTGTACGAACAATGACGGACAGGTAAAGACGGACAGACCATGCAGTCTGTCCCACACTATTGTGACACCTTGTGTATCACAATATATTCACTCCCCACCCCACCCGAAACCATGTGATCTCCTGGGAGAAACAAAAATAAACATAAAAACCCAGGCCAAGTTGGGGGAAAAAATTGGATAAATTCCTCTCCGACCCATCTAGGTGATTGAAACTAGTCCATGAGATCACTCTGGCCCTGAATTCCCTGCAGTACCCACCTTCTGTAAGAGGTGATCTCCGCCCCAGCCAGAAACATCCCGCTCTTGCTTTAAGGAATTCAGCGAGTCCGCGTCCTCCGCATGTGAAGTCAGCCTGTTCCAGAGGTCCACTATTCTCTGGGAAAAGAACCACCTCCTGACATCTAACCCAGATCTAGCCTTATACAACTTAAATTTATGACCCCTGGTCCTCCCTAACCTATTTAATTGGAACAAACTATCAACTGGAACACAATCTATTCCCTTCATTATCTTATAAACCTCAATCAGATCCCCCCATAGTCTACGCTTCTCTAAAGTGTAGAGTCCCGACTGTTTTAGCCTATCTTGTTAACTAAGATGTTTTATAAAAGGAATTAGCCTAGTGGCCCTTTCCTCTTAACCATCTCTGCTCTAAGGAGAACAAACTCAACTTCTCTAGTCCCTCATCACTGATACCATTCAATTTGCGCACAGCAAGCTCCCACAAACAGCAATGTGGTAAAGACCAGATCATCTGTTTTTCACTAATGTTGGTTGAGGGGTAAATATTGGCCCAGGACACCGGGGAGAACTCCCCTGCTCTTCTTTGAAATAGTGGCTGTGGGATTTTTTACATCCACCTGAAAGGGTATTGAAATCTGCAACTTATTTCTGACCATATAACACTTACAGATCCCATTGAGATCGACCACTGCTTATTTTACTTTGCAAGGATGACTTCAGTACTGCTTCCCCCAATTGGGAGTATTACTCATTTTCTTTCACACGTGCTCGCTCCCTTCAGAAGAGCTTGATTCCTCGCTGGGCTTTGCCTCGGAGTCAGAAGGTCGTGGGTTCAAGCCCCACTCCAGAAACTTGAGCACGTAATCCAAGCTGACACTCCCAGTGCAGTATCTATGCTCCAAGGAGAACAATCCCAACTTCTCTAGTCTCGCCACATAACTGAAACATAGAAACATAGAAGATAGGAGCAGGAGTAGGCCATTCGGCCCCTCGAGCCTGCTCCGCCATTCAATGAGATCATGGCTGAGCATCCAAATTCAGTACCCTGTCCCTGCCTTCTCCCCATATCCCTTGATCCCTTTAGCCTTAAGAAATATACCTAACTCCTTCTTGAATATATTTAATGAATTGGCCTCAACTGTCTTCTGTGGTAGAGAATTCCACAGGTTCACCACTCTCTGGGTGAAGAAATTCCTCCTCATTTCAGTCCTAAATGGCTTCCCCCTTATCCTTAGACTGTGACCCCTGGTTCTGGACTCCCCAGCCATCAGGAACATCCTTCCTGTATCTAGTGTGTCCAATCCTGTTAGAATTTTATATGTTTCAATGAGATCCCCTCTCATTCTTCTAAACTCTAGGGAATGTAAGCCTAATCGACTCAATCTCTCTTCATACGTCATTCCTGCCATCCCAGGTATCAGTCTGGTGAATCTTCGCTGCACTCCCTCCATGGCAAGAACATCCTTCCCCAGATAAGGCGACCAAAACTGCACACAATTGAAGTCCCTCATCCCTGGCACCATTCTGGAAGAACCACTGAGCAAATTCACCCTCATAATGCATTTTATAAAAGAGCGTTAAGCAAATACATAACACGGAACAACACTTTTTAAATGCTGTTTAATGCTTGTTTACTGCATTCTGGTTGTATTGCTTTGATCCCTGGCGAGAGAGATGGACCCCAACTTTGTCAACACCTATTGAAGTGTATCAATGTCACATTAATTAAATAAGCAAAGATTGCACGAGGAAACTGAAGCAAATAATGACATAATCTGTACATCGTTAAGCAGTGAGGCTGCTCAGGGGGGAAATCAGGAAGCACCTTTTCCACACAACAGGTGGTGGAAATCTGGAACTCTCTCCCCTCAAAAGGCTGTGGATGCTTGGGGGTCTGGACGAGGGAATTGGATGTAATATCTCCAAATTTGCAGATGACACAAAGCTGGGTGGGAGGGTATGCTGTGAGGAGGATGTCATGAAACTCCAGTACGATTTGGACAGGTTGGGTGATTGGGCAGAAACATGGCAAATGCACTATAATGTGGATAAATGTGAGGTTATCCACTTTGGTGGCAAAAACAGGAAGGCAGATTATTATTTGAATGGCAATAGATTGGGAGAAGGGGAAGTGCAAAGAGACCTGGGTGTTCTTGTGCACCAGTTGCTGAAGGTAAGCATGCAGGTGCAGCAGGCGGTTAAGAAGGCAAATGGTATGTTGGCCTTCGTAGCAAGAGGGTTCGAGTACAAGAACAAGGATGTCTTGCTGCAGTTGTACAGGGCCTTGGTGAGACCGCACCTTGAGTATTGTGTGCAGTTTTGGTCACCTTACCTGAGGAAGGACATTCTTGCCATGGAGGGAGTGCAGCAAAGATTCACCAGGCTGATACCTGGGATGGCAGGAATGACGTACGAGGAGAGATTGTGTCAATTGGGCTTATACTCACTGGAGTTTAGAAGATTGAGAGGGGGTCTCATCGAAACCTATAAAATTCTGTCAGCTCTGGACAGACTAGATGCAGAAAGGATGTTTCTGATGGCCGGGGAGTCCAGAACCAGGGGTCATAGTCTAAGGATAAGGGGTAAGCCATTTAGGACTGAAATGAGGAGGAATTTCTTCACCCAGAGAGTGGTGAACCTGTGGAATTCTCTGCCACAGAGGGCGGTGGAGGCCAGTTCATTAAATATATTCAAGAAAGAGTTGGATATATTTCTTGAGGCTAAAGGGATCAAGGGATATGGGGAGAAGGCAGGGACAGGGTACTGAATTTGGATGATCAGCCATGATCTCATTGAATGGCGGAATGGGCTCGAGGGGCTGAATGGCCTCCTCCTGTTCCAGTGTTCCTAACGTGTCAGAGTTGTAAGGCTGATGAGCATCAACAATTTGCATTTCTATAGCACCTTAACTATGGTAACGGGCCTCTCTTTTAGGTACTGACGATGATCTTTTGCAGATTTTAGTTGCTTTAAGCTGCTTTTATGCTGTGCTTCTTTCAGTTCAGAATCCAGGAGCTTGCGCCTTTGGTGCCTCTAGACTTAACTATTCCAACGCACTCCTGGCCGGCCTCCCATGTTCTACCCTCCGTAAACTTGAGCTCATCCAAAACTTGGCTGCCCCGTGTCCTAACTCGCACGAAGTCCCGTTCTCCCATCTCTCCTGTGCTCGCTGACCTACATTGGCTCCCGGTTAAGCAACGCCTCGATTTTAAAATTCTCATCCTTTTCAGATCCCTCCGTGGCCTCGCCCCTCCCCCCCATCTCTGTAACCTCCTCCAGCCCCACAACCCTCCGAGATATCTGCGCTCCTCTAATTCTGGCCTCTTTAGCATCCCTGATTTTAATTGCCCCACCATTGGTGGCCGTGCCTTCAGCTGCCTGGGCCCTAAGCTCTGGAATTCCCTCCCTAAACCTCTCCACCTCTCTACCTCTCCTTCCTCCTTTAAGATGCTCCTTAAAACCTACTTCTTTGACCAAGCTTTTGGTCACCTGCCCTAATATCTTATATGGCTCGGTATTCAAGCTTTGTTTTGATATCGCTCCTGTGAAGTGCCTTGGGATGTTTTACTATGTTAAAGGCGCTGTATAAATACAATTTGTTGTTGTTGTTATTGTCCTTGTGCATGGCTACTAGCATGTTAGGCTGTTGAACTGGGTTCTTGTAGGCCAATGCCAGGTGCCCAGACCAGTGGCGGTTTAAAAACTGTAACTCTGAATCTGTCACTGGGCAACACAGAAACAAAACACAGGGGGGGAGAAATTCAGTTGTTAGCGCCACCCATTAGCGCCTTAAGAGGGCGATAATTGGGGCGCGATGCGGCTAGCGCCCGGGCGCGGCGAGACCTGCGCCTCTCGCGAAATTGAGCGGACATTTAGCGGCGGCGCAAAACCGCAACGCCCGCTCAGCTGCGCGCGCAGATCCTGACGTCATTTCATGGTGCAACGCCCTTGGGGCGCCCCGAACTGGAACTTCAGTGGCGCCCCCCTCCTTTCCTCCTGGCGCTCCCAGCGACTGGTTGGCTGGAACGGTTCCCAGTCGCTGTGGGGTTGGGGGGCGCTATTTAAAGGGGGCTCTTCCTGCATTCTTTGTGGTAGCCATTTTTGGACCACTCCTTCTGTGAGAGAGAGAGAGATTTGCAGAGAGACAAAGGGAGAGAGCTTTCTGCATTGAGTCAGCGCTCGCACAGGTACTTCTGGCTTCAGCCCAGAACTTTGCAGTTGGATTGATTTTTCACTGCCATAACCTTGAGTGGCCACATACTATGGGGGCTGCAATGGGTGGAAACGTTGGGTTTCTCCATTGCATTGAGAGGGCTCAGAGATGCTGAGAGAGAGTGCCAATCATGGCCAGACGGAGGAGGGCCAACAGGCATCGGCACAGGAGGCCTTACCCTCCCAGGGTATTCCGCCAACAGTTCTCATACCGCAACATGTCTGAGGAGCAGTGTTTTCGGAGGCTTCGATTCAGCAGGGAGGTGGTCACTGAGCTCTGCCACCTGCTTCAGCCAGATCTGCAGCCTCAACTGAGGAGCAGGACGTCTCTGTCAGTGGCAGTGAAGGTGACAGTGGCTCTCAACTTCTATGCCACCGGCTCCTTCCAATCTGCTACTGGGGACATTGCCAATGTCTCCCAGTTCGCGGCGCATTGCTGCATCCGCCAAGTCACGAATGCCCTCTTTAAAAGGAGACGTCAGTACATTTCCTTCCCCATGACCCTGGACAAGTAGCAAGAGCGCGCAATGGGATTTGCAAGAATAGCGGGCTTCCCCATGGTCCAGGGCGCCATTGACTGCACGCATGTGGCTTTGCGGGCACCGCAAGAAAATGCCGAGGGTTACCGCAACCGGAAGGGGTTCCATTCGTTGAACGTCCAGTTGGTGTGTGACCACAGACAGCTGATACTAGCTGTCAATGCCCGCTTTCCAGGCAGCAGCCACGACGCCTTCATCCTGCGCCAGACTTCTGTGGCAGACCTTTTCGAAGCCCCGGCTCACCCAGGAGGCTGGCTTCTCGGGGACAAGGGCTATCCTCTGTGCATCTGGCTGATGACCCCGCTCCGTGCGCCCAGCACCCCTGCTGAAGAACGATACAATGAGAGCCATCAAGCGACCAGGAACATCATTGAGCACACAATCGGCGTGCTAAAGCAACGGTTCCGCTGTCTGGACCATTCCGGGGGAGCCCTTCAGTATTCACCTGAGCGAGTCTCCCATTTCGTTGTAGTGTGCTGCATGCTGCATAACCTGGCAATCCTCAGGACTCAGCCACTGCCACCAGACTTTGGAGCACCAGCAGAGGAGGAGGAGGAGGAGAAGGAGCACCAAGACGGGAGGGAGGCACAAAGTGCAAGGGCCATCCATCAGCAGCTTATTGCAAGTCGGCTCGAGGCCCCCTCTGAGGGAATGGCTTGTGCCATTGAAAGAACATGAATGGAACCATTCCGCAACCCCTGAGCCGGTCAAGGCAACAAATAGTTCAAAGAGCAAATATGTACAATCTGAATAAAGACACTTCTTTATTTAACAAACTGTGTGCCCTTCCCGCATGACAAGGTAATAGAGAGAAACTCCAAAAACAGCAGTCAGACACATAACTGGCTCTCACAACCTGGAGACAATGAACAAAAGAGTAAACAAAAAATGACCACGATCCTCGGCCTTCACTAAAAAAAATTAACAGCATTTTGCCACACCTCCTACTTTTTGCCCTTCGAGGGTGATCTGCTTCGCTTGCGAGATTGGCCCCTTCCCACCCTGCAGCTCCTCTGCAATGGGACCCCAGTGGCTGCAGCAAGGCTGGGGGAAGGCTGCTGAGTGTCAGAAAGTGAGTCGGCAGATGCCCTTGAGGTATGGCCTGGATCAGCTCTGGGCCTGGAGGGCCCGGCTGCTGACTGCTCCAACTCTGCATGGGCGGCAGCAGTCTGTCCTACAGGTGGTGGCAGCTGCAGTGGAGAAGTGACAGTGTTGGCAACAGGAATGCTGCCATCCTGACAGAGGACAGCCACTCCCTGGTCGGACGACACACTGGCACTCCCACGGGGCAGCACTGCAGCATGCGGAGCAATCTGCTGAAGCACAGACTGCTGGCCTGCTGCGGCGCGGCGAGGGCCCCGGCGATTCGTGCCCGATCCAGCGAGGGTGGCAGCAGTCAGTGCTCGTGTGGCCTCAATCTGCGTCTGCATCAGACCAGCCACTGACTGCACTGCACCACTAAGCACTTGTGTGGAAGCCACCTGTGCTGCACCGAAGTCCTGCAGACTCCTTGCCTGTGCTGCACCAAAGTCCTGCAGACTCCTTGCCAGTGCTGTGCCGAAGTCCCTCCTTGTCAGTGACTCAATGGATTCGGGCATCCTTGCCACTGCAGCCATGAGCTCAGTGTGCCTCTGCTCCGCCTGGGCGCCCATTTCAGCAAGGAGCCGCACCTCTTCTGCGCTCACTGTAGCAGGACTGGAGGCCAGACTCTCCCTCCGGGGAGAAGGCCGCCGAGCTTCCCTACCTCCCCTCGCGTTGCTGCAGCCCGCTGAGCCCCGGAGCTTCACCCTCCTCAGGCCCTTCCCCCCTGCTCCCCTCCAGGGAAGACGTGTCCCCATTATGGCCATGGGCTGCCTCGGCTGAGGGTGGCATTGATGGTCCGGCTTCCTCTTCCACCTCGCCTTCAGAATCACTCACAGTGGCAGCTTGAGGGCCCGCCTCCTCACCTGGCGAATCAACATCTGAAAGCAGGGAGGTACAAGAGTTGCTTTAGCGTGAGGACAGGGCGGCAGCGAGGGAGACATGAGTACTGCAATGCACTGTATTGGTTCGATAGTGGCAAAGGATGCTGGTGTGAGGCACAAGTGGAAGGAGAGAGGTCAAAAAGGTGATGACCTTATCATTGCTGTCCAGAACGGGGTCAGCGTCTCCAGTGGCGACGGGGCCAATCATCCGGCCTGCCATAATCTGCTGGACTGGCTGCTCCAGATCGCTGAGGTCTTGAAGGTGAGGCCAGCCTCCCCCGGTCCGTTGCTGCTGCCTCCTGTTATGGGCCAGCTTGCCCTGCAAGAGAAAGGACAGGCTCTGAGTACAGTGTGAAGCCCTGATCTTGGCTGCAGTGCCTCCCATGGTCGAATAGCCCTTACAGTGTGAAGCCCTGATCTTGGCTGCACTGCCTCCCATGGTCGAATAGCCCTTACAGTGTGTAAAGTGCTGAATGTGCGTGTGAGTTTCATGAAAGGCCCATAGGTGTTGGATGAGGGCTGGCCATTGGGGCTTTCAGGACCCTTTGGCCATAAAGTGAGGTGCACATGCAGGGATGAAGAGGATACTGAAAAGGGTACTCACCCTGACGACCCGAGTGAGGTCGTTGAACTTCTTCCTGCATTGCACAGGGGTCCTAGGCACCATGCTGCTGGAGGTCACTCTGTGAGCCACCTCCCTCTAAGTAAGCTTTGCGATAGTCGTTGGGCAGCGGCCTCCTGCCACTGTCCGGAAACAGGATAGATCGCCTGCGCTCCACTGCGCCAACCAGAACCTGCAGGGCCCCCTCACTGAACCGCTGCGCTCACTCCCTGGCCCTCTCCATGGTCCTAGGCATTAGAATGTGGCAGCAGGTCTGTCCAGGCTGAGAATCAGGGCTCTGATGCGCAAGGTGTGGCTGCAATCCAAGATCGAACCTTCCCTTTAAGAGCTGACCGGCGCCAGCGTGTCTGCGTGCAATCGCTAACTGGCAGCACCTGCGCTGTGCCCGCCCTCGGTGGTAGCACCTCGCTTCTCCGGCTTAGCGCCATAGGACAGTCGTGCAGCACCTGTTTTAGCGCTCCAAGCACCTCCTGGGGCGAAGCAGGTCAATTTAGCAGTAGGTGGCGATAATTTGCACCGGGCGCTAAATTTCGCGCCCGCTCGAGTATAACGCCCCAAACGTGGCGATACTGAATTTCTCCCCCAGAGAGTTAGCGTGCAGGTACAGCAAGCAATTAGGAAGGCATATGGGAAGTTGGCCTTTATTGCAAGGGGGTTGGAGTAGAACAGTAAGGAAGTTTTGCTACAATTGTACAGGGCCTTGGTGAGACCACACCTGGAGTACTGTGCACAGTTTTGGTCTCCATACCTGAGGAAGGATATACTTGCCTTAAAGGCGGTGCAACAAAGGTTCACTAGATTGATTCCTGGGATGAGAGGGTTGCCCTATGAGGAGAGATTGAGTAGATTGGGTCTATACTCTCTGGAGTTTAGAAGAATGAGAGGTGATCTCATTGAAACATATAAGATTTTGAATGGCTTGACAGGGTACATGCTGAGAGGCTGTTTCCCTTGGCTGGAGAGTCTAGAACCAGGGGTCACAGTCTCAGGATAAGGGGTCGGCCATTTAGGACTGAGATGAGGAGAAATTTCTTCACTCAGAGGATGGTGAATCTTTGGAATTCTCTATCCCAGAGGGCTGTGGAGGCTCAGTCGTTGAGTATATTCAAGGCTGAGATCGATAGATAGGGCGGGAAAGTAGAGTTGAGGTGGAACATCCGCCATGATCTTATTGAATGGCAGAGCAGGCTCGAAGGGCCGTATGTCCGACTCCTGCTCCTATTTATTATGTTCTTACAGGAAAATGGCACGAATGCTGGGACATGACCCTGGGATGCTGGACTTCCCGGAATCCAAAGTAAAGGGGTAAATCCAAAATCTGGCGATCAGGAAGAGTGCATCACGAGAATCCGAGGTCGCGCAGCCCGGGAATATCCAAGGCGTGCTTCGTGGGGACTTGTCGGATTGCGGTTTCACCCCCCACCTTAAAAGAACAGTGTGAAAGGAGCCTCCATTCAATTATCAAGAACCAGCGCAGAAGAGGGACTGAATCTCTAATGTGTGTATGTGAAGAAACAAGCAACAGTTTTGGCCAGGCAGTGGAAGTCGTCTGGGACCTGCCCAATGCGCTGTAGTATTAAGGGATGAGCTTGTCCGGGAATAAACTCTGCGATGGCTCTGGTTTATGTTAATTTGTCAGGAGCCTTTGGGAGAAAGGAAAATCTGGCTCACAGGATCACGGGCTCATAGGAAAATAGGAAGATAGGAGGAGGCCATTCAGCCCCTCGAGCATGGTCCGCCATTCAATTAGATCATGGTTGATCTGTACCTCAATTCCACTTACCCGCCTATGCTCCATATCCCTCGATGCCCTTACCTAAGAAGAAATCTGTCAATCTCAGTCTTGAAAGTTCCAATTGACCCCCAGCATGCACCATCTTTAGGGGGAGAGTGTTGTGGATTTCCACTAGTTCAATAGGCTAGATGTAGAGATGTTTCCACTTGTGGGGAGAGACCAGAACTAGGGGCCCTCAATATAAGATAGTCACTAATAAATCCAATAAGGAATTCAGGGGAAACTTCTTTACCCAGAGAGTGGTGAGAATGTGGAACTCACTACTGCAGGGATTGGTTGAGGCGAATAGTATAGATGTATTTAAGGGGAGGCTAGATAAACACATGAGGGAGAAAGGAATAGAAGGATATGTTAATGAGGTGAGATGACGTGTCTAAGGATAAGGGGTAAACCATTTAGGACAGAACTGAGGAGGAATTTCTTCACCCAGAGAGTGGTGAACCTGTGGAATTCTCTACCACAGAAGGCAGTAGAGGCCAATTCATTAAATATATTCAAGAAGGAGTTGGATATATTTCTCAAGGCTAAAGGGATCAAGGGGTATGGGGAGAAAGCAGGGACCGGGTACTGAATTTGGATGATCAGCCATGATCGCATTGAATGGCGGAGCAGGCTCGAGGGGCCGAATGGCCAACTCCTGCTCCTATCTTCTATGTTTCTATGTTAAGTGGGGTGGGAGAAGGCTCGTGTGGAGCATAAACACCGGCATGAACCAGATGGGCCGAATGGCCTGTGTCTTGTGCTGTAAAATTCTATGTAACTCAGTGCAATATCCTTAGTGTGAAGATGTGCTTCCCGATTCCTTACAGAACCTGCGGGAGTTTCCTTCCATTAATTTCAGTGTGAGGAAGAGCAGCTGGTTTGTCGCCCATGTGTCATCCTTCCTGTGGTGTATGTAACCTGTTCCACCCTAAGAGAACTTAAGCCTGTTCCACCTTAAGAGATGTACTACTTTCTCTGGCTGCTGTATACGTAATACCGGTGGTGACCACCGGTATATAAGTACTGTGTAGTGATATTGTATTTAGTATAGTCCTGACCTCCAACTAGTAAAGATCTGTTGACCTTTATTCTTGTAGTCTGTGTCAGTAATTAATCTTAATACAACTGGAACACACAGACTTAACAGTGGCGACGAGTCCGATTCTTACCCTGCGGCAGTTTATATCCACGGCGGCTTCGTCCACAGAACGGGCGTCGAAGAGAGGCATCCACCCTCATCACCCTGCTGGAAGACACGTCGCGTGGCAGGCATCGAGAACCCGGAGTGCAGAAGACATCCTGAACTCGAAGCCTCCATCAGCAGCAGTCAGCTATCTTCTTTCTACCTCGGTAGTGGGTAAGCCGGTCAGCGACGCGAGCAGAAAGTCGGCCGCGTTGGCTGTACAGACGGGGGGAAGAAGACGGAATAAGGGCGGCGAGATCGATCGTGACCGGGGATAAGGGCCGGGCCGCATTCGGGCCGAAAGGCGCAACGCGGGGACATCGATCGCGGCTGGTGATAAGGGCCGGGCCGCTTTCGGGCCAAAAAGGCGCAGCGTCTGGGGCGACTGAAGGCGCGAGAGCCGCAGTGAAGGCGAACGCAGCCGGTGCTAATAACCGGGCTGCAAGAAGGGCTGCGAGGCGCGACATCGGGGAAGCGCGAATGCCCGAGGGAGCCGCGGTGAAGCGGAGACAGCGTCGGGGGAGTTACTAACCGCTGGGAAAGGGGAGCAGCAGCGGCACGCCAAACGCCATTGCAGCCAGTGGGTGAAGACCGCCAAGCGCGGGAAAACCGCCATTTTGTAGGCGGAGGACGAAGACAAGAGCGGGAAGCCGCCATCTTGGGATAAAATAAATTGCAACGATGCCTAAACATGGGAACATTGATACCTTTGATGGCGACATCGAAGATTGGGCCATGTATGTAGAACGCATACAAAATTATTGTAAAGCAAATAAAATCCCAGATGCAGAGAAAGCACTAACGTTATTGAACTTAATGGGTGCGAAGACATACGAGCAATTGAAACACCTTTTATCACCAGATGAACCGGCGGATAAGACGTTCGAGGAGATTGTTACTGTCCTGAAAAATCATCTAAACCCCATGCCGCTGATGCTAGCGGAACGATTTAAATTTTACAGCAGAAGGCAGCTGAAGGATGAAAGCAATGCTGAATATTTAATGGAATTGTGTAAGCTGGCGAGGTACTGTCAGTTTGGAACGGGACTGACAGACGCGCTAAGGGATAAATTTGTGTGTGGATTATAAAAAGAAGATACACAAAAGCGACTGCTCGAGGAGAATGAGCTGACGCTTGAGAAAGCGGTCACTATGGCAGCAGCGCACGAAGCCGCAGCGAGAGGCACGGCAGTAATGCAGCTACGGTCACCGGAACTCAGTACAAATAAATTGGGTTTGAGTACTGTAAAATGTTATCGTTGTGGAAAGACAACACACGATCAGGACCAGTGTTGGTTTAAAAACCAAGAATGCAGAACGTGTGGCAGGCTTGGCCACATAGCTAAAGTATGCCGGTCAGGAAAGAAGACCAGCAACAAAAAGTCACCGCAAGGAAAATACATAAAGGTGCACAAGGTGACAAAGACCAGTTCGAACGAACAGAAGTCAAATTCAGACGCTAGCAGTAATGAACTGGGTAGCTTAAGAGTACACAACGTTGGTAAGGATGCAGATCTCCAGACAATTTGGGTCACTCTTCAGATAGCAGGAGTCCAAGTAAAGATGGAATTGGACACTGGATCGGCATTGACGGTCATGAATAAGAAAGATTACAAAAGGTTATTCCAACATATTCCCCTACGGGATACGGAGATTATATTGAAAACATACACGGGGCAAAGAGTGTACCCCATCGGAAAGATAGAGGTAAAAGTGGTCCACAAGGGCGAAGAAAGCCACGTAATGGACTTATATGTGCTACCTGAAGGAGGTCCACCACTACTGGGACGGGAGTGGATTAGGAAAATGAATATGGACTGGCACTCCTTAAAAGCACTAACGGTAGATTCCGGGGAAACAGATGTCAAACCTAAACGATTGTCCAAAATATTGGATGATGCTAAAGAGGTGTTCCAGCAAGGACTGGGAACACTGAAAAGGAATTACGGCAAACATCAAGATTGATGAACACGCACAACCAAAATTTTTCAAAGCCAGACCGGTACCCTATGCAATACGACCTACTGTAGAAGCGGAACTGGAAGCGCTAGAACGTTCAGGTGTACTGTCTAAGGTAGATTGGAGTGAGTGGGCTACGCCCATTGTTCCCGTTATGAAACGTCCTTCGAGCAACAAGCCAGGAGAACCAGGGAAGGTTCGCATCTGTGGAGATTTCAAGATCACCGTTAATCCGGTGCTTCGCACGGTGCAGTATCCGCTTCCGCGGATTGAGGATATTTTTGCTTCGTTGTCTGGCGGGAAACACTTCACCAAGATAGACCTGGCGCAGGCGTACTTGCAGATGGAGGTTGAAGAAGAGTCACGCCAGTACCTCACGATCAACACGCATAGAGGTTTGTACCGGTATAATAGGCTGGTTTTTGGAGTGGCATCGGCTCCGGCAATTTGGCAGAGGGCCATGGAGCAGGTATTACAGGGAATTCCAGGCACACAATGTTACCTGGACGATATTCTGATTACAGGTGATGGTGATGAAGAACACCTCGCAAACTTGGAACTGGTGCTCAACAGACTGAAAGAGTATGGACTTAGAGTAAATCGGCAGAAATGTGAGTTCTTTCAGAAGCGGATCTCGTACTGTGGTCATGTCATTGGCCGGGAGGGGCTTCATAAGTCTCCTGACAAGATAGAGGCAGTTGTAAAGGCTCCCGCTCCGGATAATGTCTCTCAGTTGAGGTCGTTTCTGGGATTGATTAACTATTACCATAAGTTTCTACCGAATCTATCCACGGTACTGCACCTGCTGAACGCTCTTTTACAGAAGGGGGTACCATGGGAATGGAGCGAAAACTGTAAGAAGGCATTTCGCAAAAGCAAAGAATTGATCACCTCAGAGGAAGTGTTGGCTCACTTCAACCCGACACTGCCTATTCGGTTGGCTTGTGATGCTTCTCCATATGGTATTGGGGCAGTACTCTCACACAAGTTGCCAAATGGCACGGAAAGGCCAGTCGCGTTTGCATCCAGACCATTGACCTCCGCTGAGCGCAACTATGCGCAGATCGATAGGGAGGCTCTCAGCCTTGTATGGGGAGTGAAGAAGTTTAATCATTACCTGCAGGGCCAAAAATTCACACTTCTGACAGACCATCAGCCGTTGGTATCCATTTTTAACCCTAAGAAGGGTGTTTCGGTGATGACAGCACAGCGACTCCAGAGATGGTCCCTTTTCCTAGGGGCACATCAATATCAAATAGAATTCAAAGGTACAAAGCAGCATGGCAATGCTGATGGGCTGTCGCGCCTGCCACTACCTGAAGCGGAAGAGACGATGAAAGTTGACCCTGTTGAGTTATTTCATTCGACCACCATCGAGTGTTTACCAGTCACCAATGCAAGTATTGAAAGAGAAACCAGGAACGACCTGACACTGTCCCGAGTTTACGAGGTGACAGTGAAGGGATGGCCAACACATGGTGATCCTCTGTTACCGGCATTCTCAGCAAGGCGAGACCAGCTGTCCGTCTGCCATGGTACTTTGATGTACGGGACAAGAGTGATTATTCCTCCCAAGTTACGGGAAAGAGTTCTAAAGGAACTGCATGAAGGTCATCTGGGGGGAGTTAAGATGAAATGTCTTGCTAGGGCTTATGTATGGTGGCCGGGCATTGACCAACAGATAGAGGAGTTGGCAAAAAGCTGCGCTGGGTGCCAAAAAGTGCAAAATGCACCTCCGATCACACCGCTACACCCATGGGAATGGCCTTCAGCCCCATGGCAACGCGTACATATTGACTTTGCTGGTCCATTCATGGACTCCATGTTCCTAATTGCAGTGGACGCACATTCCAAATGGCCAGAAGTGATCAAGATGAATACCACTACTTCAGAAAAGACAATTGCGGTGTTAAGAACAATATTCGCAAGGAACGGATTGCCAGAACAGATATGTTCGGACAACGGACCACAGTTCATGTCGGAAGAATTCCAAAAATTCTTAAAGAAGAATGGGGTGAAACATTATACCTCTGCCCCATATCATCCGGCGACAAACGGGTTGGCCGAGAGATTTGTCCAAACATTCAAAAAGGCAATAAAGGCCATGAACGATGATCAGGTTCCGTTACAACAGAAGGTGGACAATTTCCTAATGGCATATCGAAACGCTGCTCATGCAGTGACTAACCAAAGTCCTGCCATGATGTTTTATAACAGGAGGTTGCGGTCCAGGTTGGACTTGTTAAAACCAAATGTGCGGAGGGAAGTGGAAAACAAACAGTTCCGGCATATTAATAACAAGTCCACTCGAAGTTTCGACGTAGGACAACCAGTGTTGGCAAGGGGCTATGGAAACGAAAAATGGCAGTCCGGAACAATCCGGGCCAGACAAGGACCTCTGATGTACACAGTAGATATTGGTAACAATGTGATAAGGCGTCATGCGGATCAACTGGTAGAATCAAGAGCAAGGGTCGAACCCATGGTTGCGACAGAGACAACTGTGGAAGACGTTAATGAACCTGAAGCATCTACCTCGGCAGGGACTGTACCTGATGATGACGTCCAATACATAGGAAACCAACAAGAAGAGTCACCTCAGCAACAAAATCAGAGACCACTGAAAGGCATTATCCAAACCGAATCAGAAGGCCTCCTGAGAGACTGAACCTTTGAACTGTTATACCTGAAGTTATATATGTATATATGTTATTATGTTATGTTAAATGGGGATATGACTGTTAAGCTAAAAAGGGAGGATTGTGGTGTATGTAACCTGTTCCACCTTAAGAGAACTTAAGCCTGTTCCACCTTAAGAGATGTACTACTTTCTCTGGCTGCTGTATACGTAATACCGGTGGTGACCACCGGTATATAAGTACTGTGTAGTGATATTGTATTTCGTATAGTCCTGACCTCCAACTAGTAAAGACCTGTTGAACTTTATTCTTGTAGTCTGTGTCAGTAATTAATCTTAATACAACTGGAACACACAGACTTAACACTTCCCACAGGATTTTCCTGTCATGCTCTGTCCAGATGATGCTTACTGACCACGGGATGAAGACAGAAATCTACCCCGTGCCTCCTGGGCTTCTGCCAAGCGAACCATCACCTGCGGTGAGACCTTTAAAGGGACACACGCTATGCATGTTCTTTGTTGCAACGTTTAAGTAGCTTTACAGTAACGTGTTAGTTTTTATTATTATTTTTTCAATATTTATGGCAGCTTTATCAATACATATTTTAGGAATTTTATTTGTGGGCGACCAAGTTTTATTCACTCATTTCGGTTGGTTTGTTTTTAAAATGTCCTAATATTAATAAGAAAGAAAGACTTGTATCGTGACCTCAGGACGTCCCAAACATTTTACAGCCAATGAAGTAGTTTTTGGAGTGTAGTCACTGTAGTAATGTGGGAAACGCAGCAGCCAATTCACGCACAGCAAGCTCCCACAACCAGCAGTGTGATAATGATCAGATCACCTGTTTTTTAGTGATGTTGATTGAGGGATAAATATTGGCCCCAGGACATTGGGGATAACTCCCCCTGCTTTTCTTCGAAATAGTGTCGTGCGATCTTTTACATCCACCCGAGAGGGGCAGACGGAGCCTCGGTTTAACGTCTCATCCAAAAGACGGCATCTCCGACCGTGCAGCACTCCCTCAGCACTGCCCTGAAGTCTCATTATTGTCGCCACATTGCTAGAAAGTGGACCGCAGGTGAATCATTCACAGGACTTCAGCAGAGCAGGAACTGGTGAAGAAATGAGTGTGTATGAAAAGGAGTTCTTCCAATCTCACGGGAGCTCACTGAGCCAAAGCTATCTCAGTGAAAGCTATAATGAGTTGGAAGTTAAAGTAAAGTTAATAATCGAGTTGGGTTTGGATGCAACACGAATACTGTGATTAAAGTGGTCCAGGATGATAGAAGTCATGCCAGGGCGATCAGCAGGCACCATTAACAGCCTGTCTGCACTTGCCATTTTACCATCTGCAGAACCTGGCAAGCCTAGCTAGCCAAGGCTTTGAGGAACTATCTCCAAGGGCTTCATATCAACACAGAGCCAATTGTAGATCAGCGTCAATGTGTCCAATGCCAGTGACGGCCAAGGTCACCTCCTCCTTCATCTTATTCTCTAACCGGGCAGGCTGCACGTCTATGTTCTGGGGAGGGTGTGCTGGAGTGCTAAAACAAGGCCAGCCCCCTCACGCCCACCTCGTGTCCATTATACCCAGGGAAGCTTGCCTAACTGTGCGACACATTGATGTACCAGGCATCGCTTCACTTTGGATTGGCCATGGGCTTTCAGGCTACCTGCACGCCTCTGTTGTGTTGGTCTAATTTGATGTTACAGTAAAAGCAGCTGAGCGAGGTTGCTAGGTAGAAACCTTTTTCTTTCAAAAAATAAAAAAATATCGAGTCAAAGATTTACTGATACTTTTACTGCTATCAACTATTTTATTGATAGTTATAAAGAAAGATTAAAAAAAAGTACTTGCATTTATATAGCATTTTATCACCTCCTCAAGACATCCCAGAGCACGACCAATGAATGTTTGAAGTTCAGACACTGTTGTTTTGTAGGCGAGCATTGCAACCAATTTGCGCACAGCAAGGTCCCACAAAGAGCAATCAAATGAATGGCTGGTTAATGGTTTTTTTGGTGGTGTTGGTGAAGGGATGAATGTTGTACAGGTCACAGGGAGAACTCTCTGCTCTTCTTCAAATAGTGCCGTGGGATCTCCAAAATCCACCTTAACCGATCATAGGATGGCACCTCCCACAATGAGGAGAGATTGAGTAGATTGGGCCGACACTCTCTGGAGTTTAGAAGAATGAGAGGTGATCTCATTGAAACATATAAGATACTGAGGGGGATTGACAGGGTAGAGGCTGAGAGGTTGTTTCCCCCTGGCTGGAGAGTCTAGAATTAGGGGCATAGTCTCAGGATAAGGAGAGGCCATTGAAGACTGAGATGAGGAGGAATTTCTTCACTCAGAGGGTTGTGAATCTTTGGAATTCTCTACCCCAGAGGGCTGTGGATACTGAGTCGTTGAGCATATTCAAGGCTGAGATCGATAGATTTTTGGACTCTAAGGGACTCAAGAGATATGAGGATCGGGGGGGAAAGTGGAGTTGAGGTCGAAGATCTCCCTCAATATTGCACTGAAATGTCAGCGTTGATTATGCGAAGTGGGGCTTGAACCCAGAATATTCTAATTCAAAGCGTTCTGTCAAGTACAGTAGGCGACTGAGATGAAGCCAACAGTGGAGTTTGGCTTGAATCGCTTCACAGTACCACAAAGGTTTATAGCAGCGAAGGAAGCTTTTCAACCCATCGGGTCTGTACTGGCTCATTGCTGGAGCAGCCCTAAATTAATTCCACTACACTGCCGTCTCCCCATAGCCCTCTATTGCAAATATTTATCCAATTTTCCTTTAAAAGATGCTGTTGTCTCGGCCTCAACCATTTCCTTTGGCAAAGCATTCCAGGCTCCAACAACCCTCTGTGCAAAGACATTTCTCCTAACCTCGCTCCTTATTCTTAGCACAATTTTAAATTGATGAACATTAATCACAGGCTCCCTAACCAGAGGAAATAGTCATTTACACACATTCACTCTCTTTAACTGCCGCCTGTCTGCCCGTTCCACTAACATGTCCATGTGGCCCTAATGTCTTTTAGGAAAATAGGAGCAGGAGTAAGACTATTCAGCCCCTCGAGCCTGTTCCGCCTTTCGATGAGATCGTGGGTGATCTATATCCTAATTCCCTCCAACCGCCTTGGCTACATATCCCTCAACACCCTTGGCTAGCTACAATCTATCAATCTCCGATTTAAAATTATGAATTGAGCTAGCATCTACTGCTTTTTACGGGAGAGAGTTCCACACTTCTAGCCCACACCGGACTCCAAACTCACACGATGCGCTTGACTGTTAGTGGCGTAGCAAACCATTCATTTGCATAAACAATTGCTGAGGTAACTAGCGTTGGGCAGTAACTCTCAAGAACAAATAAAAAAATACAATATACTTTGGTGCTCTGTTATTATTTTTACTTAAATAGCAAAACACACAGGAATCTGAGAACTAGAGTTTTGTCGCAGGATAACATATTGTCGACAGGACAGACCGGTGAGCTGGGAGATGCAAAATTTTGCTAAAGCGCCACCATTGGTGAGAGGGTATAATTTATAAAAAAATGTGATTATGGAATGTGGGCGTCTCTGGCAAGGCCAGCAGTTATTGCCCATCCCTAATTGCCCTCGAGAAGGTGGTGGTGAGTCGACTTCCTGAACCGCTGCAGTTCGTGTGGTGAAGGTGCTCCCACAGTGCTGTTAGGGAGGGAGTTCCAGGATTTTGACCCAATGACGATAAAAATCGGCGATATACTTCCAAGTCGGGATGGTGTGTGACTTGGAGGGGAACTTGGAGGTGGTGGTGTTCCCAGGAGCCTGCTGCCCTTGTCCTTCTAGGTGGTAGAGGTCGGGTTTGGGAGGTGCTGCCGAAGAAGCCTTGGCGAGTTGCTGCAGTGCACCTTGTAGATGGTACACACTGCAGCCATGGTATGCCGGTGGTGGAGGGAATTAATGTTTAAGGTGGTGGATGGGGTGCCAATCAAGTGGGCTGCTTTGTCCTGGATAGTGTTGAACTTCTTGAGTGTTGTTGGAACTGCACTCATCCAGGCAAGTGGAGAGTATTCCATCACACTCCTTACTTGTGCCTTGTACATGGCGGAAAGGCTTTGCGAAGTCAGGAGGTGAGACACTCGCCACAGAATACCCAGCCTCTGACCTGCTCTTGTTGCCACAGTATTTATGTGGCTGGTCTAGTTAAGTTTCTGGTCAATGGTGACCCCCAAGATGTTGATGGTGGGGTATTTGGCGATGGTAATGCTGTTGAATGTCAAGGGGCGGTGGTTAGACTCTCGCTTGTTGGAGATAGTCATTACCTGGCACTTCTGTGGCGCAAATGTTACCTGCCACTTATCAGCCCAAGCCTGAACTTCGTCCAGGTCTTTTGCGCTCATGTGCTGGGCTCTGCCATCATTGAGGATGGGGTTATTCATGGAGCCTCCTCCTCCCGTTAGTTTAATGGTCCACCACCTTTCACGACTGGACGGGGCAGGATAATTACAGCGTGACAAGTTTACATAGGCATTGCCATCGGAGATGTGGACATGTAATGGATGTGCGCAGCAACAGAAGATTTTTTGATGTATTGTAGTTGGTTTTGACGTCTGGTGGTCCCGTACTTTCACATCTCCGATTCTCCGTAAGAGCGGGCTTCTGATTTTGGCTGGTTGTGCAAAAGAAAATGCGACTCTTCCTCACGGGAAAGAAGAAAGCACCACATGTCGAGTTAACCAGGGCCATCACTGTTAGATCGAGGAATGCGAGGCGAGGAATCCATTCAGCTTCCCACGTTCAGGATTTCTGACACCGGATTTAAAGAGTCAAAGTGGATTGTTGTGAAATAGAATTCAATAAATCTGGTGATCTGTGGACTTGACCCCAGGGGAAAAATATGACCATGAAAGTGCCTGGATTGTTGGAAAAACCCAACTGGTTCATAGATGTCCTTCGGAGAAGACAATCCGTCATTCCTACCCAGTCGGGCCTACACATCACTCCAATCCCAAACTACGCAGTTGACTCCAAATGTCCTAAGGGCAACTAGGGATGCGCAATAAATGGCCAGTGTTGCTCACATCCCAATAACAAATTAATAAAAGGCACTACAGCATTGACATTTGACCCTTGTGGGGTTTATTTGCCACTGTTCACTAATTCTAGTGACAAAGTAGAGTTGAGTTTAAAACTGTACAATGGAATGAACACGGTGAGGTGGGGTGAGGGGGCGAATTAGAGGGGAAATTATAACCCCTTTCACACAGTTAAAGGTTACAAGGCGTTTTACAGAGAGGAAATGATGTTGGGCAGTAGTCTGAGAGTTTGGCGGGGGACAAGGTTAAAGAGAATCTTGGAGGAAGATTTTAAAGGCAGGTGAGCAAGGTAGCAAGGCGGAGGGGTCTCGGAAGAGTGTGGCCAAGGTGGTTGAGGGGTCCGCCGTCGATGGTGGGGTAGTTGGTTTGGGACTGGGGCTATACACAGGAGGCCGAAATCGGAAGTTTGAAGAGTGCAGCCTGGGCTTAACTCACTTTCAGGCAGAAAAGATTCTTACTGAATAAAGTTCTGATCATTGTATGTGGGCGGTGCAGTTCGTGGGCCAGCCCTCACCGCATATAGTTGGTGCCGACCCGATTATCCCGCTATAAGCAGTGGACGGTAAAAACGCAAAGCGTTGAATAAAAACAGTGGGGGTGAGATTGGAATTGGGTGGTTTGGCTAAACCGGCAGCATCGCATTGGCCAACCGTTATACTGATATACTGAATATGGGGTGGGGCATATAACGGGGACCAATGCCAATAATGCCTGCTTGGTGTGGCCACACCCGCCTACAATTACCCCCCGCCCTCCCCACACCATCGTGTCAGTAGCCAGTTTGGCTTCCAGCTGTACCTTGGTCATGTTTTTTAAAATTTGTTCCTGGGATGTGGGTGTCCCTGGCAAGGCCAGCATTTATTGCCCATCCCTAGTTGCCCTTGAGAAGGTGGTGGTGAGCCGCCTTCTTGAACCGCTGCAGTCCGTGTGGTGAAGGTGCTCCCACAGTGCTGTTAGGGAGGAAGTTCCAGGAGTTTGACCCAGCGACGATGAAGGAACAGCCGATATATTTCCAATTCGGGATGGTGTGTGACTTGAAGGGAAACTTGGAGGTGGTGGTGTTCCCATGCGCCTACTGCCCTTGTCCTTCTCGGTGGAACAGATTGCGGGTTTTGAAGGTGTTGCCGAAGAAGTCTTGGCGAGTTGCTGCAGTGCATCTTGGAGCCATCAACATCCTGAGGAGGAGAGGGAAGCAACACTTTGCCAGAAGGATGGAGCAAAAGACAATGAAATCCTGCAGCCGGGCGACATGATCCTGACACTCAGCCACTGTTTCACCACACTCACCAATACAAAGAGCGACACCACAGCACTGAGGCACTCAGCTCTGTAGTGATCAATAGCATGTCATTCTATAGTGGACACTAGGTGGAGCCGTAGAGCTGTATATAGCTGTATGTATATAAGACTACACTACCCAGCTGTATAGATATTAAGACTACATTACCCATGAGGCACTAGGCTACCCACAAGGCAACAGTCAAGATGGCAGCCTGCACACAGGAGCACAGATACTGTACCTAGAGAATGTGTACTGAATAAATGACTAGCTAGAAGCTAGCTGTGTTCATAATAAGAATGTCTAGTTATTAATGAAAATAACATGGTACCAGGTTGGTGAAGAGCTGCTGAAAATTGTGAAAAGCGACATGGAGAATTTGAAGCCACCAGAGCGTTTGAATCTCGAGGGAAATGTCGACTACAATTGGCGGATTTTTAAACAACAATTCAAACTCTACATTGCAGCCATCGGATTCGGTACGAAGCCAGACGCAAGGAAGATAGCGTTGCTGCTTACGATTGCAGGCCCACAGGCGATAGAGGTATTTAATACATTTGTATTTAATCCAGTGGAGAACAGAGAAAAATTAGAAGATGTGCTAAAAAAATTTGATGCACATTGCTCTCCCAAAAAGAATGAGACGTATGAAAGATACATCTTCCGTTCTCGGACACAGCAACAAAATGAGACTTTTGATAGCTTTATAACTGATCTGAAACTGAAAGCACAGACATGTAATTTCTCTGAGCTCAAAGCATCCATGATTCGTGACCAGATTGTGTTTGGTATTCATGATAAAAAAGTCAGGGAACGTCTATTGAGAGAAACCGAACTAAATTTGGAAAATGCGGTGAAAATATGCCAAGCCAGCGAGCTAGCTCGAAAGCACGCGAAGACTTTCAGTGAAATCAATAATGATGCGATTGTAATGAGTGATAATGCTGCTGTCGGTGCTATGTCCTACAAGGGGAAGAAACATGGGCAGAACAGAAATGAAAAGCAATCGGAGGATGACATTTTTAATTGTAAACGCTGTGGTTACAAACACCAGTTAAGACAATGCCCAGCATTTGGAAAAATGTGCACAAAGTGTAATGGAAAGAATCACTTTGCCAAACAATGCTTTTCAAAAGTAAAAACAACGAAAGGGCAACAAGTTAATGTGATTGAGGACACTGATTTAAGTGAGACATTTTTTGTAGGAATGGTGTCATGTGACGATATCAAAAAAGATACAGAAAATGTGCAGCCCTCAGAAATGGACAATGCTGAACATAAAGTCAATGCAGTAAAAGTGGACAAATGGATGATCCCACTGCAGATAAATGGAGCATTAGTTACATTGAAACTGGACACTGGGGCAAAAGCAAACTTAATCAGTATGAGTGACATAAAAAATATGAAAGAAAAGCCCAAAATACAGAAAAAGTCAGTACTACTGAAGAGCTATAATGGACAGAAAATAGATAGCTTAGGTGTATGCAGACTTAAAGTGACAGTCAAAGACAAAGTGCATCATCTCATGTTTTCTGTTGTGGCTGAAAGACTTGATTCGATATTAGGTGACAAAGCTTGTGAAAACTTAGAACTGGTCAAGAGAGTCTACCATATAAACTGTGCCATAAGCAGACCAGATGACTCAGGTGATGAAGCAGAGAGCCCATCAAGGATGAAAAGGCCAAAGGGTATCCATGTCTTCAAAAAGCCTAGTTTCTCCAAGAAGAAAGAAAAAGACTTTAAGGTCAAAGAGAAGCCAAAGGAAGAAAAGCACAAAGAGGAAAAACACAAGGAGAAAAAGTCCAAAGATATAACCGCAGCAGATGTTGTTAAGCAGTGGAAAGAGAAAAAGAAAAAGAAGAAGCCTGCACCAGAGCAGGAAGCAGTTCCGATGGATACTCCTTCTTTCCTCAGGCCAATCTTTGGTGTTCCATTAGCCGAGGCTGCTGAGAGGACTATGCTGTATGATGGGATCCAGCTGCCAGCAGTTTTTCGAGAGTGCATTGACTACATTGAGAGTTATGGCATGAAGAGTGAAGGAAACACTGAAACCCTCTCCAAGCAAAGATCGCAAGGAGACCTCGATCTATACAAGAGCAGATTGATGACAATGCCGCAACTGCATCTTGTCATTCACCGCCAGAACAATCTCATGAAGACACATCAGACTTACCCGTGTTGAGAAGATCCACACGTGAAGTAAAAGAGCCTGATAGACTTAATCTTTGAGTACAATGTAAAGCTTTGAAAATGTGTTGACTGTTTTGAAAATGTTTATGTTTATAGAGCACTAACAAAAGTGTTACTGATATTATCTTTATTGTTTTCTTGAAAGTTGATTGATATTGATTTTGTTAAACCTCAAAGAAAGGGGGATGTAGTGATCAATAGCATGTCATTCTATAGTGGACACTAGGTGGAGGCGTAGAGCTGTATATAGCTGTATGTATATAAGACTACACTACCCAGCTGTATAGATATTAAGACTACATTACCCATGAGGCACTAGGCTACCCACAAGGCAACAGTCAAGATGGCAGCCTGCACACAGGAGCACACACGCTGCATCGCTGCAGATACTGTACCTAGAGAACGTGTACTGAATAAATGACTAGCTAGAAGCTAGCTGTGTTCATAATAAGAATGTCTAGTTATTAATGAACATAACAAGCTCCTCAGGTGAATACCTGACGGTACGAATGGAAAGGCATTTAATAGACACTTCAATTCGCCTGAATATAAGAACATAGGAATTAGGAGCAGGAGTAGGCCATACAGCCCCTCGAGCCTGCTCCGCCATTCAATAAGATTATGGCTGATCTTCGACCTCAACTCCACTTTCCCGCCCGATCCCCATATCCCTTGATTCCCTTAATGTCCAAAAATCTTTCGATCTCAGCCTTGAATATACTCAATGATTCAGCATTCACAGCCCTCTGGGGCAGAGAATTCCAAAGATTCACAACCCTCTGAGTGAAGAAATTCCTCCTCATCTCAGTCTTAAATGGCTGACCCCTTATCTTGAGACTATGCCCCCTGGTTCTAGACTCTCCAGCCAGTGGAAACAACCTCTCAGCATCTACCCTGTCAGTCCCCCTCAGAATCTTATACGTTTCAATGAGATCACCTCTCATTCTTCTAAACTCCAGAGAGTGTAGGCCCAATGCTACTCAAAACCAGTGGGGCTTTTAAAATGGTGAGTGGAGAAGATTAAGTAATAAAATTAGTCGCACTTTAACGAGGTGCGAAAAGCTGATTGAATTGCCTGAAATAGCCAGCGTGCTCAAGACATTGAAGGCCACACCTGTGTCATTGACTCCTATGGTGATGGGAAATGGCTATGGTTAGTTGGCCGGTATAGACAGTTATAAACGTGGGCGGGATGAGTGGTGGAGACTTCATCATCGTTGTAAATGAGAATCAACGTCACAAGATTATAAAGTGGGAAAGTGCAGAACAAAATAAAACCTAAACTAAGGGGAAAAAATAACCCTCCCCTGCCACCCACCCACACCCGCCCCCGCAGAAACTGGAAATGAAAAGCGGCTGGAAAAGGAAAAGAGGGGTTAATCTTTTGGGGGACGTCGAGCCTCCGTCAGAACTGTGAACTGGGAGGTGAGCAAGGCCCTGAATAGGACTGAACAAAGTGAGGGAGGAGGCGGTGGGGCGGTCCAAGGGAAGAGAAATAGAGGCAAGCCAAGAGCCCGCTCGTTTAGTGCCCTCTCACTGCCTCCTTGGCAGGACCTTGTACGTCACCCAGTCCTCATCACCTCTTTTCAGCTTTTCAGCAAAAAAAAATCCCCAAGCGCGCTCGCTGGCCATTTAACCCATTAACTGGCTCTCTGTGACAGGAGGCAACAGACCTGCCTCTTGACTACTGAGTGGATAGCGCACACAACAGAGCAACAGAACGGCTGAAATTAAAATGCTAGGGGCCGCGGGGAGTTCTTCCCTGCGCCTCCTGTTGGGAGGTTCCCCGGAATAACCGTTTATGTCACTTCACCGGGGGTAGGGGGGGGCCGTTAGAAGTTACGGCAGGAGATCAGGACAATCTCCTCTGGAAATGTAAGTCCAAAGTGACTGGTAATACGCAGCAGATCCGCCAGCATCTGGAAACAGGAAGGACACTCTTCTCTTCACCTGCACTGGGTCCTGATCCCACCTGTCATCACCTCCCTTTCCTCTTCACAGGTGTGTTTGGACTTGCTGGGTATTACCAACTTTTGCAATTTTGTTCTTTGCCCTTTTTTAAAAATCAGAACTAATTAACAACGTTCTCTGGATGTGGGCGTTGCTGGCAAGGCCGGCATTTATTGCCCATCCCTAGTTGCCCTCGAGAAGGTGGTGGTGAGCCGCCTTCCTGAACCGCTGCAGTCCGTGTGGTGAAGGTGCTCCCACAGTGCTGTTAGGGAAGGAGTTCCAGGATTTTGACCCAGCGACGATGAAGGAACGGCCGATATATTTCTAAGTCGGGATGGTGTGTGACTTGGAGGGGAACTTGGAGGTGGTGGTGTTCCCATGCGTCTGCTGCCCTCGTCCTTCTAGGTGGGTTTGGGAGGTGCTGCCAAAGAAGCCTTGGTGAGTTGCTGCAATGCATCTTATAGATGGTACACTCTGCAGCCGTGGTACGCCGTTGGTCAAGGGAGTGAATGTTTAGTCATGCAGGCGAAGTGCTGATCAAGTGGGCTGCTTTGTCCTGGATGGTGTCGAGCTTTCTGAGTGTTGTTGGAGTTGCACTCATCCAGGCAAGTGGAGAGAATTCCATCACACTCCTGACTTGTCGGTGGCGGGGAGGCTTTGGGTGAATGAAAAATAAAAAAGCCAGCTAAAGTTGTTCAGTTTGGGAGGAGTGGGGTTATCTACAATTGGTTGAGTCACAAGCACGATGACCAATGGTCAGCCGTTTCGGCCACTTTATATGAGCGCGTGTAAAAATAATAAGAAGATGGACATTATTGGAAACCGGGCTGGTGGTCAAGTTTCTGTTTGGTGATGAGTTTGTAGATTGTCTGATAGCCGTCATCCCAGGCGTAGAGTTGGTGTTCCCGCGGGTTGTAATGGATCATGGAATGCCTGCTGTAACGCTTGGGAAAGTAGAGCACCGGCAGGTCGGCGCTGGTCACAACGTCGGTGACATCGTAGAGGCACTGGACATGAGAGCGGCCACCGTAGTGGGTGTTGTAGACGACGTAAAGGGTGCCACAGACCATGAAGGCCGCTTCTGCCCCCTTGCTGGAGCAGGAGGTGTCCCACGAGTGTTCCACCGCCAGGCTGCCTTGGTCGATCTTGGTGACCACGATGGTGCCATCTGGCTCGGCGTGGATGGCCCAGAGGCCCTGCTCGTCGACAGCCAGGTCGATGAACGTGTAGGGCGAGAGCTGGTAGGCCGGAGCTCGGCCCGCCCCCTGCAGGAGCATGCGGTCGCTGACGGTCCGGTTCCGGATGTCATACTTGATGATCTGGTTGAGGGTGTTGTTACGGTGGAAGTAGAGGAAGCCGTTGTACGCCACGTGGCCCGTCCCCTGCCAGGCGAAAGGGAGGACCACTCTCTTGGCTGTCTGCCTGCCCGCACTCTCCGTGAAGGCCTTCATGCTGCCAAACTCGGTCAGAAAGTTTCCGCTGGTCCCGCTCAAGAAATAAATCTTCTGAAAACCTCGGGCGGGGTCCTTTATCCAAGAGCCCCGCACCTCTCCCGCTTTCTTAACGATCTTCAGAGACTTGATGCCAGCGAGCACAATTTGACAATCTGCAGGTGTGGGGTGGGGGGGGGGGGGGGGGAGTTGGTGGCGGGAGACAAAATATAAAATAGAGATAACTCTTAAAAATAAACCAAGATTAAAAGTATGAAGAGCCGTCATTTAATCTGTGGATATCATTGACGCAAAATGCTTTTTTTGGTAAGACAACATAGGAGCAGGAGGAGGCCATTCAGCCCCTCGAGCCTGCTCCGACATTCAATGTGATCATGGCTGATCTGCGACCTAACTCCATCTACCCGCCCTTGCCCCAAATCCTTTAGTTAACAAAAATCTATCAATTTCAGATTTGAAATTAACAATTGATCGAGCATCAATTGCCGTTTGCGGAAGAGCGTTCCCACTCCAGGGACTTGAGCACAAAAGCTAGGCTGACACTCCCAGTGCAGTGCTGAGGGAGTGCCGCACTGTCGGAGGTGCCGTCTTTCGGATGAGATGTTAAACCGAGGCCCCGTCTGCCCTCTCAGGTGGACATAAAAGATCCCACGGCCACTATTTCGAAGAAGAGCAGGGGAGTTCTCCCCGGTGTCCTGGGCCAATATTTATCCCGCAGTCAACATAACAAAAAACAGATTATCTGGTCATTATCTCATTGCTGTTTGTGGGAGCTTGTTGTGCATATATCGGCTGCCGCGTTTCCCACAGTACAACAATGACTCCACTTCAAAAGTACTTCATTGGCTGTAAAGCACTTTGGGACGTCCGGTGGTTGTGAAAGGCACTATATAAATGCAAGTCTTTCTTTCTTTTCTTTTTCCAAACTTCTACCACCCTTTGTGTGTAGAAGTGTTTCCTAATTTCACTCCTGAAAGGTCTGGCTCTAATTTTTAGACGATGCCCCCAGTCCTGGACTCCCCAACCAGTGGAAATAGTTTCTCTCTATCTACCTCATCAGTTCCCCCTAATATCTTGAAAACTTTGACATGGTACGTTTGACAACAGTTCTTCTACTTTGCATTAGTCCTTATCCAGTTTAACAACATAAGAATTAGGAGCAGGAGTAAGCCATACGGCCCCTTGAGCCTGTTCCGTCATTCAATAAGATCATGGCTGATCTTCGATCTCAACTCCACTTTCCCACCCTATACCCATAAACCTTGATTCCCATACTGCCCAAAAATCTTTTCTTTTCTATTCGTTCCTGGGATATGGGCGTCGCTGGCAAGGCCAGCATTTGTTGACCATCCCTAATTGCCCCTTGAGAAGATGGTGGTGAGCTGCCTTCTTGAACCGCTGCAGTCCGTGTGGTGAAGGTGCTCCCACAGTGCTTAGGGAGGGAGTTCCAGGATTTTGAACCAATGACGATGAAGGAACGGCGACATATTTCCAAGTCAGGATGGTGAGAGACTTGGAGGGGAACTTGGAGGCGGTGGTGGCCCCGTGCACCTGCTGCCCTTGTCCTTCTAGGTGGTAGAGTTCACGGGTTTGAGAGGTGCTGTTGAAGAAGCCTTGGCGAGTTGCTGCAGTGCATCTTGTAGATGGTGCACACTGCAGCCACGGTACACCGGTGGTGGAGGGAGTGAATGTTTAAGGTGGTGGATGGGGTGCCAATCAAGCGGGCTGCTTTGTCCTGGATGGTATCGAGCTTCTTGAGTGTTGTTGGAGCTGCACTCATCCAGGCAAGTGGAAAGTATTCCATCACACTCCTGACTTGTGCCTTGTAGATGGTGGAAAGGCTTTGGGGAGTCAGGAGGTGAGACACTCGCCGCAGAATACCCAGCCCCTGACCTGCTCTTGTAGCCACAGTATTTATGTGGCTGGTCCAGTTAAGTTTCTGGTCAATGGTGACCCCAAGGATGTTGATGGTGGGGGATTCGGCATTGGTAATGGCGTTGAAAATCAAGGGGCGGTGGTTACAGTCTCTTGTTGGAGATAGTCATTGCCTGGCACTTGTGTGGCACGAATGTTACCTGCCACTTATCAGCTCAAGCCTGAATGTTGTCCAGGTTTTGCTACATGCGGGGATGGACTGCATCATTATTTGAGGAGTTGCGAATGGAACTGAACACTGTGCAGTCACCAGCGAACATCCTCACTTCTGACCTTATGATGGAGGGAAGGTCATTGATGAAGCAGCTGAAGGTGGTTGGGCCTAGGACACTGCCCTGAGGAACACCTGCAGCGATGTCCTGGGGCTGAGATGATTGACCTCCAACAACCACAACCATCTTCCTTTGTGCTTGGTATGACTCCAGCAAGTGGAGAGGTTCCCCCCAATTCCCATTGACTTCAGTTTTACTGGGGCTCCTTGATGCCAGACTCGGTCAAATGCTGCCTTGATGTCTAGGGAAGTCACTCTCACCTCACCTCTGGAATTCAGCTCTTTTGTCCATGTTTGGACCAAGGCTGTAATGAGGTCTGGAGCCGAGTGGACCTGGCGGAACCCAAACTGGGCATCAGTGAGCAGGTTATTGGTTAGTAAGTGCCGCTTGATAGCACTGTCGACGACACCTTCCATCACTTTGCTGATGATTGAGAGTAGACTGATGGGGCGGTAATTGGCCAGATTGGATTTGTCCTGCTTTTTGTGGACAGGACATACCTGGGCAGTTTTCATTGTTGAGTAGATGCCAGTGTTGTAGCTGTACTGGAACAGCTTGGCTAGAGGCACGGCTAATTCTGGAGCGCGTCTTCAGCACGATAGCCGGGATGTTGTCGGGGCCCATAGCCTTTGCTGTGTCCAGTGCGCTCAGCTATTTCTTGATATATCATGTGGAGTGAATCGAATTGGCTGAAGACTGGCTTCTGTGGTGGTGGGGACCTCGGGAGTAGGCCGATATGGATCATCCACTCGGGGCTTCTGGCTGAAGATGTTTGCAACTGCTTCAGTCTTGTATTTTGCACTCCTGTACTTGGCTCCACCCTCATTGAGAATGGGGATATTCATGGAGTCTCCTCCTCCTGTTAGTTGTTTAATTGTACACCACCATTCGTGACTGGATGTGGCAGGACTGCAGAGCTTTGATCTGATCCGTTGATTGTGTGATCACTTAGCTCTGTTTAAAGCATGCTGCTTTCGCTTTTTAGCATGCATGTAGTTCTGTGTTGCAGTGTCCCCAGGTTGGCACCTCATTTTTAGAAATGCTTGGTACTGCTCTTGGCCTGCTCTTCTACACTCCTCATTGAACCAGGGTTGGTCCCCTGGCTTGATGGTAATGGTAGAGTGAGGGATATGCTGAGCCATGAGGTCACAGATTGTGCTGGAATACAATTCTGCTGCTGCTGATGGCCCACAGCGCCTCATGGATGCTCAGTTTTGAGCTGATAGATCTGTTCTGAATCTATCCCATTTAGCACGGTGGTAGTGCCACACAACAGGATGGAGGGTGTCCTCAGTGTGAAGACGGGACTTCATCTCCACAATGACTGTGCTGTGGTCACTGCTACCAATGCTGTCATGGACAGATGCATCTGCGACAGGTAGATTGGTGAGGATGAGGTCAAGCGGTTTTTCCCTCGTGTTGGTTTCTCACCACCTGTCGCAGGCCCAGACTGGCAGTTATGTCCTTCAGGACCCGGCCAGCTCGGTCAGTAGTGGTGCTACCGAGCCACACTTGGTGATGGACATTGAAGTCCCCAACCCAGAATACATTCTGTGCCCTTGCTACTCTCAGTGCTTCTTCCAAGCGGTGTTCAACATGGAGGAGTACTGATTCATCAGCTGAGGGAGGGCGGTAGGTGATAATCAGCAGGAGGTTTCCTTGCCCATGCTTTACCTGAAGCCATAAGACTTCATGGGGTCCGGAGTCACTGTTGAGGACTCCCAGGGCCACTCCTTCCCGACTGTATACCACTGTACTGGCACACCTGGTGGGTCTGTCCTGCCGGTGGGACAGGACATACCCAGGGATGGTGATGGAGGAGTCTGGCATCCCATGTTCTACCCTCCATAAACTTGAGGTCATACAAAACTCTGCCGCCCGTGTGTTAACTCGCACCAAGTCCCGCTCACCATCTCTCCTGTGCTCGCTGACCTACACTGGCTCCCGGTTAAGCAACGCCTCGATTTCAAAATTCTCATCCTTCGTTTCAAATCCCTCCATGGCCTCGCTCCTCATTATCTCTGTAATCTCCTCCAGCCCCACAACCTTCCGTGATCTCTGCGCTCCTCCAAAACAAGGTGCGATTCTGTGAGTATGACCATGTCAGGCTGTTGCTTGACTCATCTGTGGGACAGCTCTCCCAATTTTGACACACGTCCCCAGATGTTGGTGAGGGAGACTTTGTAGGGTCGACTGGGCTGCGTGTGCCGTTGTTGTGTCCGAAGTCGGTGCCAAGGTCAATGCCGGGTGGTCCGTCCAGTTTTATTCTTATTATTTTTTTCCGAAGTGGTTTGTTACAACCGAGCGGGTTGCTAGACCATTTCAGAGGGGCAGTTTAGAGTCAATCACATTGCTGTGGGTCTGGAGTCACATGTTGGCCAGACCGGGTATCGATCTCCGTATTGAATATACTTATGAACTGAGCATCCACAGCCCACTGAGGCAGAGAATTACAAAGATTCAAAACCTTCTGAGTGAAGGAATTTTCCTCTATCTCATGCCTAAATAGCTGGCCCCTTATTCTGAGACTGTGACCCCTGGTGCGAGACTCCCCAGCCAGGGGAAACAGCCTCTCAGCATCTACTCTGTCAAGCCCTGTAAGAATCTTACATGTTTCAATGAGATCACCTCTGATTCTTCAGAGCTCCAGAGAGTACAGGCCCATTCTACTCAATCTCTCCTCATAGGACAACCCTCTCATCCCAGGAATCAATCTAGTGAACCTTCGTTGCACCACCTCCAAGGTAAGTATATCCTTCCTTAGGTAAGGAGACCTAAACTGTGCACAGTTTAGGATGGCTGGTAATGACTGAAGCAATTGTGAATACATCTGCCTCCCACTGAGAGAGAGAACATTGAGCAAGTTGCTCTTTGTGAACAGCAGGGGCATTCTTTTGGCAGTGAAGTTAGAAAATGATATAGTTTTCTTTTTAAGTTTACTGCAAAGCTAACACAAATAAAATGTCCGTCCTTTCGCCAATTTTGTAACTTAAGTGGAAAAAAGAAAGACTTGTATTTATATAGAAAAGAGGCAGATGAGTGACCTGATAGAGGTCTTTAGGATTCTAAAAGCGTTTTGATAGGGTAGATGCAGACAACAACAACAACAACTTGTATTTATACAGCGCCTTTAACGTAGTAAAACGTCCCAAGGCGCTTCACAGGAGCTTTAACAAAAAACAAATTTGACACCGAGCCACATAAGGAGACATTAGGACAGGTGACCAAAAGCTTGGTCAAAGTGGTAGGTTTTAAGGAGCGTCTTAAAGGAGGAGAGAGAGGCGGAGAGGTTTAGGGAGAGAATTCCAGAACTTGGGGCCCAGGCAGCTGAAGGCACGGCCGCTAATGGTGGAACAATTAAAATCGGGGATGTTCAAAAGTCCAGAATAGGCAGAGCGCAGAGGTCAAGGGGGATTATAGAGCTGGAGGAGATTACAGAGATAAGGAGGAGCGAGGCCATGGAGGGATTTGAAAACAAGGATGAGAATTTTAAAATCGAGGCCTTGCTTAACTTGGAGCCGATGTAGGTCAGCGAGCGCAGGGGAGATGGGTGAGCGGGACTTGGTGCGAGTTAGCACACGGGTGGCAGAGTTTTGGATGACCTCAAGTTTATGGAGGGTAGAACATGGGAGGCCAGCCAGTGGTGCGTTGGAATAGTCAAGTCTAGAGGTGATAAAGACATGGATGAGGGTTTTGGCAGTAGATAGGTTGAGGTAAGGGCAGAGACGGGCAATGTTACGAAGGTGGAAATGGGCGGTCTTAGTGATAGAACAGATAAGAGTTAGGAAGCTCAATTCATGATCAAATATGACACCAAGGTTGTGAACAGTCTTGGCCAGCCTTAGACAGTTGCCGGGGAGTGAGATCGAATCAGTGGAAAGGGAATGGAGTTTGTGCCGTGAACTGGAGACAATGGCTTCGGTCTTCCCGATATTTAATGAGGAAATTTCTACTCATCCAGTGCTGGATGTCGGACATGCAGACTGATAGTATAGAGACGGTGGAGGGTTCGAGAGAGGTGGAGGAGAGGTAGAGCTTGGGATCATCAGCGTACATGTGAAAACTCACCTTGTGTTGCCGGATGGTGTCACTGAGGGGCAGCATGTAGATGAGAAATAGGAGGGGGCCAAGGATAGATCCTTATCGACAGGATGTTTCCACTTACTTATATAAAGTGGCTTAAATTGCTGACAGGCAAAACTAGGGGCCATCAATATAAGATAGTCACTAATAAATCCAATAGGAAATTCAGGAGAAACTTCTTTACCCAGAGAGTGGTGAGAATGTGGAACTCGCTACCACAGGGAGTGGTTGAAGCGAATAGTATTTAAGGGGAGGCTAGATAAGCATATGAGGGAGAAGGGAATAGAGGATTATGCTGATAGATTTAGATGAGGAAAGACGGGAGAAGGCTTGAGTGGAGCATAAACGCCGGCATGGACTGGTTGGGCCGAATGGCCTGTTTCTGTGCCTCAACCACTAACCCGGGAAGTGCGTTCCACAGCCTCACAACCAGTGTCCCCCGTAAGCTGCACTGCCTCCTGCGCGTCCTGCCTCCCCCAATGCGCGGCCCATTCAAATTTTTGCCTGTGCGCGGTATCTACAAAGTAAAGGCCGGTGAGCGGCCTGCGCAGGACCTTACAGGTGACTACCCGGCCGTGCAGCTTAGCGGGAACATTGCTCGCTACCACAGGGAGTGGTTGAGGTGAATAACATAGACACATTTAAGGGGAAGCTAGATAAGCACATGAGGGAGAAAGGTATAGAAGGATCTGCTGATGGGGTCAGACGTATCAAAATTCCCTGGACTCTGGAGAGGTCCCAGCGGATTGGAAAACTGCAAATGTAAATATTTAAGAAAGGAGGGAGACAGAAAGCAGGAAACTGTAGACCAGTTAGCCTAACATCTGTCGTTGGGAAAATGCCGGAGTCCTTCATTAAGGAAGCAGTAGCCAGGCATTTGGAAAATCATAATGCAGTCAAGCAGAGTCAGCATGGTTTTATGAAAGGGAAATCATGTTTAACAAATTTGCTGGAGTTCTTTGAGGATGTAACAAGCAGGGTGGACAAGGGTGAGCCAGTGGATGTGGTGTATTTGGATTTCCAGAAGGCATTCGATAAGGTGCCACATAAAAGGTTACTGCATAAGATAAGAGCTCACGGAGTTGAGGGTAATATATTAGCATGGATAGAGAATTGGCTAATTAACAGAAAGCAGACTCGGGATAAATGGATCATTTTCCAGTTGGCAAACGGTAACTAGTGGGGTGCCACAGGGATCGGTGCTGGGGCCTCAACTATTTACAATCTACATTAATGACTTGGATGAAGGGACCGAGTGTAATGTAGCCAAGTTTGCGGATGATACAAAGATGGGTGGGAAAGCAAGTTGTGCAGAGGACTCAAAGAATCTGCAAAGGGATATAGCCAGGCTAGGTGAGTGTGCAAACATTTGGCAGATGGTGTATAATGTGGGAAAGTGCGAGGTTATCCACTTTGGCAGGAAAAATAAAAAAGCAAATTATTATTTAAATGGAGAGAGATTACAAAACGCTACAGTTCAGAGGGACCTGGGGGTCCTTGTGCATGAAACACAAAAAGTTAGCATGCAGGTACAGCAAGTAATCAAAAAGGCAAATCGAATGTTGGCCTTTATTTCAAGGGGGTTGGAGTATAAAAGCAGGGAAGTCCTGCTACAACTGTACAAGGTATTGGTGAGACCACACCTTGAGTACTGCGTACAGTTTTGGTCTCCTTATTTAAGGAAGGATATACTTGCACTGGAGGCAGTTCAGAGACGATTCACTAGGGTAATTCCAGAGATGAGGGGGTTGACTTATGAGGAAAGGTTGAGCAGGTTGGGCCTATACCCAATCGAATTTAGAAGAATAAGAGGTGATCTTATTGAAACATATAAGATTCTGAGGGGGCTCAACAAGGTAGATGCAGAGAGGATGTTTCCCCTCGTGGGGAAATCTAGAACTTGGGAGAATAGTTTTAGAATAAAGGGTCGCCCTTTTAGAACTGAGATGAGGAGGAATTTCTTCTCTCAGAGGGTTGTAAATCTGTGGAATTCTCTGCCCCAGAGAGCCGTGGAGGCTGGGTCATTAAATACATTTAAGGTGGAGACAGACAGATTTTTGCAAGATAAGGGAGTGAAGGGTTATGGGGAGCGGGCGGGGAAGTGGCTTTGAGCCCAAGATCAGCCATGATCTTATTGAATGGCGGAGCAGGCTCGAGGGGCCAAGTGGCCTATTCCTGCCCCTATTTCTTATGTTTTTATGAAGTAGGGCGGGAGGAGGCTCGTGTGGAGCATGAACACCGGCATGGACCAGTTGGGCTGAATGGCCTGTTTCTGTGCTGTAAATTCTATGTACATAGCGCCTTTCACGACCTCAGGACGTCCTAAAGCACTTTACAGCCAATGAAGTACTATCGAGATGTAGCCACTGTTGTAATGTAGGAAACGCGGCAGCGAATTTGAACACAGGAAGCTCCCACAAACAGCAATGTGATAATAACCAGATAATCTGTTTTAGTGATGTTAGTTGAGGGATAGATACTGGCCAGAACACCGGGGAGAACTCCAATGCTTCCCCTAAGGTGTGCGGCAGCGCGGCAACACAGACCGCTCACCAATGATGGGGTCCCTCACAGACCGCTCACCAATGGCGGGGTCCCTCACAGACCGTTCACCAATGGTGGGGTCCCGCACAGACCGCTCGCCAATGGCGGGGTCCCTCACAGATTATTCACTGATGGCGGGGTCCCGCACAGACCGCTCACCAATGGCGGGGTCCCTGACAGACCATTCACTGATGGCGGGGTCCCTCACAGACCGTTCACCAATGGCGGGGTCCCTCACAGACCATTCACCAATGGCGGGGTCCCTCACAGACTGCTCACCAATGGCGGGGTCCTGCACAGACCGCTCACTGATGGCGGGGTCCCTCACAGACCGCTCACCAATGGCGGGGTCCTGCACAGACCGCTCACTGATGGCGGGGTCCCTCACAGACCACTCACCGATGGCGGGGTCCCGCACAGACTGCTCACCAATGGCGGGGTCCTGCACAGACCGCTCACCAATGGCGGGGTCCCGCACAGACCACTCACCAATGGTGGGGTCCCTCACAGACCGCTCACCAATGGCGGGGTCCCTCACAGACCGCTCACTGATGGTGGGGTCCCACACTGACCGCTCGCCAATGGTGGGGTCCCGCACAGACTGCTCACTGATGGCGGGGTCCCGCACAGACTGCTCACCAATGGCGGGGTCCCTCACAGACTGCTCACCAATGGCAGGGTCCCTCACAGACCGCTCACCAATGGCGGGGTCCCTCACAGACCACTCACCAATGGCGGGGTCCCTCACAGACCGCTCACCAATGGCGGGGTCCCTCACAGACCGCTCACCAATGGCGGGGTCCTGCACAGACTGCTCACTGATGGCGGGGTCCCTCACAGACCGCTCACCAATGGCGGGGTCCCTTACAGACTGCTCACCAATGGCGGGGTCCTGCACAGACCGCTCACCAATGGCGGGGTCCTGCACAGACTGCTCACTGATGGCGGGGTCCCTCACAGACCGCTCACTGATGGCGGGGTCCTGCACAGACTGCTCACCAATGGCGGGGTCCTGCACAGACCGCTCACCAATGGTGGGGTCCTGCACAGACTGCTCACCAATAGCGGGGTCCTGCACAGACCGCTCACTGATGGCGGGGTCCTGCACAGACCGCTCACCAATGGCGGGGTCCTGCACAGACCGCTCACCAATGGCGGGGTCCCGCACAGACCGCTCACCAATGGTGGGGTCCCTCACAGACCGCTCACCAATGGCGGGGTCCCTCACAGACCGCTCACTGATGGTGGGGTCCCACACTGACCGCTCGCCAATGGTGGGGTCCCGCACAGACTGCTCACTGATGGCGGGGTCCCGCACAGACTGCTCACCAATGGCGGGGTCCCTCACAGACTGCTCACCAATGGCAGGGTCCCTCACAGACCGCTCACCAATGGCGGGGTCCCTCACAGACCACTCACCAATGGCGGGGTCCCTCACAGACCGCTCACCAATGGCGGGGTCCCTCACAGACCGCTCACCAATGGCGGGGTCCTGCACAGACTGCTCACTGATGGCGGGGTCCCTCACAGACCGCTCACCAATGGCGGGGTCCCTTACAGACTGCTCACCAATGGCGGGGTCCTGCACAGACCGCTCACCAATGGCGGGGTCCTGCACAGACTGCTCACTGATGGCGGGGTCCCTCACAGACCGCTCACTGATGGCGGGGTCCTGCACAGACTGCTCACCAATGGCGGGGTCCTGCACAGACCGCTCACCAATGGTGGGGTCCTGCACAGACTGCTCACCAATAGCGGGGTCCTGCACAGACCGCTCACTGATGGCGGGGTCCTGCACAGACCGCTCACCAATGGCGGGGTCCTGCACAGACCGCTCACCAATGGCGGGGTCCTGCACAGACTGCTCACCAATGGCGGGGTCCTGCACAGACCGCTCACCAATGGCGGGGTCCCTCACAGACTGCTCACCAATGGCGGGGTCCCTCACAGACCGCTCACCAATGGCGGGGTCCCTCACAGACCGCTCACCAATGGCGGGGTCCCGCGCAGACCACTCACAGATGGCGGGGTCCCTCACAGACCGTTCACCAATGGCGGGGTCCCTCACAGACCGTTCACCAATGGCGGGGTCTCGCACAGACCGCTCACCAATGGCGGGGTCCCTCACAGACCGTTCACCAACGGCGGGGTCTCGCACAGACCGCTCACCAATGGCGGGGTCCCTCACAGACTGCTCACCAATGGCGGGGTCCCTCACAGACCGCTCACCGATGGCGGGGTCCTGCACAGACCGCTCACTGATGGCGGGGTCCTGCACAGACTGCTCACCAATGGCGGGGTCCTGCACAGACTGCTCACCGATGGCGGGGTCCTGCACAGACCATTCACCAATGGCGGGGTCCTGCACAGACTGCTCACCAATGGCGGGGTCCTGCACAGACCGCTCACCAATGGCGGGGTCCTGCACAGACCGCTCACCAATGGCGGGGTCCCTCACAGACCGTTCACCAACGGCGGGGTCTCGCACAGACCGCTCACCAATGGCGGGGTCCCTCACAGACCGCTCACCAATGGCGGGGTCCCTCACAGACCGCTCACCGATGGCGGGGTCCTGCACAGACCGCTCACTGATGGCGGGGTCCTGCACAGACTGCTCACCAATGGCGGGGTCCTGCACAGACTGCTCACCGATGGCGGGGTCCTGCACAGACCATTCACCAATGGCGGGGTCCTGCACAGACCGCTCACCAATGGCGGGGTCCCGCACAGACCGCTCACCAATGGCGGGGTCCCGCACAAACCACTCACCGATGGCGGTGTCCCGCACAGACCACTCACCAATGGCGGGGTCCTGCACAGACCGCTCACCAATGGCGGGGTCCCGCACAGACCGCTCACCAATGGCGGGGTCCTGCACAGACCGCTCACCAATGGCGGGGTCCCGCACAAACCACTCACCGATGGCGGTGTCCCGCACAGACCATTCACCAATGGCGGGGTCCCTCACAGACCGCTCACCAATGGCGGGGTCCCTCACAGACCACTCACCGATGGCGGTGTCCCGCACAAACCACTCACCGATGGCGGTGTCCCGCACAGACCACTCACCGATGGCGGTGTCCCGCACAAACCGCTCACCAATGGCGGGGTCCCGCACAGACCATTCACCAATGGCGGGGTCCTGCACAGACCATTCACCAATGGCGGGGTCCCGCACAGACCACTCACCGATGGCGGTGTCCCGCACAGACCACTCACCGATGGCGGGGTCCCGCACAGACCACTCACCGATGGCGGTGTCCCGCACAGACCGCTCACCAATGGCGGGGTCCCGCACAGACCACTCACCGATGGCGGTGTCCCGCACAGACCGCTCACCAATGGCGGGGTCCTGCACAGACCACTCACCAATGGCGGGGTCCTGCACAGACCGCTCACCAATGGCAGGGTCCTGCACAGACCACTCACCAATGGCGGGGTCCTGCACAGACTGCTCACCAATGGCGGGGTCCTGCACAGACCGCTCACCAATGGCGGGGTCCTGCACAGACCGCTCACCAATGGCGGGGTCCCTCACAGACCGTTCACCAACGGCGGGGTCTCGCACAGACCGCTCACCAATGGCGGGGTCCCTCACAGACCGCTCACCAATGGCGGGGTCCCTCACAGACCGCTCACCGATGGCGGGGTCCTGCACAGACCGCTCACTGATGGCGGGGTCCTGCACAGACTGCTCACCAATGGCGGGGTCCTGCACAGACTGCTCACCAATGGCGGGGTCCTGCACAGACTGCTCACCGATGGCGGGGTCCTGCACAGACCATTCACCAATGGCGGGGTCCTGCACAGACCGCTCACCAATGGCGGGGTCCCGCACAGACCGCTCACCAATGGCGGGGTCCTGCACAGACCGCTCACTGATGGCGGTGTCCCGCACAGACCACTCACCGATGGCGGTGTCCCGCACAGACCACTCACCAATGGCGGGGTCCTGCACAGACCGCTCACCAATGGCGGGGTCCCGCACAGACCGCTCACCAATGGCGGGGTCCCGCACAAACCACTCACCGATGGCGGTGTCCCGCACAGACCATTCACCAATGGCGGGGTCCCTCACAGACCGCTCACCAATGGCGGGGTCCCTCACAGACCACTCACCGATGGCGGTGTCCCGCACAAACCACTCACCGATGGCGGTGTCCCGCACAGACCATTCACCAATGGCGGGGTCCCTCACAGACCGCTCACCAATGGCGGGGTCCCGCACAGACCGCTCACTGATGGCGGGGTCCTGCACAGACCATTCACCAATGGCGGGGTCCCGCACAGACCATTCACCAATGGCGGGGTCCTGCACAGACCATTCACCAATGGCGGTGTCCCGCACAGACCACTCACCGATGGCGGTGTCCCGCACAGACCACTCACCGATGGCGGGGTCCCGCACAGACCACTCACCGATGGCGGTGTCCCGCACAGACCGCTCACCAATGGCGGGGTCCCGCACAGACCACTCACCGATGGCGGTGTCCCGCACAGACCGCTCACCAATGGCGGGGTCCCGCACAGACCGCTCACCGATGGCGGTGTCCCGCACAGACCGCTCACCAATGGCGGGGTCCCGCACAGACCGCTCACTGATGGCGGGGTCCTGCACAGACTGCTCACCAATGGCGGGGTCCTGCACAGACCGCTCACCAATGGTGGGGTCCTGCACAGACTGCTCACCAATAGCGGGGTCCTGCACAGACCGCTCACTGATGGCGGGGTCCTGCACAGACCGCTCACCAATGGCGGGGTCCTGCACAGACCGCTCACCAATGGCGGGGTCCCGCACAGACCGCTCACCAATGGTGGGGTCCCTCACAGACCGCTCACCAATGGCGGGGTCCCTCACAGACCGCTCACTGATGGTGGGGTCCCACACTGACCGCTCGCCAATGGTGGGGTCCCGCACAGACTGCTCACTGATGGCGGGGTCCCGCACAGACTGCTCACCAATGGCGGGGTCCCTCACAGACTGCTCACCAATGGCAGGGTCCCTCACAGACCGCTCACCAATGGCGGGGTCCCTCACAGACCACTCACCAATGGCGGGGTCCCTCACAGACCGCTCACCAATGGCGGGGTCCCTCACAGACCGCTCACCAATGGCGGGGTCCTGCACAGACTGCTCACTGATGGCGGGGTCCCTCACAGACCGCTCACCAATGGCGGGGTCCCTTACAGACTGCTCACCAATGGCGGGGTCCTGCACAGACCGCTCACCAATGGCGGGGTCCTGCACAGACTGCTCACTGATGGCGGGGTCCCTCACAGACCGCTCACTGATGGCGGGGTCCTGCACAGACTGCTCACCAATGGCGGGGTCCTGCACAGACCGCTCACCAATGGTGGGGTCCTGCACAGACTGCTCACCAATAGCGGGGTCCTGCACAGACCGCTCACTGATGGCGGGGTCCTGCACAGACCGCTCACCAATGGCGGGGTCCTGCACAGACCGCTCACCAATGGCGGGGTCCTGCACAGACTGCTCACCAATGGCGGGGTCCTGCACAGACCGCTCACCAATGGCGGGGTCCCTCACAGACTGCTCACCAATGGCGGGGTCCCTCACAGACCGCTCACCAATGGCGGGGTCCCTCACAGACCGCTCACCAATGGCGGGGTCCCGCGCAGACCACTCACAGATGGCGGGGTCCCTCACAGACCGTTCACCAATGGCGGGGTCCCTCACAGACCGTTCACCAATGGCGGGGTCTCGCACAGACCGCTCACCAATGGCGGGGTCCCTCACAGACCGTTCACCAACGGCGGGGTCTCGCACAGACCGCTCACCAATGGCGGGGTCCCTCACAGACTGCTCACCAATGGCGGGGTCCCTCACAGACCGCTCACCGATGGCGGGGTCCTGCACAGACCGCTCACTGATGGCGGGGTCCTGCACAGACTGCTCACCAATGGCGGGGTCCTGCACAGACTGCTCACCGATGGCGGGGTCCTGCACAGACCATTCACCAATGGCGGGGTCCTGCACAGACTGCTCACCAATGGCGGGGTCCTGCACAGACCGCTCACCAATGGCGGGGTCCTGCACAGACCGCTCACCAATGGCGGGGTCCCTCACAGACCGTTCACCAACGGCGGGGTCTCGCACAGACCGCTCACCAATGGCGGGGTCCCTCACAGACCGCTCACCAATGGCGGGGTCCCTCACAGACCGCTCACCGATGGCGGGGTCCTGCACAGACCGCTCACTGATGGCGGGGTCCTGCACAGACTGCTCACCAATGGCGGGGTCCTGCACAGACTGCTCACCGATGGCGGGGTCCTGCACAGACCATTCACCAATGGCGGGGTCCTGCACAGACCGCTCACCAATGGCGGGGTCCCGCACAGACCGCTCACCAATGGCGGGGTCCCGCACAAACCACTCACCGATGGCGGTGTCCCGCACAGACCACTCACCAATGGCGGGGTCCTGCACAGACCGCTCACCAATGGCGGGGTCCCGCACAGACCGCTCACCAATGGCGGGGTCCTGCACAGACCGCTCACCAATGGCGGGGTCCCGCACAAACCACTCACCGATGGCGGTGTCCCGCACAGACCATTCACCAATGGCGGGGTCCCTCACAGACCGCTCACCAATGGCGGGGTCCCTCACAGACCACTCACCGATGGCGGTGTCCCGCACAAACCACTCACCGATGGCGGTGTCCCGCACAGACCACTCACCGATGGCGGTGTCCCGCACAAACCGCTCACCAATGGCGGGGTCCCGCACAGACCATTCACCAATGGCGGGGTCCTGCACAGACCATTCACCAATGGCGGGGTCCCGCACAGACCACTCACCGATGGCGGTGTCCCGCACAGACCACTCACCGATGGCGGGGTCCCGCACAGACCACTCACCGATGGCGGTGTCCCGCACAGACCGCTCACCAATGGCGGGGTCCCGCACAGACCACTCACCGATGGCGGTGTCCCGCACAGACCGCTCACCAATGGCGGGGTCCTGCACAGACCACTCACCAATGGCGGGGTCCTGCACAGACCGCTCACCAATGGCAGGGTCCTGCACAGACCACTCACCAATGGCGGGGTCCTGCACAGACTGCTCACCAATGGCGGGGTCCTGCACAGACCGCTCACCAATGGCGGGGTCCTGCACAGACCGCTCACCAATGGCGGGGTCCCTCACAGACCGTTCACCAACGGCGGGGTCTCGCACAGACCGCTCACCAATGGCGGGGTCCCTCACAGACCGCTCACCAATGGCGGGGTCCCTCACAGACCGCTCACCGATGGCGGGGTCCTGCACAGACCGCTCACTGATGGCGGGGTCCTGCACAGACTGCTCACCAATGGCGGGGTCCTGCACAGACTGCTCACCAATGGCGGGGTCCTGCACAGACTGCTCACCGATGGCGGGGTCCTGCACAGACCATTCACCAATGGCGGGGTCCTGCACAGACCGCTCACCAATGGCGGGGTCCCGCACAGACCGCTCACCAATGGCGGGGTCCTGCACAGACCGCTCACTGATGGCGGTGTCCCGCACAGACCACTCACCGATGGCGGTGTCCCGCACAGACCACTCACCAATGGCGGGGTCCTGCACAGACCGCTCACCAATGGCGGGGTCCCGCACAGACCGCTCACCAATGGCGGGGTCCCGCACAAACCACTCACCGATGGCGGTGTCCCGCACAGACCATTCACCAATGGCGGGGTCCCTCACAGACCGCTCACCAATGGCGGGGTCCCTCACAGACCACTCACCGATGGCGGTGTCCCGCACAAACCACTCACCGATGGCGGTGTCCCGCACAGACCATTCACCAATGGCGGGGTCCCTCACAGACCGCTCACCAATGGCGGGGTCCCGCACAGACCGCTCACTGATGGCGGGGTCCTGCACAGACCATTCACCAATGGCGGGGTCCCGCACAGACCATTCACCAATGGCGGGGTCCTGCACAGACCATTCACCAATGGCGGTGTCCCGCACAGACCACTCACCGATGGCGGTGTCCCGCACAGACCACTCACCGATGGCGGGGTCCCGCACAGACCACTCACCGATGGCGGTGTCCCGCACAGACCGCTCACCAATGGCGGGGTCCCGCACAGACCACTCACCGATGGCGGTGTCCCGCACAGACCGCTCACCAATGGCGGGGTCCCGCACAGACCGCTCACCGATGGCGGTGTCCCGCACAGACCGCTCACCAATGGCGGGGTCCCGCACAGACCGCTCACCAATGGCGGGGTCCCGCACAGACCGCTCACCAATGGCGGGGTCCTGCACAGACTGCTCACTGATGGCGGGGTCCCTCACAGACCGCTCACTGATGGCGGGGTCCTGCACAGACTGCTCACCAATGGCGGGGTCCTGCACAGACCGCTCACCAATGGTGGGGTCCTGCACAGACTGCTCACCAATAGCGGGGTCCTGCACAGACCGCTCACTGATGGCGGGGTCCTGCACAGACCGCTCACCAATGGCGGGGTCCTGCACAGACCGCTCACCAATGGCGGGGTCCTGCACAGACTGCTCACCAATGGCGGGGTCCTGCACAGACCGCTCACCAATGGCGGGGTCCCTCACAGACTGCTCACCAATGGCGGGGTCCCTCACAGACCGCTCACCAATGGCGGGGTCCCTCACAGACCGCTCACCAATGGCGGGGTCCCGCGCAGACCACTCACAGATGGCGGGGTCCCTCACAGACCGTTCACCAATGGCGGGGTCCCTCACAGACCGTTCACCAATGGCGGGGTCTCGCACAGACCGCTCACCAATGGCGGGGTCCCTCACAGACCGTTCACCAACGGCGGGGTCTCGCACAGACCGCTCACCAATGGCGGGGTCCCTCACAGACTGCTCACCAATGGCGGGGTCCCTCACAGACCGCTCACCGATGGCGGGGTCCTGCACAGACCGCTCACTGATGGCGGGGTCCTGCACAGACTGCTCACCAATGGCGGGGTCCTGCACAGACTGCTCACCGATGGCGGGGTCCTGCACAGACCATTCACCAATGGCGGGGTCCTGCACAGACTGCTCACCAATGGCGGGGTCCTGCACAGACCGCTCACCAATGGCGGGGTCCTGCACAGACCGCTCACCAATGGCGGGGTCCCTCACAGACCGTTCACCAACGGCGGGGTCTCGCACAGACCGCTCACCAATGGCGGGGTCCCTCACAGACCGCTCACCAATGGCGGGGTCCCTCACAGACCGCTCACCGATGGCGGGGTCCTGCACAGACCGCTCACTGATGGCGGGGTCCTGCACAGACTGCTCACCAATGGCGGGGTCCTGCACAGACTGCTCACCGATGGCGGGGTCCTGCACAGACCATTCACCAATGGCGGGGTCCTGCACAGACCGCTCACCAATGGCGGGGTCCCGCACAGACCGCTCACCAATGGCGGGGTCCCGCACAAACCACTCACCGATGGCGGTGTCCCGCACAGACCACTCACCAATGGCGGGGTCCTGCACAGACCGCTCACCAATGGCGGGGTCCCGCACAGACCGCTCACCAATGGCGGGGTCCTGCACAGACCGCTCACCAATGGCGGGGTCCCGCACAAACCACTCACCGATGGCGGTGTCCCGCACAGACCATTCACCAATGGCGGGGTCCCTCACAGACCGCTCACCAATGGCGGGGTCCCTCACAGACCACTCACCGATGGCGGTGTCCCGCACAAACCACTCACCGATGGCGGTGTCCCGCACAGACCACTCACCGATGGCGGTGTCCCGCACAAACCGCTCACCAATGGCGGGGTCCCGCACAGACCATTCACCAATGGCGGGGTCCTGCACAGACCATTCACCAATGGCGGGGTCCCGCACAGACCACTCACCGATGGCGGTGTCCCGCACAGACCACTCACCGATGGCGGGGTCCCGCACAGACCACTCACCGATGGCGGTGTCCCGCACAGACCGCTCACCAATGGCGGGGTCCCGCACAGACCACTCACCGATGGCGGTGTCCCGCACAGACCGCTCACCAATGGCGGGGTCCTGCACAGACCACTCACCAATGGCGGGGTCCTGCACAGACTGCTCACCAATGGCGGGGTCCTGCACAGACCGCTCACCAATGGCGGGGTCCTGCACAGACCGCTCACCAATGGCGGGGTCCCTCACAGACCGTTCACCAACGGCGGGGTCTCGCACAGACCGCTCACCAATGGCGGGGTCCCTCACAGACCGCTCACCAATGGCGGGGTCCCTCACAGACCGCTCACCGATGGCGGGGTCCTGCACAGACCGCTCACTGATGGCGGGGTCCTGCACAGACTGCTCACCAATGGCGGGGTCCTGCACAGACTGCTCACCAATGGCGGGGTCCTGCACAGACTGCTCACCGATGGCGGGGTCCTGCACAGACCATTCACCAATGGCGGGGTCCTGCACAGACCATTCACCAATGGCGGGGTCCCGCACAGACCGCTCACCAATGGCGGGGTCCCGCACAGACCACTCACCGATGGCGGGGTCCCGCACAGACCGCTCACCAATGGCGGGGTCCCTCACAGACCGCTCACCAATGGCGGGGTCCCGCACAGACCATTCACCAATGGCGGGGTCCTGCACAGACCATTCACCAATGGCGGGGTCTCGCACAGACCGCTCACCAATGGCGGGGTCCTGCACAGACCATTCACCAATGGCGGGGTCCTGCACAGACCATTCACCAATGGCGGGGTCTCGCACAGACCATTCACCAATGGCGGGGTCCTGCACAGACCATTCACCAATGGCGGGGTCCCGCACAGACCATTCACCAATGGCGGGGTCCTGCACAGACCATTCACCAATGGCGGGGTCTCGCACAGACCATTCACCAATGGCGGGGTCCTGCACAGACCATTCACCAATGGCGGGGTCCCGCACAGACCGCTCACCGATGGCGGTGTCCTGCACAGACCACTCACCAATGGCGGGGTCCCGCACAGACCGCTCACCAATGGCGGGGTCTCGCACAGACCACTCACCGATGGCGGTGTCCTGCACAGACCACTCACCAATGGCGGGGTCCCGCACAGACCGCTCACCAATGGCGGGGTCCCGCACAGACCGCTCACCGATGGCGGGGTCCCGCACAGACCGCTCGCCAATGGCGGGGTCCCGCACAGACCGCTCGCCAGTGCTGCCGCAGCAAATTTAAAGGACCCATGTAAGGAAAAGAATTAGCAGGAACATTGGTTAACTCCCCTGCTCTTCTTTGAAATAGCATCTGTGCGTTATTTTACATCCGCCTGAGAGGGCAGACAAGACATTGGTTTAAAGTTTCATCTGCAAGGCAGCACCTCAGTACTGCACTGGGTGTGTCAGCCTAGATTTTTGTGCTTAAGTCTCTGGAGTGGGACTATGAACCCACAACCTCCTGACTCAGAGGCGAGGGTGCTGCCCAATGGGCCACGAGCTGCCATCTCAGCTGGATGCAAAAGGATTCATCCCCTATCAAAACGGCCAAAATATATAGGCCGTGAATTTATTTTAAATAGGTTAACTTGTCTACTGAACAAAGGAAGCGAGAGATTTCAGACTAACACATTAACCGCTCCTGTGCCAGGGTCCTACAACATACCTGCACAGTAAAGCGGCCTCACTCCTGGTTCAGGCAGATGATCAGTTTGCCCATTCACAGGCCCGCATGAGTCTGGCATCAACAACAACAACAACTTGCATTTATGTAGCACCTTTAACAGTGTGAAACATCCCAAGGTTCTTCACAGGAGCGATTATCAAACTAAATTTGACACCGAGCTACATAAGGAGATATTAGGACAGGTGACCAAAAGCTTGGTCAAAGAGTTAGGTTTTAAGGAGCGTCTTAAAGGAGGAGGAAAGGTGAAGAGATTTAGGGAGGGAATTCCAGAGATTTTAGGGCCCAGGCAGCTGAAGGCACGACTGCCAATGGCGGGGCGATCGAAATCAGGGATGCTCAAGAGGCCAGAATTGGAGGAGCGCAGAGATCTCGGGGGGGTTGTGGGGCTGGAGGAGATTACAGAGATAGGGAGGGGGGGGGGCGAGGCCATGGGAGGGGGTGGATTTGAACACGAGGATGAGAATTTTCAAATCGAGGCGTTACCGGACCAGAAGGCACTGCAGATCAGGTGGGCCTTGGGTGTCAATGGGTCATCTGAGGTGCCCCCCCCCCCACCCCGCCCTCCTCATCCTTTTCAATTGGCAACTCCTGGCCGCCTGTTATTTAGGCGCAATGTGGGCCGCCGCGAGTTGGATTTCTGCCCCATAGTCTCTTGATCAGTTATTTTTTTTCCTTTGGAAATGAAGTTAGACACTTTCCTCTGGATGCCATGGGCCTTAACGTCTTTTGGATGAGATGTTAAACCGTGGCTCCGTCTGCTCTCTCAGGTGGATGTAAAAGATCCCACGGCCACTATTTCGAAGAAGAGCAGGGGGAGTGTCCTGGGGCCAATATTTATCCCTCAATCAGCATCACTAAAACAGATGATCTGGTCATTTTCACATTGCTGTTTGTGGGAGCTTGCTGTGCGCAAATTGGCTGCCGCGTTTCCTCCATTACAACAGTGACTCCACTTCAAAAAGTACTTCATTGGCTGTAAAGCGCTTTGGGACGTCCGGTGGTCGTGAAAGGCGCTATAGAAATACAAGTCTTTCTTTCTTTGAGCAATGCCACAGTAATGCATTGTTTTAGACAAGGGAATGGTAGCATAGTGGTAATGTCACTGGGTTAGTAATTCAGGCAGCTTGGACTACTGATCCAGTGGACGTGAGTTCAAATCCCTCCACGACAGCTGATTTAATTAATTAATCAGTCAATTAAATAAATCTGGAGTAAAAAGCTAGTGTCAGTAACGGTGACCATAAATCTACTGGATTGTCATAAAAACCCATCTGATTCACTGATGTCCCCTTAGAAAAGGAAATCTACCATTCTTACCTGGTCTGGCTTCTATGTGACTCCAGACCCACAGCAATGTGGTTGACTCTTAACTGCCCTCTGAAATGGCCCAGCAAGTCATTCAGTTGTAACAAACTGCTGTGAAACACAATAATGTGGACTGCAGTGGTTCAAGAAGGTGGCTCACCAGGGATGGGCAATAAATCAACACCAACATCCCATAAACAAATAAAAAAAACTACCTGGGTAACAATGCAGGTTTTATGTACCCAGATTATTTCAGCTACTGATTAAATCCTATGCGGCTCCTTGTCTTTGTAACGTAACAGAATAACTTGACACCAGACTTTGTCTCAAGCTTTAACTGCTGAACAAATTTATTGAACACCAATAACGGTAAGGTCGTGGGTTCGATCCCCGTACAGGCCATCAGAAGCTGGGGTTGTTCTCCTTTGAGCAGAGAAGGCTAAGAGGAGATTTGATAGAGGTGTTTAAAATCATGAAGGGTTTAGACAGAGTAAATAAAGAGAAACTGTTCCCAGTGGCTGAAGGGTCGATAACCAGAGGGCACAGATTTAAGGTGATTGGCAAAAGAACCAGAGGCGACATGAGAAAAAACTTTTATATGCAACGAGTGGTTAGGATTTGCAATGCACTGCCTGATAGGGCGGTGGACACAGATTCAATAGTAGCTTCAAAAGGGAATTGGATAAATACTTGAAGGAGAAAGAAATTGCAGGGATATGGGGAAAGAGCGGGGGAGTGGGACTAACGGGATTGCTCTTCGAAAGAGCCGGCGCAGACTCGATGGGCCGAATGGCCTCCTCCTGTGCTGTACTATTCTATGATTCAATGATTCTAATAGAGCGCAGGTGAATGGTATAAGTACCACATGTATTTTTACACTCATTATTAAACCTAACTAACACCTCATGTAGTAAAAAGTAAATAATGGCTTGCAAGTGCTGTGCTAAACTAAAAATAATTTCCTTACAGAATAGTTCCTTCTCTTTTCTCACATTCTACAGAAGCCATCTGGTCCGACTACCTCTCTTTGAAGGTTCTAGACAGACCACTGAGTTGTAAAAGACCAGCTGTTAAAAACGTTCAGAAATTTCACTGGGACCCAGTGGATTCACAGCCAGCAGGTCGTGGTTTCAAGAGATTTGAGCACGCAATCCAGGCTGACACTCCCAGTGCAGTACTGAGGGAGTGCTGCTCTGTCGGAGGTGCCGCCTTTGGGATGAGGCGTTAAACCGAGGCCCCATCTGCTCTCTCGGAGGGATGTAAAAAATCTCACGGCCACTATTTCGAAGAAGATCAGAGGGGTTCTGCCCGGTGTCCTGGGGCCAAAATTTATCCCTCAATCAACATCACTAAAACCAGAATATCTGGTCATTATTACGTTGCTGTTTGTGGGGGCTTGCTGTGCGCAAACTGGCTGCCGCGTTTCCTACATTACAACAGTGACTTCACTTCAAAAAGTATTTCATTGGTTGTGAAGTGCTTTGGGACATCCTGAGGTTGTGAAAGACGCTTTCTAAAATTCAAAAAGGAGCTGACAATCATAAATGGAAGAAGTTTGCAACTCAGTTGACGAGCTTGGCTCCTCCCTGGGTCCAACAACAAGGATTGCTTTTGACTACAAAAGCATCAACATGAACGGGAACATATTCCACCGAGTGAAGCTCATTTATTGGGATGGAATTAAAGAGGTTGTAACATACTAATTCTTTGAGTAAATGCCTCATTTTTGTTGCAGCAACCCATTAAGTCATTTGGACACAGGAGGTAATGAACAATAATTTCTAGCCTTGAATCGATGAAAAATGAAGATATTGGACTACGCTGTGGGTTGCTACAATGAGGTTAGTGTCATCCAAGAAGATAACAATTTTTTTTTACATTTTTGGGATGTGGGCGTCACTGGCAAGGCCAGCATTTATTGCTGCGGTCCATGTGGTGAAGGTACTCCCACAGTGCTGTTAGGGAGGGAGTTCCAGGATTTTGACCCAGCGACGATGAAGGAACGGCCGATATATTTCCAAGTCAGGATGGTGTGTGACTTGGAGGGGAACTTGTAGGTGGTGAAGTTCCCATGCACCTGCTACCCTTGTCCTTCTAAGTGGTAGAGGTCGCGGGTTTGGAAGGTGCTGTTGAAGAAGCTTTGGCGAGTTGCTGCAGTGCATCTTGTAGATGGTACACACTGCAGCCACGGTGCACCAGTGGTGGAGGGAGTGAATGTTGAAGGTGGTGGATGGAGTGCCAATCAAGCGGGCTGCTTTATCCTGAATGGTGTCGAGCTTCTTGAGTGTTGTTGGAGCTGCACTCATCCAGGCAAGTGGAGAGTATTCCATCACACTGCTGACTTGTGCCTTGTAGATGGTGGAAAGGCTTTGGGGAGTCAGGAGGTGAGACACTCGCCGCAGAATTCCCAGCCTCTGACCTGCTCTTGTAGCCACAGTATTTATATGGCTGGTCCAGTTCAGTTTCTGATCAATGGTAGCCCCCAGGATGTTGATAGTGGGGGATTCAGCGATGGTAATGCCATTGAATGTCTTGAGGTATTTAGTATTTTGAAAGGAATTGCTAGGATAGAGAGAAACTTTTTCCACTGGTGGGGTGGGGGGGGGGGGGGGGGGGGGGGGGGAGTCCAGGACAAGGGGGCATAACCTTAAAATCAGAGCCAGGCCATTCAGGAGAGAAGTTAGGAAACACTTCTTCACACAAAGGGTGGTGGAAGTGTGGAACTCTCTCCCACAAAGAGCAGTAGATGCCAGCTCAACTAATCATTTTAAATCTGAGATCGATAGATTTTGCTAGCCGAGGTTATAAAAGGGATTATGGAGCCAAGGCGAGTGGATGGAGTTAGGTCGCAGGTCAACCATGACTTCAATGAATGGCGGGCAGGCTCGAGGGGCTGAATGGCCTTCTCCTGCTCCTGTGCTCCAATGGTGGGAGAGGAGTGGAAGTAAGGAATGGAACATGATCAAAGAGCAAGAGAGAAAAACATAATTTCAAAATGGTGAGGTAACTATAAGGAGATTTTAAATTTAAATAAGAAAGCCTTGCATTTATATAGCGCCTTTCACGACTTCAGGACAACCCAAAGTGCTTTACAGCCAATTACTCCCCTGCTGTTCTTCCCAATCCTGCTGTGAATTTTTTATATGCACCTGAGAGGGTAGACGGGGCCTCGGTTTAACATCTCATCTGAAAGACAGCACCTCCGACAGTGCGGCGTACCCTCAGTACTGCCCCTCCCACACTGCAGCGCTCCCTCAGTACTGCCCCTCCAACAGTGCAGGGCTCCCTCAGTATTGCCCCTCCGACAGTGCAGGGCTCCCTCAGTATTGCCCCTCCCACACTGCAGCGCTCCCTCGGTACTGCCCCTCCCACACTGCAGCGCTCCCTCAGTATTGCCCCTCCGACAGTGCAGCGCTCCCTCAGTACTGCCTCTTCCACACTGCAGCGCTCCCTCAGTACTGCCCTTCCGACAGTGCAGCGCTCCCTCAGTATTGCCCCTCCGACAGTGCGGCGCTCCCTCAGTACTACCCCTTCCACACTGCAGCGCTCCCTCAGTACTGCCCTTCTGACAGTGCAGCGCTCCCTCAGTATTGCCCCTCCGGCAGTGCAGCGCTACCTCAGTACTGCCCCTCTGACAGTGCAGCGCTCCCTCAGTATTACCCCTCCGACAGTGGGGCGCTCCTTCAGTACTGCCCCTCCAACAGTGCAGCGCTCCTTCAGTACTGCTCCTCCGACAGTGCAGCACTCGTTCAGTACTGTCCCTCCGACAGTGCAGCGCTCCCTCAGTACTGCCCCTCCGACAGTGCAGCGCTCCCTCACTACTGCCCCTCCGACAGTGAGGTGCGCCCTCAGTACTGTCCCTCTGACAGTGAGGCGCTCCCTCAGTACTGCCCCTCCAACAGTGCAATGCTCCATCATTACTGCATCTCCGACAGTGCAGCGCTCCCTCAGTACTGCCCCTCCGACAGTGCAGCGGTCCCTCAGTACTGCCCCTCCGACAGTGCGGTGCTCCCTCAGTACTGCCCCTCCGACAGTGCGGCGCTCCCTCAGTACTGCCCCTCCGACAGTGCGGCGCTCCCTCAGTACTGCCCCTCCAGCAGTGCAGGGCTCCCTCAGTACTGCCCCTCCGACAGTGCAGCGCTCCCTCAGTACTGCCCTTCCGACAATGCAGCACTCGTTCAGTACAGTCCCTCTGACAGTGCAGCGCTCCCTCATTACTGCCCCTACGACAGTGCAGCACTCCCTCGGTACTGCCCCTCCGACAGTGCAGCGCTCCCTCAGTACTGCTCCTCCGACAGTGCAGCGCTCCCTCAGTACTGCCCCTCTGACAGTGCAGCACTGCCTCACTACTGCCCCTCCGACAGTGAGGTGCTCCTTCAGTGCTGTCCCTCTGACAGTGAGGCGGTCCCTTTGTACTGCCCCTCCAACAGTGCAGCACTCCATCATTACTGCATCTCCGACAGTGCAGCTTTCCCTCAGTACTGCCCCTACGACAGTGCAGCGCTCCCTCAGTACTGCCCCTGTGACAGTGCGGTGCTCCCTCAGTACTGCCCCTCCGACAGTGCAGCACTCCCTCAGTACTGCCCCTCCGACAGTGCAGCGCTCCCTCAGTACTGCCCCTCCGACAGTGCAGGGCTGCCTCAGTACTGCCCCTCCGACAGTGCAGCGCTCCCTCAGTACTGCCCCTCCGACAGTGCAGCACTCCCTCAGTACTGCCCCTCCGACAGTGCAGCACTCCCTCAGTACTGCCCCTCCGACAGTGCAGCGCTCCCTCAGTACTGCCCCTCCGACAGTGCAGCGTTCCCTCAGCACTGCCCCTCCGACAGTGCAGGGCTGCCTCAGTACTGCCCCTCCGACAGTGCAGCGCTCCCTCAGTACTGCCCCTCTGACAGTGCAGGGCTGCCTCAGTACTGCCCCTCCGACAGTGCAGCGCTCCCTCAGTACTGCCCCTCTGACAGTGCAGGGCTCCCTCAGTACTGCCCCTCCGACAGTGCAGCGCTCCCTCAGTACTGCCCCTCCGACAGTGCAGCGCTCCCTCAGTACTGCCCCTCCGACAGTGCAGCGCTCCCTCAGTACTGCCCCTCCGACAGTGCAGCGCTCCCTCAGTACTGCTCCTCCGACAGTGCAGTGCTCTCTCAGTACTGCCCCTCCGACAATGCAGCACTCCCTCAGTACTGCCCCTCCGACAGTGCAGCACTCCCTCAGTACTGCCCCTCCGACAGTGCAGTGCTCCCTCAGTACTGCCCCTCTGACAGTGCTGCGCTCCCTCAGTACTGCCCCTCCCACAGTGCAGCGCTCCCTCAGTACTGCTCCTCCGACAGTGCAGTGCTCTCTCAGTATTGCCCCTCCGACAGTGCAGCGCTCCCTCAGTACTGCTCCTCCGACAGTGCAGCGCTCCCTCAGTATTGCCCCTCCGACAGTGCGGCGCTCCCTCAGTACTACCCCTTCCACACTGCAGCGCTCCCTCAGTACTGCCCTTCTGACAGTGCAGCGCTCCCTCAGTATTGCCCCTCCGGCAGTGCAGCGCTACCTCAGTACTGCCCCTCTGACAGTGCAGCGCTCCCTCAGTATTACCCCTCCGACAGTGGGGCGCTCCTTCAGTACTGCCCCTCCAACAGTGCAGCGCTCCTTCAGTACTGCTCCTCCGACAGTGCAGCACTCGTTCAGTACTGTCCCTCCGACAGTGCAGCGCTCCCTCAGTACTGCCCCTCCGACAGTGCAGCGCTCCCTCACTACTGCCCCTCCGACAGTGAGGTGCGCCCTCAGTACTGTCCCTCTGACAGTGAGGCGCTCCCTCAGTACTGCCCCTCCAACAGTGCAATGCTCCATCATTACTGCATCTCCGACAGTGCAGCGCTCCCTCAGTACTGCCCCTCCAACAGTGCAGCGGTCCCTCAGTACTGCCCCTCCGACAGTGCGGTGCTCCCTCAGTACTGCCCCTCCGACAGTGCGGCGCTCCCTCAGTACTGCCCCTCCGACAGTGCGGCGCTCCCTCAGTACTGCCCCTCCAGCAGTGCAGGGCTCCCTCAGTACTGCCCCTCCGACAGTGCAGCGCTCCCTCAGTACTGCCCTTCCGACAATGCAGCACTCGTTCAGTACAGTCCCTCTGACAGTGCAGCGCTCCCTCATTACTGCCCCTACGACAGTGCAGCACTCCCTCGGTACTGCCCCTCCGACAGTGCAGCGCTCCCTCAGTACTGCTCCTCCGACAGTGCAGCGCTCCCTCAGTACTGCCCCTCTGACAGTGCAGCACTGCCTCACTACTGCCCCTCCGACAGTGAGGTGCTCCTTCAGTGCTGTCCCTCTGACAGTGAGGCGGTCCCTTTGTACTGCCCCTCCAACAGTGCAGCGCTCCATCATTACTGCATCTCCGACAGTGCAGCTTTCCCTCAGTACTGCCCCTACGACAGTGCAGCGCTCCCTTAGTACTGCCCCTGTGACAGTGCGGTGCTCCCTCAGTACTGCCCCTCCGACAGTGCAGCGCTCCCTCAGTACTGCCCCTCCGACAGTGCAGGGCTGCCTCAGTACTGCCCCTCCGACAGTGCAGCGCTCCCTCAGTACTGCCCCTCCGACAGTGCAGCACTCCCTCAGTACTGCCCCTCCGACAGTGCAGCACTCCCTCAGTACTGCCCCTCCGACAGTGCAGCGCTCCCTCAGTACTGCCCCTCCAACAGTGCAGCGTTCCCTCAGCACTGCCCCTCCGACAGTGCAGGGCTGCCTCAGTACTGCCCCTCCGACAGTGCAGCGCTCCCTCAGTACTGCCCCTCTGACAGTGCAGGGCTGCCTCAGTACTGCCCCTCCGACAGTGCAGCGCTCCCTCAGTACTGCCCCTCTGACAGTGCAGGGCTCCCTCAGTACTGCCCCTCCGACAGTGCAGCGCTCCCTCAGTACTGCCCCTCCGACAGTGCAGCGCTCCCTCAGTACTGCCCCTCCGACAGTGCAGCGCTCCCTCAGTACTGCCCCTCCGACAGTGCAGCGCTCCCTCAGTACTGCTCCTCCGACAGTGCAGTGCTCTCTCAGTACTGCCCCTCCGACAATGCAGCACTCCCTCAGTACTGCCCCTCCGACAGTGCAGCACTCCCTCAGTACTGCCCCTCCGACAGTGCAGTGCTCCCTCAGTACTGCCCCTCTGACAGTGCTGCGCTCCCTCAGTACTGCCCCTCCCACAGTGCAGCGCTCCCTCAGTACTGCTCCTCCGACAGTGCAGTGCTCTCTCAGCACTGCCCCTCCGACAATGCAGCACTCCCTCAGTACTGCCCCCCGACAGTGCAGCACTCCCTCAGTACTGCCCCTCCGACAGTGCAGTGCTCCCTCAGTACTGCCCCTCCCACAGTGCAGCACTCCCTCAGTACTGCCCCTCCGACAGTGCAGCACTCCCTCAGTACTGCCCTTCCGACAGTGCAGTGCTCCCTCAGTACTGCCCCTCCGACAGTGCAGCGCTCCGTCAGTACTGCAGTGGAGTGTCAGCTTAGATTTTTGTGCTCAAGTCGCTGGAGTCGCGGCTTGAACCTATGACCTTCTGACTCAGGCAAGAGTGCTACCATCTGTGCTAAGGCTGTAATAACCTAATAACAACATATTGGGCCAGCATTTACTAAAGAAATAATGACGAGCGCTGTTATTAATGTGTAAATCTTCTGGCAACTTGTGGTGAGAGAGAGATTCCCCGTGAGTTCTGAATCACCACAAGTTGCTGGACGATTTGTACTGCTCCGCCATTAGCTTCACCAAAACAGCATCTCGCCCTCGATCTCCCAATGGGTCTCATGTACTTGCTGCATTTGCACATTAATTGCCCATTAAACTCGCCGCAGAAAGTTAAGTCTAGTAATTAACAGCATAAGCATCCTTTTAACGGTGTGATAATTGTTAATTGCTGCCAATCAACCTCTCTGGCCCAGAAAGTGAACAATTAAAAGTGTGGAGTCTCATTCCCCCAGTTAGTGAATTGTTGTTGGAGATTTTAAAAATGTCAAATATAAATTTAAAAAAAATAAAGCTTACTTTTCCTTTCTATCTCTTTTTTCTCTCTCTCTTAATCCAATCTTTCTTTCCCTCTCTTTATTTCTCTTTCTGTACCAGATTTAACTCTAATTCACCTGATTTCCTGCTCCATCGTTCCTTTGTTTCTTTCTCAATCCTTAAATCTCATTGATTAAGGTTAACTTATGAGGACAGGTTGCACAGACTGGGCTTTTATTCCCTCGAGTATAGAAGATTAAGGGGTGATCTAATTGAGGTGTTTAAGAGGATTAAAGGATGTGATCGGGTAGATAGAGAAAAACTATTTCCTCTGGTGGGGGGAGTCCAGAACAAGGGAGCAGAACCTTAAAATTAGAGCCAGGCCGCTCAGGGGTGATGTCAGGAAGCACTTCTTCACACAAAGGGTGGTGGTAATCTTGAACTCTCCCCGCAAAAAGCTGTAAAGGCTGGGGGTCAATTGCAAATGGTTGGTCCTGTCGTTCACCGAGGTCCCAGATGCCCCGTTGTCCTCGGCCGCGCCCTTATCAGCTTGCACTCCCGGCAACGTCCAGGGGCAAAACCTTTTTGCACTGAGGTGTGAAGGGAAAATGTCTAACTAATGGGACAGGCCGTGAGATGCCCCCGCTCCAGCAAGATCCCTCTCATTAAAACATATCAAATCGTATCAGTGTTTTAAAAGGATTGCTATCCCAGTGATTAATGGCAATGTTTTTGCAAAGCTTATTGGTTTAGTCTTTTACATTACGTTGGCTGAGCTTGTGAACCTTTTCCAGGAACTGCAATTGGATCCAGCTGTTAGCAATCGCTGGAACCATGTCCTGAATGTATGACTGGGACTGGGAATTGGGAAACAGACTGAATCTAGGATTACAGTTGGGCAAGTAACCTTGAAACGTGTGAGTTGACACTGTTCCCAGCTCTGTACATATCTAATGATGAACCTTGGTGATATTTTTCCACACAGAAATAGGAAGAGACCATTCAGCCCCTCGAGTCTGTTCCACCATTCAAGTAGATCGTGGCTGATCTGTATCTTATCTCCATTTACCCACCTTGGTTCCGTCACCCTTTAAACCCTTGCCTAACAAAAATCTATCAATCTCAGTTTTGAAATTTGCAATTGACCCCCAGGATTAATTAGCAATCTTGTTGTGCGAGGCCCCTTGGGTCGGAGCGATCATAATATGATAGAATTCTTCATTAAGATGGAGAGTGAAGTAGTTGACTCAGAGACTAGGGTCCTGAATTTAAATAAAGGAAACTACGATGGTATGAGGTGCGAGTTGGGTAGGATTGATTGGGGAATGTCACTCAAAGGGTTGACGGTGGATAGGCAATGGCAAACATTCAAAGATCGCATGGATGAACTACAGAATTTGTTCATCCCAGTTTGGCATAAAAATAAAACAAAAAAAGTGACTCAACCGTGGCTAACAAGGGAAATTAGGGATAGCATAAGATCCAAGGAGAGGACATATAAATTGGCCAGAAAAAGCAGTAAACCTGAGGATTGGGAGCAGTTTAGGATTCAACAAAGGAGGACAAAGGGATTAATTAAGAAAGGGAAAATAGAGTATGAGAGTAAGCTTGCGAGGAACATAAAAACTGACTGTAAAAGCTTTTATAGATATGTGAAGAGAAAAAGATTGGTGAAGTCAAGCGTAGGTCCCTTGCAGTCAGAATCAGGGGAATTTATAATGAGGAACAAAAAAATGGCAGACCAATTAAATACATACTTTGGTTCTGTCTTCACAAAGGGGGACACAAATAACCTCCCAGAGATGTCGGGGAACATAGGTATTTGTAGGGAAATGGTGTTAGAGAAATTGACGGGATTGAAGGCCGATAAATCCCCTGGGCCTGATAATCTACATCCTAGGGTACTTAAGGAAGTGGCCCTAGAAATAGTGGATGCATTGCTGGTCATCTTCCAAAATTCAATAGACTCCGGAACAGTACCCATGGATTGGCGGGTAGCTAATGTTACCCCACTGTTGAAAAAAGGTGGTAGAGAGAAAACGGGGAATTACAGACCGGTAAGCCTGACATCGGTAGTGGGGAAAATGCTAGAGTCCATTATAAAAGATGTAATAGCAGAGCACTTGGAAAACAGTGACCGGATCGGACAAAGTCAACATGGATTTACAAAAGGTAAATCGTGCTTGACTAATCTACTGGAATTTTTTGAGGATGTAACTGGTAAAATAGATAACGGAGAACCAGTGGATGTGGTGTATTTGGACTTTCAAAAGGCTTTCGATAAGGTCCTGCATAAGAGATTAGCGTGTAAAGTTAAGGCACATGAGATTGGGGGCAAGGTATTGACTTGGATAGAGAACTTGGCAGACAGAAAGCAAAGAGTTGGAATAAACAGCTCTTTTTCCGAGTGGCAGGCATTGACTAGTGGGATACCGCAGGGATCGGTCCTTGGACACCAGATATTACCAATACATATTAATGATCTGGACGAGGGAACTAGATGTAATATCTCCAAGTTTGCAGATGACACAAAGCTGGGTGGGCGTGTGTGCTGTGAGGAGGATGCCGAAAAACTCCCGTATGATTTGGACAGGTTGGGTGATTGGGCAGAAGCATGGCAGATGCAATATAATGTGGATAAATGCGAGGTTATCCACTTTGGTATCAAAAACAAGAAGGCAGATTATTATCTGAATGGCAATAGATTGGGAGAAGGGAAAGTGCAACGAGATCTGGGCATCCTTGTGCACCAGTCGCTGAAGGTAAGCATGCAGGTGCAGCAGGCGGTTAAGAAGGCAAATGGTGTGTTGGCCTTCGTAGCGAGAGGGTTTGAGTACAGGAACAAGGATGTCTTGCTGCAGTTGTACAGGGCCTTGGTGAGACCACATCTTGAGTATTGTGTGCAGTTTTGGTCGCCTTATCTGAGGAAGGATGTTCTTGCCATGGAAGGAGTTCAGCGAAGATTCACCAGACTGATACCTGGGATGGCAGGAATGACGTATGAGGAGAGATTGGGTCGATTGGGCTTGTACTCGCTGGAGTTTAGAAGAATGAAAGGGGATCTCATTGAAACTTATAAAATTCTAACAGGACTTGACGGACTAGATGCAGGAAGGATGTTCCCGATGGTTGGGGAGTCCAGAACCAGGGGTCACAGTCTAAGGATAAGGGGTAAGCCATTTAGGACAGAGATGAGGAGGAATTTCTTCACCCAGAGAGTGGTGAACCTGTGAAATTCTCTACCACAGAAGGCTGTAGAGGCCAATTCATTAAATATATTCAAGAAGGAATTGGATATATTTCTTAAGGTGAAAGGGATCAAGGGATATTGGGAGAAAGCAGGGACCGGGTACTGAATTTGGATGATCAGCCATGATCGCATTGAATGGCGGAGCAGGTTTGAGGGGCCAAATGGCCGACTCCTGCTCCTATCTTCTATGTTTCTATGTTTCTATGTTTCAGCCTCAACAGCGTTTTTGGGGGAGAGAGTTCCAGATTGCCACCACCCTTTGTGTGAAGAAGTGCTTCCTGACATCACCCCTGAACGGCCTGGCTCTAATTTTAAGGTGATCCCCCCTTGTTCTGGACTCCCCCCGCCAGAGAAATAGTTTCTCTCCGTCTACCCGATCAAATTCTCTTAACATTTTAAACACCTCGATCAGATCACCTCTTAATCTTCTACACTCGAGGGAATACAAGCCCAGTCCTGTCCTCATAATTTAACCCTTTTAGCCCCGGTATCATTCTGGTGAATCTGGGCTGCTCCCCCTCCAAGGCCAGTATATCCTTCCTGAGGTGCGGGGCCCAGAACTGAGCACAATCGCTCCAGATGGGGTCTGACCGAAGCTTTATATAACTGTAACATAACTTCCATCCCTATCAAAGTTCCCTCTGATTTATTTTGGGCCGTATGCGCGGTTTTTCCATTTAAAAGCCGGTAAGTCGGCTGCGCAGGACCTCCAGAGTGCTGTGCGGCCGTGCCACCCTGTGGCCCCACAGCTTAAATGGAACATTGATCCCTAGTGTCAGCCCTGGCTCAGTGGCCAGCACTCTCGCCTCTGAGTCAGGAGGTTGTGGGTTGAAGTCCCCACTCCAGGAACCTGAGCACAAAAATCTAGGCCGACACTCCCAGTGCAGTACTGAGGGAGCGCTGCACTGTCGGAGGTGCCATCTTTCAGATGAGACGTTATACTGAGGCCCTGTCTGCTCTCTCAGGTGGATGTAAAAGATCCCTCGGCACTCTTTCGAAGAAGAGCAGGGGAGTTCTCCCCGGTGTCCTGGCCAATATTTATCCCTCAATCAACATTACTAAAAACAGATTATCTGGTCATTATCACATTGTTGTTTGTGGGAGCTTGCTGTGCGCAAATTGGCTGCCGCCTTTCCTACATTACAACAGTGACTCCACTTCAAAGAGTACTTCATTGGCTGTAAAGCGCTTTGAGATGTCCGGTGGTCGTGAAAGGTGCTGTATAAATACAAGTCTTTCTTTCTTTCTTTCTTTATATCGTCCGGGTCCCTTCAGATAAAGGCAGACACGTATTAGTCGATCTCTGACGGGGTGGCACATGATGCTTCATGGTCAACACTTTCTTCATGGTGAGGCAGGATTGAAGTCCTCCTCAGTTACCTTAGTGAAAATCACGAGAGGCGTATAGTGGGCAGCTGATCCGAGACTGCCCATTTTACACTATTGCCCAAAGCCAAAATTCCCCAAGCAGTGAAGACCAAGTGTAGTCTTCAGGAGAAGGGGATTCGAAGGCGGAAGATACCTGCAAGGTTACACAGAAATAATTCAGACCCCAATTTAAAGTCATATATCTTGTCCAATTTGTCATTATTTTTTCGATAATGATATCCACATTTATAATGGGATATCTGTGCAAGCTTGTCACTCTGCAATTATAACCTCCCACCAGTGGTGTGCTGGAAGTGAGGCGCGCTCCTCATTTGTGCACACATTCCTCACCTGGCCCATCAAGCATGGAACTCCCACACCATCTGGAAGGTACAGTTTTCAACACCACACACAACCATTGGCTTTTCAACACCCATATAAGTCGTGTCGTCAACTTTTATGGGCTCCCCATTCCCCAGTGCATTGAATTGAAAATCCTAGTCCTCATCTTCAAGCCCCAATATGGACTCACCTCTCTCGCGCTGCCAACCCATCAGTTGTGTATGCCAGCACATGCCCCTTGCTCTCTGATACTGGCATTTAGTACCTCACCCACCTCTGCTCCTCGTTAGTGGTAGAGGCTTTGGCCATGCCTTGCTACCTCACTCCTCTCCTTCAAATAACTCCTAAGGACACACCTTATTGACCAAGGCATTGGTCACCATCCCTTTACATCTTCTGCTTCACTGCTGAATATCTGGTTTCATCTCCGTGAAACGCTTTGGGAAGCTTTCTTGCCTTAAAGGGTAAGCTTACCAATCCTGCAGTTCTCACTAGGAGCTTCGCTCCAAGGGAATGTGGCAGATCGGGGACAGATCTCTTAACTGTGCTCCTTTTGACAGTGGCTGCTTACCAGGAGCAGGGAATCAGTGAATCGAACCGAGGACTTTCTTACAAAGTCTGTCTACAATAGATACCTTTGGAGTTTCAGTGGCATCAGTCACGCTCATAAGTGGATCCTATCGCCCTTACATTCTGGAGTAGACCCACACGGTCCAATAGCTAAGTATACAACACCAACTTGTATTTATATAGCGCCTTTAACATAGTAAGACGTCCCCGGGTACTTCACAGGAGCGTTGTCAGACACTGAGCCACACAAGGAGGTATTAGGACAGGAGGTCAAAAGCTTGGTCAAAGAGGTAGGTTTTACGGAGCGTCTCAAAGGAGGAGAGAGAGGCGGAGAGGTGGAAAGGTTCAGGGCGGGAATTCCAGAGATTTTCTAGATATATTAGCATAGGGGTATGATCTGAACTGGATACTCATGTCTTTTATATGTGCCTCTTCAACTTTCTCAAAAGCAGACCGATAAACTATCTGGTAAGACAAGGCCAGATATGAAAAGTTAATAGTTAAAAGCAATTGAACATATAGAGCAACGGTTATGATCAGGCTCACCTAACTCTGCAGTACAAATTGTTTTTGTGTAAGTAATACTAAAATAATCAACATGCCATGCTTCCCCACATCAGAGGGTGGACTTGCTTGATTTAAACAAAAAAATAAGCTCCTAACCACCATACTGCATTCTCCCTTATTTTTGTTGCCGGGACTGGAGAAATTTAGCTATGAGGAAAGGTTGGATAGGCTGGGGTTGTTTTCCTTGGAACAGAGGAAGCTGGGGGGAGACTTGATTGAGGTGTATAAAATTATGAGGGGCCTAGATAGAGTGGATAGGAAGGGCCTATTTCCCTTTGCAGAGAGGTCAATAACCAGGGGGCAAAGATTTAAATTAATTGGTAGAAGGATTAGAGGTGGAGTTGAGGGGAACCTTTTTCACCCAGAGGGTGGTGGGGGGCTGGAACTCACTGCCTGAAAGGGTGGGAGAGGCAGAAACACTCATCGCATTTAAAAACCTACAGGGCTACGGACCAAAAGCTGGAAAGTGGGATTAGGCTGGATAGCTCGTTTTCGCCCAGCACAGACGCGATGGGCCAAATGGCCTCCTTCTGTGCAGTAAATTTCTCTGATTTTGCGCCCTGTGAAAGCTTGCCCTTGCAGCTTTCTGTTTAAAATCCTGACTGACTTCCTCTGCTTCTGTCTCAGTTTTGTTTTAAACCTCGCTATGCTCACAGCTCAAGGAGAGAGTTCAGTCCCAATGTCAGACAACTGCTGCTGAGTGACTGGAACCAGGGTCCAGGAACCAAGGACTTCCCAGCACAATGGGTGTGACATATTTATCGATTATAGAGACAAGCTAAGAAATTGTTTAGGAGCTATGGGGAAACAGTTTCAAAGTCTAACTCATTAGCATTTTAATCATATTTTGTATCATTGCCTTTCTTTTAAACTTAAGTGAATACATTTTTCTTTACAACACAACCCGTAAATCTACAAGATGCACTGCAGCAACTCACCAAGGCTTCTTCGGCAGCACCTCCCAAACCCACGATTTCTACCACCTAGAAGGACAAGGGCAGCAGGCGCCTGGGAACACCACCACCTCCAAGTTCCCCTCCAAGTCACACACCATCCTGACTTGGAAATATATCGGCCGTTCCTTCATCATCGCTGGGTCAAAATCCTGGGACTCCCTCCCTAACAGCACTGTGGGAGTACCTTCACCACACGGACTGCAGTGGTTCAAGAAGGAGGCTCACCACCACCTTCTCGAGGGCAATTAGGGATGGGCAATAAATGCTGGCCTTGCCAGCGACGCCCACATCCCGGAGCAAATAAAAAAAAACTGCAACTCTTATTTCCAAATCTTTTTTGTGGAAATTGGTCAAAAAAAATCACAAGACGATAAGCTTATATAAATGCAAGTTGTGAGGCTGGATTTTGATACTGGAGGTGTGTAGGAGGCGGGACTACATCTTTCGGGGTTGTAGTCCTGCCTCCATCGAGTTGTGGCCAATCCATGCGACTTTCACTTGATTGACCTTGTTGAGCCCGCCCAGCAGGCTCAGCCGGCCAATTAAGGGCCTCCCGGCAACAGGTGATGTCACAGATTGACATTTCATCTGTCAAGACCTTTTGACAGATAAAATATCAGCGTTTGACAGCTCTTTGAAGCTGTCAAACACTGACAATCTGTACTCCAAGTTAATTCCTTCCTCTCAGGCTGATTTAGAGATCTCTCCAGAACAGAAAGCTGAATGCTGCGATTTTTGACAGCTCGCGGCCATTCTGCTTTCTGTGCCGGTGAGATGAGGGACTCACGAGAACTGAAGGAAGGCTGTAAATGTAAGTAAAACTTCTTTAAACACTTTACACACACCAAACACACTTACCTTTGCACTCATGCACCCATCACTCACCTGAACACCGGACATCTCGAACCCTCCAAGCCCTTCAGCCCGACGGTCCGCCTCGCTAACTTGGCGTGGTTTGGAGCCGTCGGGAATCCCACGCTTCAGCAATAAAAATAGGGATTAGGCTAAAAGCTGCCTGTTAACTACCTGTTAACAGGCAGTTAATTGGCACTAATCCCCTTCCCACCTCGGGGAGGCGGGTCCCAGCACAGGTCGGGTACCCGCCTCCTTTGAAACTGGCATGGAGGCGGGTTGGGGGCGGGATGGGTTCGTGCCCCCCGATTGCGCGATTTTACCCCCCACACGCCTCCAATCCCGCCTCCACGGCCCAATGAAAATCCTGCCCATTAAGTTTTTGCTGCTATCCTGGATAAGAACAGTCAGCGTATAGTTCAGGGCGATTCATTGTGTAGGAAGCGCTCTGTGATGTTTCATCCTGATGAGCTGCTATATAGAAAGAATTTGCATTTCTCCCGTGCTGTTCATGACTTCAAGACATCCCAAAGCACTTTACAGCCAATGAAGTACTTTTTGAAGTGTGGTCACTGTTGTAATGTAGGAAACGCGGCAGCCAATGTGCGCACAGCAAGCTCCCACAAACAGCAATGAGATAATGACCAGATAATCTGTTTTAGTGATGTTGGGTGAGGAATAAATATTGGCCCCAGGACACCGGGGAGAACTCCCCCTGCTCTTCTTCAAAAAGTGCCATTGGATCTTTTATATTCACCTGAGAGGGGCAGATGGGGCCTGGGTTTAACAGCTCATCTGAAAAACGGCACCTCGGACAGTGCGGCACTCCCTCAGCACTGCACTGGGAGTGTCAGCCTGGATTATGGGCTTAAGTCTCTGGAGTGGGACTTGAGCCCACGACTTAATTTGCCTTGGAGGTGAGAGAGAGAGTGCTACCCACTGGGCCATGGCTGACACCTAGTCTCAAGTGTTATTTTACTGTCAATAGGATGGAAAAAAGTCAAAAGAACGAGCTCAGCTTTTCTGAAGAAAACGCTGATTAATTGTTTAACAGGAGGTCACACATCTAAATGAGGAAAGTGTGTCTTCGATCTTGGTCTTCACTTGTCTCCCTGTCAGCTTGACGTTGTGGAAGACTTGCTGCATCAGAAGATGGTGATGTGTACTCGGAGAGTGTTGCTGCAGTTGAAGCTGGAAACTCGGCAGGGGGGCCCAGTTTTAAAGTTGGCATCAGTGAAGGGAATGTCGGTGCGTCTCATTAACTCTGCTGCAGTTAGACAATCTGGCCTAGTTCTATCTGCGTGGGCGCAATTGCCTGCCGACTCAAAGACTTAAAAGCGAGACTGTGGGTTGGTAAGGTGCCTGAGAAAACATGTTACTAGGATCGTAGAGGTGTGCGAAATGAGCTCCAGGTGATTCCATTACATCATAATATCACCAGCTGAAGAAGCTTTGACAAATGTTTAAACTTTAATGCAAAACTAGACGAACTAGAAGGTGTAAGTCTCCAAGAAAGTAAGACTTTCATTTCTACAGCACCTTTCACGACGTCCCAAAGTGCTTTACAGCCAATGGAATACATTTGAAGTGTTGTCACTGTTGTAATGTAGGAAATGTGGCAGCCCAATTTGCGCACAGCAAGATCCCACAAACAGCAATGTGATAATGACCAGATAATCTGTTTTTAGGTGTTACTATTGTCCAGGATACCAGGGAGAACTCCCCTGCTCTGCTTCAAAATTGTCCCATGGGATCTTTTACGCCCATCCGAGAGGGTAGTTAGATCCTCGGTTTAATGTCTCATCCGAAAGACGGCACCTCTGACACTGCAGCACTCCCTCAGTACTGGACTGGGAGTGTCAGCCTGGATTATGTGCTCAAGTTTCATGGAGTGGGACTTATACCCATAGACCTTCTGATTCAGAGGGTTGAGTGCTTCTCCCTGAGCTATGGCTAACACTGATAGCGACCTACGATAGTGTATCATACAATGGTAGGTTGTGAGCCTGTTCACGTGAATAGTCGCGCAAGCAAAGCTGCATTTATTCCCCATCTCCAGTAGCCCTGACAATTAAATGGCTAGCTAGGCAACTTCAGAGGGCATTAAGAGTCAAGTGTCAGCCTATGCTCAGTGGGCCGCACTCTCTCGTCTCCAAGGCAGAAGATCATGGGCTCAAGCCCCACTCCAGAGTCTTGAGCCCTAAATCCAGGCTGACACTCCCAGTGCAGTGCTGAGGGAGTGCCGCACTGTTGGAGGTGCTGTCTTATCGGATGAGATGTTAAGCTGAGGCCCCGCCTGCTCTCTCAGGTGGATGTAAAAGATCCCATGGCACTATTTCGAAGAAGATCAGGGCAGTTCTCCCCCGTGTCCTGGGCCAATATTTATCCTTCAACCAATATTACTAAAAAAAACAGATTATCTGGCTATTTATCACATTGGTGTTTGTGGGAGCTTGCTGTGCGCAAATTGGCTGCCTCATTTCCTACATTACAACAGTGGCTGCACTTCATTGGCTGTAAAGCGCTTTGGGACATCCTGAGGTCGTGTAAGGCGCTATAGAAATGCAAGTTCTTTCTTTCTTCTTTAGCCACGCAGCAGAGTCACAAGCCGGCCAGACTGGCCAGGGAAGGCATGTTCCCTTGCCTGAAGGGCATTGGCAAACCAGCTGGGTTCGTATCGTAGCTTCCATGGTCATTTTGCACCCCCCCCCCCCCCCACCCCCAGCGTTAACCCACAGCTTACCAACTGTATTGAATTCAATTTTAAGACTTGTCATGGGAGGATTCGCACCAAGGTTACACAATCCAGCACCGTAACCATTACTGCGTCTGAGTGTCAAGGGCCGCATCTCCGCCTTTAGGAAATGTTGGGAGGCGCTGTACAGCATCCGGGAGCTTTCCCATAGAGAGAAGAAAAAAAACAGAGGGCCTGTCAACCCCCACCTTTCCCAGCCTCCCCCCCCCCGCCCCCCCACCCCCGTTCGCCCCACAATCCTTCGGCTGCGCTTCTGCATCTCCTAGTGGCCAGCTGAGGAACAGCACACCCTTAGTTTCTTCACTCAGAGGGCTTGTGAATCTTTGGGATTCTCTGCCCCAGAGGGCTGTGGAGGCTGCTTTACTGCTTTGTGATCCGCTGTGTCCCCCTGGCTGGAGAGTCTAGAACCAGGGGGGTGGGGGCACAGTCTCAGGATAAGAGGGTCGGCCATTTAGGACTGAGATGAGGAGGAATTTCTTCACTCACAGGGTTGTGAACCTTTGGAATTTGGAATTGAGTATATTCAAGGCTGAGATCGATAGATTTTTGGACTCTCGGGGAATCAAGGGATATGGGGATCGGGCGGGAAAGTGGAGTTGAGGTCGAAGATCAGCCATGATCTTATTGAATGGCGGAGCAGGCTCGAGGGGCCGAATGGCCGACTCCTGCTCCTATTTCTTGTGTTTATAACACAGCGGGAACAAGCTCCAACCTATAATCATACAATCATAAAATCGTACAGCACAGAAGGAGGCCATTCAGCCCATCATGACTGTCCCGGCTCTGTGAAAGAGCTCTCCATTTTAGTCACACTCCCCAGCCTTTCCCCCATCACTCTGCAAACTATTCCTCTTCAAATACATGCCCAATTGCCTTTTGAAAGTTCCTATGGAATCTGATTCCACCCTTTCAGTTAGTGCGTTCCAGGTCTTAACAACCCTCTATGAAAATCATTTCTCCCCATTTTACCTCTAGTTCTTTTGCCAAACCTGTGGTCTAACCCTGTCAGTACATGGGGCACAGGGAGATTAGAGGGGCTGGGAAAGGTGGGCAGGAGAAAATAAACTACAAAAATAAATCATTTATTGTAGTAAAACAATAACAGGAGGAGGCCATTCAGCCCCTTGAGCCTGTTCCGCCATTCAGAGAGATCATGGCTGATCTGCGACCTAACTCCATGTACCCGCCTTTGGCCCATATCCCTTAATACATTTGATTAACAGAAAGCTATCAATCTCCGATTTAAAGTTAACAATTGATCTAGCATCAATTGTTGTTTGCGGTAGAGAGTTCCAAACTTCTACCACCCTTTGTGTGTGGAAGTGTTTCCTAATTTCACTCCTGAAAGATCTGGCTCTAATTTTTAGACTATGACCCTAGTCCTAGTAGAAATAGTTTCTCTCCATCTACCCTATCTGTTCCCCTTAATATTCTGAAAACTTCGATCAGATCACCCCTTAACCTTCTAAATTCCAGGGAATACAACCCTAATTTGTGTAATCTCTCCTCGTAACTTAACCCTTGAAGTCCGGGTATCAGTCTGGTAAACCTACGCTGCACTCCCTCCAAGGCCAATATATCCTTCCTCGGGTGTGGTGCCCAGAACTGCTCACAGTAAGTAGTGATGCAAGGATATGAATGACTGTCGGTAATGGACCAGAAGAGGAACTCACTGCTATTTCAGTGGAGCTGTTAATCCATTTAAAGTAAACAGATTGGCCCAGAACTTGGTGTCGAGGGCTTGCCGCGCGTGCAAGCCCCCGATGTGCACTTACCCTGCGCGCCGACATCTGAAACCTGGCCCGCAGTGGATTTCCTGTCAGTGGCCCGGTTCTGATGTCAGCGCGCTGTGCTAACCTGACCCAGCGGCGTAGTTAGTGCGATGTGCCGGCTGGGATCAGGTGAGCACTGTTCAGCCAATCAGGGGAGGGGAAACTTCATTCATAAGTTTGAGAGTAAGAACTGTCAAACTCATGAGAAGTACTGCACCACAAAACACTACTTAAACTTTAAATAACATTTTAAAAAACATCCCAATCATTAAATTAAGTATAAATAAGTTTAAAAAAATAATTTAAACAATAATTTTTTTTTTTGAAAAAAATAATTTTTTAATAAAAAGGGTCTAAAACGAAACTTACCTTATTGTAGATTCTTTAAAATAATAAACCTGTGGAAAAAAAATTTCTACATTGCACTAAAACACCACTTACCTGTAAAAATAAATACTTACGTGTGCTTTTTACAAGCGTAAAGACCAGAGGCCTTTACACATGCGCAAATCCCCCAAAACAGAGGAAATCCAAGACGCACGCGCTGCCCCCTACAGCGCACGCGCTAGCCTCTTCAACTCTTGGGTTAGAGGAGAGGAAATGCCGGTTTTCAGTGCATGCGCTGTGCATGCTGAAAACCGGCATTTCCTCCGACCAGACGCGTGAGTACCCCTTCCATACTCACGCGTTTGGGGAGGAATTACTGCCCCATTACAATCTCTGTTAAAATAGCAGAGAGAGGAATTTTAATACAACTGGATTAAGTCCTGACGAAGGGTTTCGACCTGAAACGTTAACTCGGTTTCTCTCTCCACGGATGTTGCCTGACCTGCTGAGTTTTTCCAGCATTTTCTGTTGTCATTTCGGATTTCCAGCATCCGCAGTATTTTGCTATTGGATTAAGTGTTTGCTGCTTCCACAAATTACATTTTTGGCAGTCAAAGGATCTTTGGTGAAATGGTTGGATTTGGCCACTGGAAAGACAAAGCCATCTGCAGCTACACCTCAACACTCACTCCGAAAGGTCCACATAGAATATCAGTGTTTACAACAACAACAACTTGCATTTATATAGCACCTTTAAAATAGCAAAACGTCCCAAAGCGCTTCACAGGAGCGATTATCAAACAACACTGAGCCACGTAAAGTGATATGGGACAGATGACCAAAAGCTTGGTCAAAGAGGTAGGTTTTATGGAGCATCTTAAAGGAAGAAAGAGAGGGAGCGAGGCGGAGAGGTTTAGGGAGGGAATTCCAGAGCTTAGGGCCTAGGCAGCTGAAGGCACGGCCGCTAATGGTGGTGCAATTGAAATCGGTGATGCTCAAGAGGCCAGATTTGGAGGAGTGTAGAGATCGTGGAGGATTGTGGAGTTGGAGGTGATTACAGAGATAAGGAGGGGCGAGGCCATGGAGGGATTTGACAACAAGGATGAGAATTTTGAAATCGAGGTGTTGCTTAACCGGGAGCCAATGTAGGTCAGCGAGCACAGGGGAGATGGGTGAATGGGACTTGGTGCGAGTTAGGACACGGGCAGCTGAGTTTTGCTTAAGCTTACTTGTGCCTGTAGAAATCTTACCCTAGACAATACTTGGATGGTGGAGCTTTGTTTCAAAGCAGTACGTTAAATAGAGAGTTAACTATCACTTATTGGACTGGGGATGCTGAAGCGCGAGTCAGGCTGTGGTGGGTGTTTCAACAAAGTCTTTCTGAGGAAGTCAATTACAAAAGAATTTCTCTCTTGTGGCGGGTTAGATGGGACTGGGTTTTAAAGGCGCTATATAAAGGCACAAGTTGTTTGTTTGTTGCTATTGCTGTGATACCCTTAAATGCCTGAATAGGCTGCTGACTCTCACCGTTCTAGTTCATACATGGCCATTTAACTGAGGTATTCACTTCATTATAAAAGTGTAATTTCCTACATTACAACGGTGACTACACTTCAGATGTACTTCATTGGCTGTGAAGTGCTTTGGGACGTCCTGAGGTTGTGAAAGGCGCTATGGAGATGCAAGTCTTGCTTTATTTAGGTTTTTGGAAAAAGAAAGTCTTGCATTTCTATAGCGCCTTTCACATCTTCAGGATATCCCAAAGTGCTTCACAGCCAATGAAGTACTTTTGGGGTGCAGTCACTGTTGTAATGTAGGAAATGCAGCAGCCGATTTGCGCACCGTAAGCTCACACAAACAGCAATGTTATTATGACCAGATCATCTGTTTTAGAGATGTTGATTGAGGGATCAACATTGGCCAGGACACTGGGGAGAACTCCCCTGCTCTTCTTCAAAATAGCACCATGGGATCTTTTTCCGTCCACCTGAGCGAGCAGACGGGGCCTCGGTTTAACATCTCAGCCAAACAATGGCACCTCTGACAGTGCAGCACTCCCTCAACACTGCATTGGAATGTCAGCCTAGAATTATTGTGTTCAAGTCTCTGGAGTGGGACTTGAACCCACAATCCTTCTGACCCAGAGGTGAGAGTGCACTACCCACTGAGCCATGGCTGACAGCACACTTGGGGCCATGACCCTGCCATAACGTAGTCTGGGTATGGCAGTGTGTGGTGCTGGGTGGTTATATTACTGGGCTAGCAACCCAATGGTCATGAATACAAATGCCTCCATGGTAAGTTGTGAAATTCCATTCAATAAACTTGAGAGCCAAGAACAAAATAGTGACCATGAAAGCTGCAAAGCTCAACCAGTCCCCTTTGAGAAAGGGAATCTGCTACCCCAGCCTCTTCTAACTGTCAAGTGACTCTACAGCACTTGATTGACACTTAACACCCTCTGAAGTGTCCATTCAATTTAATTGTACAAAATAATCGCTGTAAAATAAGACTGCAGTGGTGCAACTAGAAGGCCTACCAGGACCTTTATAGGACAATGAAGGATGGGTGGCATGTGGGGTCTTGCCAGAATCACCCACACCCAGACAAGTTAAAAGGAAGAAGAAGGTTTCTCCAGGAGAACAGGGGAGCCAATCGTTGCCACAAGAAAATTAAATGAACAGCTCTCACCTGAAGCCATCCGGATCTTGGCTTTTTTCCTCTCCTCCGCTTGCTGGATCTGCTCTTCAACCAACTTGTCGTCAACCTCCACGCACGGCTGAGTTGGCTGCTGTGCCTCCAGATAATCAATGTCTTTTTCAATCCTCTCGATTCTGGATCCGAGAATGTCCACCTCATTCTTGAACTCAGATTTGTAAATACTCAACCCATCCAAGCGAACTGTGATTTCTTTCCGGAAGTCTCTGAACTCCCTGACATACTTGTTCATGTCCTGGTTACATTTTTCCAGCCGGTCCTGTTGTTAAAAAGTGAATTAATGAAGAGATAACCTTAGCGTTAAGCATTTGACTTCCTATCAAAAGGATTAGATGATGTAGCTAACGCACAAGTGGTATGTCGTGCATGAAATTAGTGCCGTTATTAGAGGAAGCATGTCACTAATTCAACGTTACCTGAAATAAAAGCAGTAGGATGTGATTAGACAATGCTTCCAGTGGCTGCTGGGTCGGGAATCAGAGGACACAGATTTAAGGGAATTGACAAAAGAACCAGATGAAGAGAATTTTTTTTTTTTACACAGCGAGTTCTTATGATCTGAGCCATGTGTCACCTGTGTCTCAGTGGGTAACACACTCGCCTCTGAGTCAGAAGGTTGTGGGTTCAAGTCCCCACTCCAGAGACTTGAGCACAAAAATTTAGGCTGACACTCCCAGTGCAGTGCTGAGGGAGTGCTGCACTGTCGGATGTGCCGTCTTTTGGATGGGATGTTAAACCGAAGCCCCGTCTGCTCTTTCAGCTGAATGTAAAAGATCCAACGACACTATTTTGAAGAAGAGCAGGGGAGTTATCCCCGGTGTCCTGGGGCCAATATTTATCTCTCCAGGACAAATCAGTCCACTTGACTGGCTGCCCATCCACCACCTTAAACATTCACTTCCTCCTCCACCGACGCACTGTGGCTGCAGTGTGTACCATCTACAAGATGCACTGCAGCAACTCGCCAAGGCTTCTTCAACAGCACCTTCCAAACCCGCGACCTCTTCCACCTAGAAGAACAAGGGCAGCAGGCGCATGGGAACACTACCACCTCCCAAGTTCCCCTCCGAGTCACACACCATCCTGACTTAGAAGTATATTGGCCGTTCCTTCATCGTCGCTGGGTCAAAATCCTGGAACTCCCTCCCTAACAGCGCTGTGGGAGTACCTTCACCACACGGACTGCAGCGGTTCAAGAAGGCGGCTCACCACCACCTTCCCAAGGGCAATTAGGGATGGGCAATAAATGCTGGCCTTGCCAGTGACGCCCACGTCCCATAAACAATTTTTTTTTTTAAATCACTAAAAAACAGATTGTCTGGTAATTATTGCATTGCTGTTTGTGGGAGCTTGCTGTGCGCAAATTAGTCTGCCGCGTTTCCCACATTACAACAGTGACTACACTTCAAAAAGTACTTCATTGGCTGTAAAGCGCTTTGGGACGTCCGGTGGTCGTGAAAGGCGCGGGAGAAATGCAAGACTTTCTTTTTTTTCTTTTTAGTCTGGAATGCACTGACTGAAAGGGTGGTGGAATAGTAACTTCAATAGTAACTCAGTTAACTAATTGGATAATTACTTAAATGAGAGAAATTTGCAGGGCTATGGGGAAAGACTGGGTGAGTGGGACTAATGGGATCGCTCTTTGAAAGAGATGGCACAGGCACACTGGGCTGAATGTGCTGTACGATTCGATGATTCTATGTATTATGGAGAGGCACTGTTGATGTATGTAGGTCTCTGATACTTTGCTTACAATTACAGTACTGGGAGTTGTACAGCGACATGTCTAGTATATTCAATATGCTATTCACACTCTGGCCTAGCTATTTTTGGCAGATGTCTCCACATCTGGAGCTTTAATAGGAACATTGGAACAGGAATAGGTCAGTCAGCCTTTTGAGCCTGTCCCACCATTCAATGAGATCATGGCTGATCTGTACTTTAACTCCATCTACCCGTCTTGGTTCCGTAACCCTTAATACCCTTTGCCTAACAAAAATCTCTCAATCTCAGTTTTGAAATTTTCAATTGACCCCCGGCCTCAACAGCTTTTTGGGGGAGAGAGTTCCAGATTTCCACCACCCTTTGTGTGAAGAAGTGCTCCCTGATTTCACCCCTGAACGGCCTGGCTCTAATTTTAAGGTTACGCCCCCCTTGTTCTGGACTCCCCCCACCGGAGGAAATAGTTTCTCTCTATCTACCCGATCAACTCTTTTGATCATCATAAACACCTCAATTAGATCACCCCTTAATCTTCTTTATTCTCTGAGGGAATACAAGCCCAGACTATGCAACCTGTCCTCCTAACTTAACCCTTTCTTAGCTAGAAATCTGGAAAAACCAATTGCTGGATATTAAGAAATAAATCCTTGAGCAATATTGGCGAGACCCAGCTTAGAAACCCTGCTCAGTACTACACGATAAATAATTTGTTGAGTTCTTTTATAAGTGCTCTGCTGCTCCGAACTTGATATAATGATATCAAAGTTAATAAACTAAATACTGATGTTGATGGCCCTCTAGCGAGAGCATTCGAATACTTCAATATTACTTGAATAAATAACTGGAAATACTTAGCCTCTTTTCACATGGGATACAGACTTCATAACCGTCGTGACCAGTTATTAATACATCGGGTGACCGCTTTGCGGAACACCTCCGTTCAGTCCACAAGGGTGACCCCGAGCTTCCGGTTGGCTGTCACTTTAATTCTCCGCTCCACTCCCACTCTGATCTCTCTGACCTCGGCCTCCGACACTGTTCCAATGGAGCTCAACGTAAGCTCGAGGAACAGCACCTCATCTTTCTATTAGACACTTTACAGAGTTCTGGATGCAACATCGAGTTCAACAATTTCAGACCATAACCTCTGCCCCCATTTTTTCGGATGGCAGCTGTTGATGATTCTGCCATTCCCAATTACACCTCCTCTAGACCCATCTTTTGTTTCTTAACCTGTCCCATGACCATCTCCTTTTGCCTCGCACCATCGTCACTTTTGTCTCTTAATCTCTCCTGCCTTCCACCCTATCACAGACCTTCACTTTTGTTCTTTCCTCCCCGCCCCCCTTTCCCCGCCCCTGTACCTGTTTAAAATCTGTTACAGCTCTAACTTTTTCCAGTTCTGATGAAAGATCATCGACCTGAAACGTTGACTCTGTTTCCCTCTCCACAGATGCTGCCTGACCTGCTGAGTGTTTCCAGCATTTCCTGTTTTTATTAATAATAGCTTCCCCTCAGTTTTGCTCTCTTTACGTCTGCAGTTACTTCTTTAGGAAGTCAGAGTGTCCGCTGTGGCCTCAGAGTCAGAAGGTTGTGGGTACAAGTCCCACTCCAGAGATATGAGCACAAAAATCCAGGCTGACACTCCCAGTGCAGTGCTGAGGGAGTGCTGCACTGTCGGAGGTGCCGTCTTTCGGATGAGACGTTAAACCGAGGCCCCGTCTGCTCTCTCAGGTGGACTTAAAAGATCCCACGGCCACTATTTCGAAGAAGAGCAGGGGAGTGAGTTCTCCCCGGTATCCTGGCCAATATTTATCCCTCAATCAACATAACAAAAACAAATTATCTGTTCATTATCACACTGCTGTTTGTGGGAGCTTGCTGTGCGCAAACTGGCTGCCGGGTTTCCTACATTACAACAGTGACTGCACGTCAAAAGGAACTTCATTGGCTGTAAAGCACTTTAGGACGTCCTGAGGTGGTGAAAGGCGCTATAGCAATTCTTTCTTTTTTAGGCAGGTTTCAGTGTGGGTGTCTCCATGACCAGCACTGATGGTAGACATTGAACGGCTGACGGAATGTGTATCTTTGTAGGATGAAACTGGTTTGGCTGTCTTTTCTTTGTTGTTGCGTTAGCCACTAAGAAGGAAATGTTTCCCTGATGATCCCAGCAAAGAGCTGATTACTAGAGCAGAAATGCATGAAGGCCATGGCTGGAACTTCTGCCCTCACTCATCGGCAGTTCAATAACTTATCAATAGAGAAGCCACGTCAGAGCAACGTCTGCACACTGCTTCCTACGCTATTGTCTAAGGCCCCACATGATTGTTGCACGTGAACAACAACTACATTTATAGAGCGCACTTAACATGGCGAAACGCCCCCAAGGTGCTTAACAAGAGCAATATCATTTAAAATATTTTTGACACCGAGCCACAGAAGGAGATATCAGGGCAGGTGACCAAAAGCTGGGTCCAAGAGGTCAGTTTTAAGGAGCGTCTTAAAGGAGGAGCGAGAGGTAGAGAGGTTTAGGGAGGGAATTCCAGAGCTTAGGACCCAGGCAGCGCTCCGAAAGCTTGTGATTTCAAATAAAGCTGTTGGACTATAACCTGGTGTTGTGTGACTTCTTACATTTGTCCACCCCAGTCCAACTCCGGCATCTCCACACCATGGCTTATACATGAGACAGCAATATACATGTAGTTCCTTCTATCTAGTACATGAGGGGCGGGAGGAGGCTCGTGTGGAGCATAAACACCAACATAGACCTGTTGGGCCGAATGGACTGTTTCTGTGCTGTTAATACTTTGCATTCAGTGCCACTGATGCAGTCTCCTCTACATTGAGGAGAACATCATTTTTTGAAATCATTATTCTTTGTCAGGATGTGGCTGTCGCTGGCTAGGCCAGCATTTATTGCCCATCCCTTGTTGCCCTGGGAAGGCGGTAGTGGTGGGCCGTCTTCTTGAACCGTTGCAGTCCATATTCTTTCTAGCAGTTTGAGACAACTGAGTATCTTCACAGGGCAGTTAAGTGTCAACTTATAAAATTCTAACAGGACTAGACAGACTAGATGCAGGAAGGATGTTCCCGATGGCAGGGGAGTCCAGAACCAGGGGTCACAGTCTAAGGATAAGGGGTCAGCCATTTAGGACTGAGATGAGGATGAATTTCTTCACCTAGAGAGTGGTGAACCTGTGGAATTCTCTACCACAGAAGGCAGTTGAGGCCAATTCATTAAATATATTCAAGAAGGAGTTAGATATATTTCTTAAGGCTAAAGGGATCAAGGGATATGGGGAGAAAGCAGGGACAGGGTACTGAATTTGGATGCTCAGCCATGATCTCATTAAATGGCGGAGCAGGCTCGAGGGGCCGAATGGCCTACCCCTGCTCCTATCTTCTATGTTTCTATGTAACCACTTTGGATCTCCCCATTGGTGGAGAGCTTTGGGAACCACAGCTCCATAGACACCCGATCCTCTCAAACATGCTACACTCACCATAGAATCATAGAATAACACAGCACAGAAGGAGGCTATTCAGCCCATCGAGTCTGTGCCGGCTCTTTGAAAGAGCTCTCCAATTAGTCCCACTCCCCCCTGCTCTTTTCCCACAGCCCTGTAATGTTTTCCCTTTCAAGTATTTATCCAATTCCCCTTTTGAAAGTTATTACTGAATCTGCTTCCACCGCCCTTTCAGGCAGCGCATTCCAGATCACAACAACTCGCTGCGTAAATAAAAAAAAATTCTCCTCATCTCCCCTCTGGTTCTTTTGATAATTACTGACCCTCCCACCAGTGGAAACAATTTCTCTCTATTTACTCTATAGAATAAATGCCTTCACTGAGATCTTTTATCGGTATTGAATACCACTGTTAAGTAGCCAACAAAGGAATGCTGCCGGCACACATTAGAGACGCGATTCAGATGCAAGTCATTGACGTTAGCAATTAGAAGTTTCAAGGTTATAGCTTTTGTTCTTCAGCCTAAGCTCGAAGGCACGTGAGACGTACCCGGCTTTGACTATATCACTTACCTCGAGTATGATGATGCGTCTCTCAATGTACTGCATGAGCAAAGCATCTTGAGTCATCCGTTGGGCTTCTCCACAGGTTTGGATTAAAAGCAGAAACATCAACGGCCTTGGTGATAGGACCCAATCCACCATGATTGGGAATCTTCTCCAAGAAATTCAAGGGTACGGAGTGAAATACCAACCCCTGCTGGGTTTTTTTTTGATTGGAGGTCTTCAGTTTTCGCTCGTCCTGAAAACAGGCAACAAGATACGACAGTTTGAAATTTCTGCGGAGAAGTTAAGAAAACGGATGCATTTAAAACGCTCAATGCCCAGAGCTGGTAAGTTAGTACTTAATGGCTTAAACAGACAGAATTCTCCGACTGCATCCGAAGGGTGCATTTGTTCTTGGAGTCGGGATAGTTTTTTTTTTCCAGGTCTTAATTGTTTCCATGTGGAATGACTCATATGGGCTCAGAAGCAGCCAAATAAAACAGCAAAAGGTAATGATAAAAAAAATAAAGGCAAGTTAATTACACTGCAAGACACAGGCAATTCCTACACCATACTTACATTGAAGAAACCGCTAGTAAAATGATTAAACATGGCACAGATTAAATCTCACTATACACTAAGCCATCAACATCTGGTAATTGCTTTGAAAATCTCTCCGGCTTTCTGTTGTGTCAAGTTTTCCACGATGGTGAAGTAGGGTACATTTAGCGATACGGTGCTCACCAGGCTTGTACTCCCTCGAGTATAGACGATTAAGGGGTGATCTAATTGAGGTGTTTAAGACGATTAAAGGATTTGATGGGGTAGATTGGACAGAAACTATTTCCTCTGGTGGGGGGAGTCCAGAACAAGGGGGCAGAACCTTAAAATCAGAGCCAGGCCGTTCAGGGGTGATGTCAGGATGCACTTCTTCACACAAAGGGTAGTGGAAATCTGGAACTCTCCCCCCCCCCAAAAAGCTGTTGAGGGTGAGGGTCAATTGAAAATTTCAAAACCGAGATTGATAGATTTTTGTTAGGCAAGATTATTAAGGGTTACGGAGCCAAGGCGTTGAGGTACAGCTGGAGTTGAGGAACAGATCAGCCATGATCAAATTGAATGGTGGAGCAGGCTCGAGGGGCTGAAAAGCCTACTCCTACTCCTGTGTTCCTATCCTTGATTGATGAGATAACGGGCCGCAGAATCGGCAATAGAGCATCAAGAGGCCTGTCTGAGATGCCTCAATCCCCATTGAGTGACACTCCAGACCTAGAGTGTTGCGTCGTTGAAGCTGCCCTGATGTCTCACTTCTTTACCGTACGCTGCTGTGGTTTTTGTGTCCTGTTATTTCTTTCGATGTGTTTCTTTATTTATTCGTTCCTGGGATGTGGGCATCGCTGGCAAGGCCGGCATTTATTGCCCGTCCCTCGAGAAGGTGGTGTTGAGCCGCCTTCTAGAACCGCTGGCGTCTATTCGGCCCGTCGTTGCCTGTGCTGGCTCTTTGAAAGCGCGGTCGCGCTCAGTCCCACGCTCCCGCTTTTTGTCCGTAACCCTGTGAGTTCCTCATCCTCCAGAACCCGTCCAACTCCCTCTTAAAGTTATTGATGCAATCAGCTTCCACCACCTGTTCAGGTCGAGCGTTCCAGATCCTCACAACTCTTGAGTGAAACAAATTCTTTTCATTGCGCCTCTAGATCTTTTTCCAATGATTTTAAATCTATAAACCTCTGGTTGTTGACCCACTCGCCAGAGGGAATATTTTTGCCCTATTTACTCCATCGAAACCTCTCATCATCTTGAAAACCTCTATTAGGTCACCTAACCTCTGTTCCCAGAACAGTCCGAACTTTTCCAATCTCTCCTCACAACTGAAGTCCTTCATCCCTGGTAACATCCTGGCAAACCTCTGCACCCTTTCTAAGGCCTCTACATCTTTCCTGAAGCGTGGGGCCCAGAATTGTCCACAATAAATACAGCTGAGGCCTGACCAGTGATTTATAAAGTTCTAGCATGATTTCTCTTTGTTTTTATATTCTATTCCTCTATTTACAAACCCAAGTGACCCATTTGCTTTTTCTAAACCACCTTATCAACTTGCCCTGCCACCTTTAAGAATTTGTGTATATGGACACCAAGGTCTCTCTGCTCATCTACACTTTTCAAAATCCTGCCATTTATAGTTTACTGTCTTTCCATATCGGTCCTTCCAAAGTGCATCACTTCACACTTCTCCGCACTGAACTCCGTCAATGTTGCTTGTGGGATGAATGTTGGGCAGGACACACATGTGAGATGTTGACTCACTTAGTTAACCACTGATTGAGGTCTGGGACTCTTCGCATGGACTATAAAGAGGCCCAAATGATGTCTATACTTAAGAAGGCTGTTAAGTCAGATTTCTTGTATCGTGACTTCCAAAAAACCTTTCAACAAAGAATCACACAGATTTGAAACTGGAAAGCGAATTCATTGCGTTTGTGTGGGCTAAAGGGCAGTAATTAATAGAAGCAGCTCTGCATGGGCCAGTCACTAGTGGAATCCCGCAGGGACCTGTGTTTAACGGCTGTTCTTCGTCACTGTGAGTGCCCACCAGTGCTTCTCTGCGCTCCCCCGCCCTCCCTCCTGTTGTCCCCCACTCACTATCCGGACTCCCCTGTGCCCCACTGCTGCTTCGGCTCCTCTTCCCTCCCGCCCCCCCCCCACGGACCTTCTAGTCTGGAATCCGTCTGGGATGGCCGATGCAACGGCGGCCCAGAGTGGGCGGGCGCCAGACTGGAGGGGGGGTGAGGAGGGAGGAAGAACCCGGACCTCAAAAGGGGCTGGACCTCCTGCCGAGACTATCGTGCGTTCCTCCGGCCCCCGCCCGATAGTCAGTCTGTGGGCGGGGGGGAAGGCGGTAGTGTGGGGAACATAACTCAGTGACTTCCTACAACAAGACTATATCCTCAATAGTAACTTTTGAATGGGAATTTGATATATACTTGAAGGAGAAACATTTGCAGGGCTGTGGGGAAAGAGCAGGGGGGAGTGGGACTAATTGGAGAGCTCTTTCAAAGAGCCGGCACAGGCAGGATGGGCCGAATGGTCTCCTTCGGTGCTGTATCATTCTATGATTCTATGTTCAATAATATAGAAACTTAGCTTAGCTCTCTCCTGATAAGCTGTGAATAAATTTGAATAATACTTAGTTACACAGAATTACATAGAATTTTACAGCACAGGAACAGGCCATTCGGCCCAACTGGTCCGTGCCGGTGTTTCTGCTCCACACGAGCCTCCTCCCGCCCTTCCTCATCTCACCCTATTGGCGTACCCTTCTATTCCTTTCTCCCTCATGCGTTTATCCAGCTTCCCCTTAAATGCATCTATTTGCCTCAACCACTCCTTGCGCTAGCGAGTTCCACATTCAACCGAAACGAACGAGTTGTTGTACCTCATGGAAATGTAAATCATTAACTTATTGGGCCTGGCATTTGTCTTGGGTGGCAGTAACACAAAGCGGACGATAGCGAACCGGCCGCGCGCACCATCTCTTTACCGCTGTGCGCTGACACCCTGCTCCACTGAATCGTGCCCCCCCTACGCTGCTGCTACCGTTTTCAGGCTGTTGAACGCCCTGAAACATTAATGAGGGTAAGAGCTGAGAGCAAACAAGCTGCTGTTGATAGGAGCTCAATTGACAACACGTGCGTTTTTTTATTTTCACCGCGCTACAAAAGTTGCAAGCGGCCGTAATGTGAAGCAGAAGTCAATGTCGTTTAATTTGAATTACGTAAGAATTCACATCGAGCTAATGAACCCATCCAGCTTAGAATCTGCCTGCGCTCGAGGTGGACAATTATTCCTAACAGCGAGGAAGCTGGGGGACTTGAGGGCAAAAACTCAGCCGTCCAGACTCCAGTACTTGTCTGCTTGCAAAGGCTTTTAATGATCTCCAAACAGCACTCAGGGTGCAGGAGAAAAGTGGAGCAACAAAAGGCTGCACCTGCAGGGGGTTTTAAAACCATGACGCCAACACTCTCCTGCAGTGACAGAGCAGTGAGGCAAAGGAGCCCCGGCTTCTTCGGTGTCAGCCTTATCTCGGTGGGTAGCACGCTCACCTATTGAGTCGGGATGGCTGTGGACTCAGACCCCACTCCGAGACCGCGATACCGCCCGCCGGGGCGAGTCCGGTGCGGCCGGAGCAGACAGCGGCCGCAAACCCCGCTCCAGTCTTCATCCCGCCTCCTCCTCCAAGTGATTTTGGCCTTGTTAAGCCCCGCCCTGCGAGGTTCCCGGCCAATTAATAGGAAGCGGGTCTGATGACGTCATTTGATGACGCGTCATCAGTCGGTTTCCTTACAGGGGCCATGTCCAAATTGATTTTGACAGTTGTGCTGTCAGTGTTCTACAGCATTGATGTGCTGCAAACACTGACAGGCGCTGCACAGAGGTACACGGCTGCACCCAGGCACTCCCATGACTGTCACAGCACGCAGGGAGGTTCCCTTCCCTTGCAATGGGGGAAAGACACCTCCCCAGGACACCAGCGCAGCCTGGTTGCACATTGCACAGGAGGACACAAGCAGGGATGTTGTCAGGAGGACAAGGCTGCAGTGGCACAAACCTTTCAATGATCTCAGTAGATCACAAAACGTTACTGCAAAGCCACACTCAACCTCATCCTGCTGTGCCACTCATCGCATCCCCATCACTCTGCCTTCCCTACCCATCTCTGTTATGTATTGTGTGTTCTCCTCCCACCTGTGGTGGCGCTGTCACAGGAGATAAATGGTTGGGTATTCTCTCGATTAAGTTTAGCTCTCTTTGTTCGGAACTTGCCAGAACTTCCTTTCCTTCCAATAAAGCACTTCATGTTTGAATCTCTGAGTTCTGAGTCCTAAATTGTGTCTAGGTAGAAAGGTACCGACACAACAAGTGGCAACGAGGAGCGGATGAATCTGCGTACGTTATGGGTGCAGTGAGTAAACAGAAAATTTAATTTGAAACGTGAGATGGCTACTATATTAGGAAACGTTGGTGATTTTGATGAAAATCTGGAGCAATGGAGCGCATATACGGAACATTTTGACTATTTTGTATTGGCGAATGCAGTGGCAAATGAAAAGGTCGTGCCTACCTTTTTGAGTGTAATCGGGCCGAAGACTTTCAATTTACTTCGCAGCCTCGTGCAGCCAGATAAGCCAGGAACTAAAACATATAAGCAACTAGTGGAAATTCTTGGAGCACATTTTTCACCAAAACCTCTGGTTATTGCTGAGAGATTTAGATTTCACAAACGGAATCAAGAGGAGGGGGAATCAGTGATGATGTTTATTGCTGCTTTAAAAAGGTTGTCGGAACACTGCCAGTTCAAGGAGGTACTGAATGACACCATTAGAGACAGACTTGTGTGTGGTCTGCAAAATGCAGCCACACTGAAGCGCCTTCTTACTGAGGACAACCTTACTCTTGAAAAGGCCATTGAAGTTAGTGTCTCCATGGAGATGGCGGAAAAGGAGGCTCACCAGTTGAGTTCAACAGGGAGAGTTCACAAGGTGTCGCCTGAGCCTAAAGGTGCGCAGAACGACACCTAAGAACATAACATAAGAACATAAGAAATAGGAGCAGGAGTAGGCCAATCGGCCCCTCGAGCCTGCTTCGCCATTCAATAAGATCATGGCTGATCTGATCCTAACCGCCAATCCACTATCACAGAACCATCTCCTGGATCTAACAGAATTAGACACACGAAATAGGAGCAGGATCAGGCTACACGGCCCCTGGGCCCGCTCCGCTACCCACAGGGCCATGACCGATCCGAACCTAGACTCATGTCCAAATTCCTGCCCGCTCCCCGTAACCCTTAATTCCCTTTACTTCTAGGAAACTGTCTATTTCTGTTTTAAATTTATGTAATGATGTAGCTTCTACAGCTTTTTGGGACAGCATATTCCATGGACCTACCACCCTCTGAGTGAAGTAGTTCCTCCTCATCTCAGTTTTGAAAGAGCAGCCCCTTATTCTAAGACTATGCCCCCTAGTTCTAGTTTCACCCATCATCGGGAACATCTTCCCCGCATCCACCCGATCCAACCCCTTCACAATCTTATATGTTTCAATAAGATCGCCTCTCATTCTTCTGAACTCCAATGAGTAGAGTCCCAATCTACTCAACCTCTCCTCATATGTCCATCCCCTCATCCCCGGGATTAACCAAGTGAACCTTCTTTGTACTGACTCGAGAGCAAGTATGTCTTTTCTTAAGTATGGACACCAAAACTGTACGCAGTATTCCAGGTGCGGCCTCACCAATACCTTGTACAACTGAAGCAATACCTCCCTATTTTTATATTCTATCCCCCTAGCAATGAAAGCCAACATTCCATTGGCCTTCTTAATCACTTGCTGCACCTGCATACTAACCTTTTGAGTTTCGTGCACCAGGACCCCCAGATCCCTTTGTACATCAGTACTTTCCAGTTTCTTGCCATTAAGATAATAACTTGCTCTACGATTTTTCCTGCCAAAGTGCATAACCTCACACTTTCCAGTATTGTATTCCATCTGCCAAATCTCTGCCCACTTACTTAGCCTGTCGATGTCCCCTTGCAGGTTTTTTATGTCCTCCTCACTCACTACTTTCCCTCCCATCTTAGTATCATCTGCAAACTTTGATATGTTACACTCGGTCCCCATTACCGTTGTGGGAAAACGGGCCATCACGCTAATGACTGCTGGTGTACGGAGCTGGAATGCCGAAATTGTGGCAAAAAGGGTCACATTGAACGCGCCTGTAGAGGTAAAAAAAGAACAGACAGAGCTGGGAAGCATGGAAGCAAAATGTCTGTATTTGGACAATGTTAAGCCTGTGTGTTATAGTGATAATTACTACACAGACTACAAGAGTAAATTCAACAGGCCTTTTACTGGTTGGAGGTCGGGACCATACTGAATACAATATTACTACACAGTGCTTATATACCGGTGTGGTTACCACCGGTATTACGTATACAGCAGCCAGAGAAAGTAGTACATCTCTTAAGGTGGAACAGGCTTAAGTTCTCTTAAGGTGGAACAGGTTACATACACCACAATCCTCCCTTTTTAGCTTAACAGTCATATCCCCATTTAACATAACATAATAACATATATACATATATAACTTCAGGTATAACAGTTCAAAGGTTCAGTCTCTCAGGAGGCTTTCTGATGCGGCTTGGATAACGTCTCTCAGTAGTCTCTGATTCTTGTTGTTGAGGTACCTCCTCTATTTGGTTTCCAATGTATTGGGTGTCATCATCATCAAGTACATTCCCTGCCGAGGTAGATGCTTCAGGTTCATTAACGTCTTCCACAGTTGTCTCTGTCACAACCATGGGTTCGACCCTTGCTCTCGACTCTACCAGTTGATCCGCATGACGCCTTATCACATTATGACTAATATCTACTGTGTACATCAGAGGTCCTTGTCTGGCCCGAATTGTTCCGGACTGCCATTATTCGTTTCCATAGCCCCTTGCCAACACTGGTTGTCCTACATCGAAAGTTCGAGTGGTCTTGTTGTTAATATGCCGAAACTGTTTGTTTTCCACTTCCCTCCGCACATTTGGTTTTAACAAGTCCAACTTGGACCGCAACCTCCTGTTATAAAACATCATGGCAGGACTTTGGTTAGTCACTGCATGATCGGCGTTTCGATATGACATCAGGAACTTGTCGACCTTGTGTTGCAGCGGAATCTGATCATCGTTCATGGCCTTAATTGCCTTTTTAAATGTCTGGACAAATCTTTCAGCCAACCCGTTTGTCGCCGGATGATATGGGGCAGAGGTATAATGTTTTACTCCATTCTTCTTTAAGAATTGTCGGAATTCTTCCGATACAAACTGTGGTTCGTTGTCCGAACAGATCTGTTCTGGCAATCCGTTCCTTGCGAATATTGTTCTTAACACCGCAATTGTCTTTTCTGAAGTAGTGGTATTCATCTTGATGACTTCTGGCCATTTGGAATGTGCGTCCACCGCGATTAGGAACATGGAGTCCATGAATGGACCAGCAAAGTCAATGTGTACGCGTTGCCATGGGGCTGAAGGCCATTCCCATGGGTGTAGCGGTGCTATCGGAGGTGCATTTTGCACTTTTTGGCACCCAGCGCAGCTTTTCGTTAACTCCTCAATCTGTTGGTCAATACCCGGCCACCATACATAAGCCCTAGCAAGACTTTTCATTTTAACTCCCCCCAGATGACCTTCATGCAGTTCGTTTAAAACTCTTTCCCTTAACTTGGGAGGAATAATCACTCTTGTCCCGTACATCAAGGTACCATGGCAGATGGACAGCTGGTCTCGCCTTGCCGAAAATGCCGGTAACAGAGGATCACCCCGTGTTGGCCATCCTTTCACTGTCACCTCGTAGACTCTGGACAGTGTCGGGTTGTTCCTGGTTTCTCTTTCAATACCTGCATTGGTGACTGGTAAACACTCGATGATGGTCGAATGAAATAACTCAACAGGGTCAACTTTCGTCGTGTCTTCTTCTTCAGGTAGTGGCTGGCGCGACAGCCCATCAGCATTGCCATGCTGTTTCGTACCTTTGAATTCTATTTGATATTGATGTGCCTCTAGGAAAAGAGACCATCTCTGGAGACGCTGCGCTGTCATCACTGAAACACCCTTCTTAGGGTTAAAAATGGATACCAACGGTTGATGGTCTGTCAGAAGTGTGAATTTTTGGCCCTGCAGGTAATGATTAAACTTCTTCACTCCCCATACAAGGCTAAGAGCCTCCCTATCGATCTGCGCATAGTTGCGCTCAGCGGAGGTCAATGATCTGGATGCAAACGCAACTGGCCTTTCCGTGCCATTTGGCAACTTGTGTGAGAGTACTGCCCCAATACCATATGGAGAAGCATCACAAGCCAACCAAATAGGCAGTGTCGGGTTGAAGTGAGCCAACACTTCCTCTGAGGTGACCAATTCTTTGCTTTTGCGAAATGCCTTCTTACAGTTTTCGCCCCATTCCCATGGTACCCCTTTCTGTAAAAGAGCGTTTAACGGATGCAGAACCGTGGATAGATTTGGCAGAAATTTATGGTAATAGTTAATTAATCCTAGAAACGACCTCAACTGAGAGACATTCTCTGGAGCGGGAGCCTTTACAACTGCCTCAGTCTTGTCAGGAGACTTACGAAGCCCCTCCCGGTCAATGACATGGCCACAGTACGAGATCCGCTTCTGGAAGAACTCACATTTCTGCCGATTTACTCTAAGTCCATACTCTTTCAGTCTGTTGAGCACCAGTTCCAAGTTTGCGAGATGTTGTTCATCACCATCACCTGTGATCAGAATATCGTCCAGGTAACATTGTGTGCCTGGAATTCCCTGTAATACCTGCTCCATGGCCCTCTGCCAAATTGCTGGAGCCGATGCCACTCCAAAAACCAGCCTATTGTACCGGTACAACCCTCGATGCGTGTTGATCGTGAGGTATTGGCGTGACTCTTCCTCAACCTCCATCTGCAAGTACACCTGCGCCAGGTCTATCTTGGTGAAGTGTTTCCCGCCAGACAGTGAAGCGAAAATATCCTCAATCCGTGGAAGCGGATACTGCACCGTGTGAAGCACCGGATTAACGATGATTTTGAAATCTCCACAGATGCGAACCTTCCCTGGATCTCCTGGCTTGTTGCTCGCAGGACGTTTCATAACGGGAACAATGGGCGTAGCCCACTCACTCCAATCTACCTTAGACAGTACACCTGAACGTTCTAGTGCTTCCAGTTCCGCTTCAACAGTAGGTCGTATTGCATAGGGTACCGGTCTGGCTTTAAAAAATTTTGGTTGTGCATGTTCATCAATCTTGATGTTTGCCGTAATTCCTCTCAGTGTTCCCAGTCCCTGCTGGAACACCTCTTTAGCATCATCCAATATTCTGGACAATCGTTTAGGGTTGACATCTGTTTCCCCGGAATCTACCGTTAGTGCCTTCAAGGAGTGCCAGTCCATATTCATTTTCCTAATCCACTCCCGTCCTAGTAGTGGTGGGCCTCCTTCAGGTCGCACATATAAGTCCATTAGTTGGCTTTCTTCGCCCTTGTGGACCACTTCTACCTCTATTTTTCCGATGGGGTACACTCTTTGCCCCGTGTATGTTTTCAATATAATCTCCGTATCCTGTAGGGGAATATGTTGGAATAACCTTCTGTAATCTTTCTTATTCATGACCGTCAATGCCGATCCAGTGTCCAATTCCATTTTTACTTGGACTCCTGCTATCTGAAGAGTGACCCAAATTGTCTGGAGATCTGCATCCTTACCAACGTTGTGTACTCTTAAGCTATCCAGTTCATTACTGCTAGCGTCTGAATCTGACTTCTGTTCGGTCAAACTGTTCTTTGTCACCTTGTGTACCTTTGCGTATTTTCCTTGCGGTGACTTTTTGTTGCTGGCCTTCTTTCCTGACCGGCATACTTTAGCTATGTGGCCAAGCCTGCCACACGTTCTGCATTCTTGGTTTTTAAACCAACACTGGTTCTGATCGTGCGTTGTCTTTCCACAACGATAACATTTGACAGAACTCAAACCCAATTTGCTTGTACCGAGTTCCGGTGACCGTAGCTGCATTACTGCCGTGCCTCTCGCTGTGGCTTCGTGTGCTGCTGCCATAGTGACCGCCTTCTCAAGCGTCAGCTCATTCTCCTCGAGCAGTCGCTTTTGTGTATCCTGTTTAAATAAACCACACACAAATTTATCTCGTAGTGCCTCTGTCAGTCCCGTTCCAAACTGACAATATTTTGCTAGCTTACGTAATTCCATCAAATATTCAGCATTGCTTTCATTCTGCAGCTGCCTTCTGTCGTAAAATTTAATTCGTTCCGCTAGCATCAGCGGCGTGGGGTTTAGATGATTTTTCAGGACAGTAACAATCTCATCGAACGTCTTATCCGCCGGTTCATCTGGTGATAACAGGTGTTTCAATTGCCTGTATGTCTTCGCACCCATTAAATTTAATAATGTTAGTGCTTTATCTGCATCAGGAATTTTATTTGCCTTACAATAATTTTGTATGCGTTCTACATACATGGCCCAATCTTCGATGTCACTATCAAAGGTATTAATGTTCCCATGTTTAGGCATCGTTGCAATTTATTGTATTTTTATGTTATCCAAGATGGCGGCTTCCCGCTCTTGTCGTCGTCCTCCGCCCACAAAATGGCGGTTTTCCTGCGCTTGCCGGTCTTCAACCGTCCCCCGACGCTGTCTCCGCTTCACCGCGGCTCTCGCGCCTTCAGGGACAATCAGTGCGGATGGAGGTGGACACAGGCGCGGCTGTGTCCCTTGTTTCAGACACTGTCTACAACAAAATGCTGAAGCATCTTACCCTTCAGCCAACAAACATTGTGCTAAAGACGTATACCGGCGAACCTGTGGCCATGAGAGGCGTCATTGAGGTGACAGTTAAATTGAACGGACAGACTGCAAAACTGCCACTATATGTGGTAAAGGGAAATTACCCATCGCTACTGGGACGTGCGTGGCTAGAGAAAATCACGCTGGACTGGCCGGCAGTCCGCATGATGTCAAAAGGGGAGTCAGGTCTGACTGCAGTGTTAAACAAATATGCAGAACTCTTCAATGGGGAACTTGGGAGCATGAAAAAGATCAGCGTGAGACTGGACATTAAACCTGACAGCAAGCCGAAGTTTCACAAAGCCCGACCTGTACCCTCTGCAATTAGGCCAAAAGTTGAGGCTAACTTGGAGGCCTTAGTCGAGAATGGAGTCCTGGAGCCTGTGAGCGTGAGCAAATGGGCCACACCCATTGTTCCTGTCCTGAAAAAGGATGGATCTGTTCGAATCTGCGGGGATTTTAAAGTGACTATTTAACCCGGTGCTGTCTGTGGAACAGTACCCTCTTCCCCTCATTGATGATCTTTTTACGGGCCTGGCCGGAGGGCAAAGGTTCAGCAAAATAGACTTATGCCAGGCTTATCTACAAATGCATGTCGATGACAAATCAAAAGAGCTGCTGACAATTGTGACACACAAGGGGCTATACAGGTACTGCCGCCTTCCGTTTGGAATTACGTCGGCCCCTGCTCTATTCCAAAGGGCAATGGATCAGATTTTGAGTGGACTGCCAGGAGTCCAGTGCTACCTGGACGACATCCTTGTCACTGGGACAAATGAGGGGGATCATCTTCTGAACTTGGATGCGACACTACAACGACTGAAAGAGTACGGACTCAGAGTTCGTAAAGACAAATGTGAATTCTTTCAGTCTTCAGTTGAGTACCTGGGGCATGTGATTGACGCTACTGGCCTGCATAAGGCGCCGCCAAAGGTCAAGAGAATCATGGAGGCCCCAGCACCCCAGAATGTGAGCCAGCTACGTTCATTTCTGGGGCTACTTAACTACTATGGGAAGTTTATTCCAGACTTAGCAACATTGCTGAAGCCGTTACATCAGTTGCTATGTCAAGGCAAAACATGGAAATGGACTGAACTGTGCAATGAAGCTTTCGCCCAAGCAAAGAAAGCATTGCTGAATTCGGACGTCCTGACACACTTCGACCCAAAGCTACCCGTGCAGCTAGCATGTGATGCATCACCATATGGTGTGGGAGCAGTCATATCCCACATCATGCCTTCGGGTGAAGAGAAACCTATCGCCTTCGCATCACGCACCTTGAACAAGGCCGAGAGTAACTATGCGCAGATCGAACGCGAGGCCTTGGGAATCGTTATTGGAATTCGAAAATTTCATCAGTACCTGTTTGGGAGAAGGTTCACACTCCTGACAGACCACCGTCCATTGACTTCAATCTTCGGGCCCCACACTGGAATTCCGTCTCTCGCTGCAAGCAGGATGCAAAGGTGGGCTTTACTGTTGTCAGGACACACATACGACATCAAATATCGCAAATCAGACTTGCACGGCAACGCAGACGGTCTCTCGAGGCTGCCCTTGCCTGTTACTCCCCCAGACCCTCATCAGATAGACATCTTCTACTTTAGACAAGTGGAGGGAGCACCTGTCACTGCAGTTCAGGTGCGAAGATACACCCGCAACGATCCAGTCCTGTCTGAGGTAATGGACGATGTCATTCGAGGGAGAGCGATAGGAGATTCTCCTAGTTTGAAAGCTTACGTTTCAAAAAGAAATGAGCTCTCCGTCCAGGCAGGTTGTCTTCTTTGGGGACGCCGTGTCATCATTCCGTCACCTCTGAGGGAACCTATACTGCAACAACTTCATACAGGCCACAGTGGGATGGTTCGGATGAACGAAATGGCAAGAAGCTACTTCTGGTGGCCAGGTCTCGATGGGAATATTGAGGAGAAAGCCAAAACATGTTCCCCATGTCAAAGGGTCTGGAATGTTCCACAGCTGGCAACCCTACACCCCTGGGATTGGCCTGCAGAAGTGTGGCAGCGAGTACATGTGGACTTCGCCGGTCCTTTCGAAGGGAAGATGTTTATGGTGGTTGTGGATGCTCGTAGCAAGTGGCCGGAGGTCGCTGTGATGAGGTCTACCATGGCAGAGAAAACAATTGAGAAACTTGGTGAGATGTTCAGCCTTTATGGCTCACCGGAACAACTCGTAAGTGACAATGGTCCACAATTTGTATCACAGGAGTTTGCAACCTTCCTGCATGTGAATGGTGTCCAACACATCAGGTCTGCGCCCTATCATCCCTCTACTAACGGCCAGGCAGAAAGGTTCGTGCAAACTTTGAAGCACGCCTTGAAGGCATCGCAAGGTCAGGGCTCAATCCACCAACGTCTGAACAGCTTCCTGTTGTCCTACAGGAACGAGCCGCATGCCACAACCAAAACTTCCCCCGCTTCGCTCATGATGAAGAGGCAGTTGCGGACAAGTTTTGACTTACTCAAACCTCCAAGGGCAGAGCAGGTTGTCCATCGTCAACAACAAGCTCAAGTTGAAAAGAGAGAGAAAAGAGCCAAGGAGAGACGGTTTCATCTGGGAGAGCACGTCCTAGCTCGAAACTACAACATTGGACCGAAATGGGTTCCTGCTACGGTGATCGCGCAGACGGGCCCTGTGTCTTACATGGTTGAGACTGCTGAGGACGTCGTCTGGAGAAGACACACAGATCAACTGTTGCTAGGAGCAGAGACAGCCACAGAGGCTCCAACGGCTGGTTGGCCTGAACTGTTTCCGAATGATACCGCAAACCAGCATCCTTTGCCACAGTGCTCTTCTCCAACACAGGAAGTCAAAGAGACTGTTCCACCTGTGCAAACTCTTGACTTTCAACTGACACAGGCACCTTCTCCATCCAGGCCTGTGTCAATGCCTACTGCTGTGGAAGCCAGCGATGACAGCCGGTATCCTGTCAGAGAGCGGCAGCCTCCAAGACGCTTGGATCTGTAGGCTTAGTGACTTACCCACAAGACTGGGGCAGAATAAACCCCAGGGTAAAGTCAGGGTTTGAGGCAGTCTACCTCTACCCTAGGTTAGTTGAGTGTATTGAAAGTAACTTACCTATTGAGGAATAATGTGGACCTTCCATTTAAGAGGGGAGGAAATGTTATGTATTGTGTGTTCTCCTCCCACCTGTGGTGACGCTGTCACAGGAGATAAATGGTTGGGTATTCTCTCGGTTAAGTTTAGCTCTCTTTGTTCGGAACTTGCCAGAACTTCCTTTCCTTCCAATAAAGCACTTCATATTTGAATCTCTGAGTTCTGAGTCCTAAATTGTGTCTAGGTAGAAAGGTACCGACACAACAATCTCCTGCACATCCTTACTCACACCAACTTACCTTGCACCTCCACCCATCCCTCTCTATCTATATTAGCACTTCTCCATCTCACTAGCCACCCCTCACACTCAACCTCATCCTTGTCCAATCATTCAAACTAACAACACACAAGGGTAGGCACCTGAATGTTTTAGCCAATGTTCATGTGAAGTTTCAGTTAATGTGTTGTCAAGCATTGAAATCCTTATTTTCACCAGTTTGCCTTCTTGGACAGATTTGTGTGCACCTTTGGAAGTGTCTTAGTGAGTTCCAGTGAATGGTGAGACATAACAGTACCCCCCCGCCCCACCCCCAATTGTGATGAGTGTGAAAGGAATGGGTTGGACATTGTAGGGATGCTTTATGGTGCTGGTGTGGGGTGGTGCCAGCCTGGCGCATCAAGTGAAGTAAATCTGGCCCTGGTGAGGCCATCCCTGGCCTCCCGGGCAGCGATGTGGTTGGGTGCTGATGCCCTCTGTCCTGTGCATGCAGCATCAGGTGATTGCGGAGAAGGTTGGTGTTGGCGTTGGTGCTGCTGGTGTGCCTGGTGATGTTGGTGTTGGGGCTGATTGTGCTGGGATTCTGAGGACCAAGGTGAGATTTTTTCAAGGGCACTGATGCTGATGGAATAGATGGCATCTGAAGTTGAGATGACGGAAGCGATCTGTCAATGGTGAGAGAGCTTGCTCCAAGGAGGTGACAGTGGATAGAGTTTACTCCAAACACTTCCAAACTACATACAGCTCAAAAGTGTCTTCCAAATCCTGAAGACTCCAGCTTCTGACATTGGAAAGTGAACATCTGTGAAATGGTAGCTTTCTTACCACTTTTGCAGCTGTCACCTATTCACCGCAATGGAGAGACATTGAGAACCCGACACACTTACCTGACATGACACCCGAGGGACGGGAACCTCGTGGAAATGTTGGAAAAATGACTAAAAGGTGGTAAAATGCTGTTCAACTACCTTTAAAGACCCTCTTAACTATCTCAATTGGCTGACTCGCTGCTTAGTGCTGAGTCTGCAAAGTGCAGGCAGACCCCACACTTGGGGAAACTGACATGGAGACGGGTTCAGAGCGGGATCCCGACCCGCTGACAATCTTTTAGATTTTGACAGCAGACCCGCCTCCGAACCCGCCCTCTGAGCGCCAGCAAAATTCCAGCCCAAGTCTCTTTGGTACCTCATCCAAGTTGCCGTGCTTCATAAAGTTGTCAGCTGTGGCTCAGTGGATAGCGCTCTTGCCTCTGAGTCAGAAGGTTGTGGGTTCAAGTCCCACTCCAGAGACTTGAGCACAAAATCTAGGCTGACACTCCTAGTACAGGACAGAGGGAGTGCTGCACTGTTGGAGATGCCGTCTTTCAGATGATACGTTAAACCGAGGCTCCATCTGCTCTCTCAGGTGGATGTGAAAGATCCCATAAATCAGACAGACTGGCAGCAGAAAGTCAGCTCTCAAGTGTCCAATTGTGGGCAACACACCTTAGGAAGGGCGTGAAGGCTTTGGAGTGGGTACAGAAAGATATTTATGAGAATGGTTCCAGGGATGAGGGATTACAGTTATGTGGATAGACTGGAGAAGCTGGGGTTGTTCCCCTTGGTGCAGAGAAGGCTAAGAGGAAATTTGATAGAGGTGTTCAAAATCATGAAGGGTTGAGATAGAGTAAATAAAGAGAAACTGTTTCCAATGGCTGAAGGGTCGATAACCAGAGGGCCCAGATTTAAGGTGATTGGCAAAAGAACCAGAGGTGACATGAGGAATAACTTTTTATGCAACGATTGGTTAGGATTTGGAATTTTTTGAGGATATAACTGGTAGAATAGATAAGGGAGAACCAGTGGATGTGGTGTATTTGGACTTTCAGAAGGCTTTTGATAAAGTCCCGCATAAGAGATTAGCGTGTAAAGTTAAAGCACATGGGATTGGGGGGTAAGGTACTGAATTGGATAGAAAACTGGTTGGTAGACAGGAAACAAAGAGTTGGAATAAACAAGTCTTTTTCTGAGTGGCAGGCAGTGACTAGTGGGGTACCGCAGGTATTGGTGCTAGGACCCCAGCTATTCACAATATATATTAATGATCTAGATGAGGGAACTAGATGTAATATCTCCAAGTTTGCAGATGACACAAAGCTGGGTGGGCGTGTGTGCTGTGAGGAGGATGCAGAGAAACTCCAGTATGATTTGGACATGTTCGGTGATTGGGCAGATGCATGGCAGATGCAGTATAATGTGGATAAATGCGAGGTTATCCACTTTGGTGTCAAAAACAGGAAGGCAGATTATTATCTGAATGGCAATAGATTGGGAAAAGGGGAAGTGCAACGAGACCTGGGTGTCCTTGCGCACCAGTCGCTGAAGGTAAGCATGCAGGTGCAGCAGGCGGTTAAGAAGGCAAATGGCATGTTGGCCTTCATAGCGAGAGGATTCGAATACAGGAGCAAGGATGTCTTGCTGCAGTTGTACAGGGCCTTGGTGAGACCACATCTTGAGTATTGTGTGCAGTTTTGGTCGCCTTATCTGAGGAAGGATGTTCTTGCCATGGAGGGAGTGCAGCGAAGATTCACCAGACTGATACCTGGGATGGCAGGAATGACATATGAAGGGAGATTGGGTCGATTAGGCTTATATTTGCTAGAGTTTAGAAGAATGAGAGGGGATCTCATTGAAACTTATAAAATTCTAACAGGACTAGACAGACTAGATGCAGGAAGGATGTTCCCAATGGCGGGGGCGTCCAGAACCAGGGATAAGGGGTAGGCCATTTAGGACAGAGATGAGGAAGAATTTCTTCACCCAGAGAGTGGTGAACCTGTGGAATTCTCTACCACAGAAGGCAGTTGAGGCCAATTCATTAAATATATTCAAGAAGGAGTTGGATATATTTCTTAAGGCTAAAGGGATCAAGGGATATGGAGAGAAGGCAGGGACAGGGTACTGAATTTGGATGATCAGCCATGATCTCATTACATGGCGGAGCAGGCTCGATGGGCCGAATGGCCTCCTTCTGTGCTGTATGATTCTATGATTCAAAGTTTCAATAGGTTATGCTAAGCTTAGGTGTCAAACCTCAAGCTCAGATAGGTTACAGAAGATTAGTGGTTATGTTACTGGACTAGTAACCCAGAGGCCTGGACTAATGATCAAGAGAGTGTGAGTACAAATCTCACCACGGCAGATTACAAATCTGAATTCAGCAACAGTGACCATGAAGCTGACAGATTGTCATAAAAACCCATTGATGTCCTTTATTTGACTTGTTCCAATGCACTCCTGGCTGGTCTCCCATGTTCAACCCTCCGTAAACTTGAGGTCATCCAAAACTCATCTGCCCGTGTCCAAACTCGCACCAAGTCCCGTTCAACCATCCTTCTTTTCTTCTTAGGCAGTCCCTCGGAACCGAGGATGACTTGCTTCCACATTAAAAATGAGTTCTCAGGTGACTGATGAGTCCAGTGCGGGACCTACAGTCTCTGTCACAGGTGGGGCAGATGGTGGTTGAAGGGGCGGGTGGGTGGGGTGCTTGGGTTGACATGCGCTCCTTGCGCTGCCTGCGCTTGGCTTCCGCTTGCTCCCGGCGAAGAGACTCGAGGTATTTGGCGTCTTCCCGGATGCTTCTCCTCCACTTTGTGCGGTTTTGGGCCAGGGATTCCCAAGTGTCAATGGGGATGTTACACTTTTTCAAGGAGGCTTTGAGGGTGTCCTTGAAGCGTTTCCTCTGTCCACCTGGGGCTCTTTTGCCGTGTCGGAGTTCTGAGTAGAGCGCTTGTTTTGGGAGTCTTGTATCGGGCATGCAGACGATGTGACCTGTCCACCGTTCACCCAGCACCCCTGTGCTCGCTGACCTACGTTGGCTCCCGGTTAAGCAACGCCTCGATTTTAAAATTCTCATCCTTGTTTTCAAATCCCTCCATGGCCTCGCCCTGAAAGAATATTTACTAGTCCTAGCCCCTTTAGGGCTACCCCGGATCAGGCGTATATCTCAGACGTTCACTTTCAACTAAAGTTGGAGGTAGCTGAATCCTAAAGACGCTTAATTGGGTCTAAAGGTCTGGGCTTTCTCTTCCTAAAGGAAAGGAAAGACCCAAGAATATTACCGTCCTCCAGATAGCGCTTTTAATAAGTTTAGCTAGACTGTAACGTCCTGGATATTATGATGTTCTGGAGAACTCCCTCAGAATTCTGCAACTCTTCACCAAAGAGTGTACAGAGATTGAGTTCGCGAGTTATTGATGCAGAAGACTTATGTGAGACGATTCTAAAAATATAGAGATTTATTAACGAACCGATATGCAATTTACAGTTGGTGAATCAGTCAATCGCCATGTCAACAGTTCTAAAAAGAGAAAAAATACTATCTTATTATTAACAGAGAATCTTACTTTTAAATCTTAACTTCGCTACAGTATTGCAATTCTTAAAGTTTTCTATACAGGATATCCATCAATATCAAATATCTTTGATCCCCGAGGTACAAAGAGTTGGAGACTACAGAGCTGTCTCTGTAGCCGAGAACTGCTTTGTCCGATTAAAGCGAATCTGATATCCCATTTGAAACTTCAATATTTATACCCTTTTCCAGTAGTAATTCCTTTAAAGTTTCTGATGACCCGAATTAATTATCCCCATTCATCTTTCTGCCGACCTCTGCAATTCTTACAACCACATCAGCTTGTAATGTTACAGAATCTTGTCTCATCTCCAGGTGTTCTGAGTTTACCATTTAGAACGGTGTGAAGGGCAGGTGTTCCTTATTTTATGTGCCACTTTACGAAGTTTAAATTAGAAATCCTTATCCAGGGTGAACCATTGTTTTTGTTCCCAAAGGTCAGCTTGTCGGAGCCATGCACCTTCTGTTTCAATAAGGCTATTTATTCAGGGTCAACAACTGTCTTATTTCAATAGCCAGAATTCTTTCCCAACTATTTCATCGTTCGGTTTCTAAATTTCCAAACCCAGTTTGTCCTGTTTTAATAAGCCCAGAATTCTTTCACAAGATGGTGGCCTAGAAATTCATTAAGGCGCTGCCAACTTTGCGCCCAGTTAACGCCTAAAGGGTGATTTTGCGCCAAAAATGAGTTTGCGCAGATATTCAGCGCAGCGGTATTGGCGGCGGTAGCCGTTAGTGCTGCGCCGGCACCGATGATGTCATCGGTGTGCGCAGTGCCCCGGTTCCGCCCCAAAACCGCGCCGATCCCCATATTTAGTTGCGGCCGCCTCCTCCGAAGCGGCCGCAAACAGCGACCAGAAAACGGGGCCGTCCTGCTGCCTTAGTGGGGCGCTTTAAAGCGGAAGGTGCGGCCGGCCGCTTTTGCGGCGGCCGCCTGCCCGCACCTCCTTCCCCGGCCTCCTCCACCCCCCCCCTCCCCCGCGGCATTGCCGGCTGCTTTCCGCGAGCCCGGCACTTCTCCGAGGTGCCGGGCTCATTTGCCGGCACTATCCAGCGGCGATCTCCCCGTTGCAGGCAGCTCCCCCTTAAGAGAAGGAGGAGGCCTGCAGTACCGCAGCCTGCCGCTGCGCAGCGCCTGGTGCAGCGCCGCCAAGAGTGCTGATATTCAGTGTCAGCGCACCAAGCGGAGGCGGGCACACCCTGGTATAGCGCCCGCTTCCGAATTGGGGTGCTAACAATGAATATCTGACGATCGCTATAGGCTTCCCGCCCAGCGCTAACTTTTGGGCGCTAGGCAGCTGGCGGGGCCATAGTGAATTTCTAGGCCAGTGTGTTTTCCTGAATAGGTTATATGGCTTATTCTTTCACAGCCCCTCCCTATCTCTGTAATCTCCTCCAGCCAGCCCCCCCCACCCCCTCCCCCCCGAGATATCTGCGCTCCTCAAATTCTGCCCTCTTGAGCATCCCTGATTTTAATCGCTCAACCATTGGCGGCCGTGCCTTCAGTTCCCTTGGCCCTAAGCTCTGGAATTCCCTCCCTAAATCTCTCTACCTCTCTCTCCTCCTTTAAGACGCTCCTTAAAACCTCCCTCTTTGAACAAGCTTTTGGTCACTTGGTCTAATTTCTCCTTATGTGGCTCGGTGTCAAATTTTTTGCCCTATAATACTCCTGTGAAGCACCTTGGGACGTTTTACTACGTTAAAGGCGCTATATAAATACAAGTTGTTGTTGCTGTTAGGTTAGGGGAGGAAACCTGCTGTCCTTACCCGATCTGGCCTAGATGGGACTCCAGCCCAGTGACTGCCCTCTGAAGTGGTCTACCAGGCCTCTCAGTTGTATTGAACCGCTACAAATGCAACGGTTCAAGATGAAGGCACACCACATTTTTTGATAAATATAAATGACCTGGATATTGGAATACAGAGTAGAATTTCTAAATTTGCCAATGACACCAAACCTGGGGGTGTGGCAAGCAGTGAGGATGATACCAATCGACTGCAACAGGACATAGAAAGGCGGCGAGCAGAATGGGCAGACAAGTGGCAGATGGAATTTAATACAGAGAAGTGCGAGGTGATGCATTTTGGCAGAAGGAACAGGGAGAGGCAATATACACTTAATGGCACAGTTTTAAAGAGTGTGCAGGGACAGAGGGACCTGGGAGTTAATGTGCATAGATCCCTGAAGGTGGCGGGACATATTGAGAGAGTGGTTAGCAAAGCATATGGGATCTTGGGCTTCATAAATAGAGGCATTGAGTGCAAAAGTAGAGAAGTTATGCTGAACCTTTATAAAGCGCTGGTTAGGCCACAACTGGAGTATTGCATCCAGTTCTGGTCACCACACATTAGGAAGGATGTGAAGGCCCTTGAGAGGGTGCAGAGGAGATTCACCAGAATGGTTCCGGGGATGGGGGATCTTAGCTACAAGGACAGGTTGGAGAAGCTGGATTTGTTTTCATTAGAGCAAAGGAGGTTGAGGGGTGATTTGATAGAGGTGTACAAGATTATGACGGGTTTGGATAGGCTAGACGGGGAAAGGCTGTTCCCACTAGTTGATGGGACAAGGACTAGGGGACACAGATTTAAGGTTTTGGGCAAGAGATACAGGAGGGACGTGAAGAAAAACTTTTTTACGCAGCGAGTGGTGAGGACCTGGAACTCGCTGCCGACGGAAGTGGTGGAAGCGGAGACACTCGATGTTTTCAAGGGGAGACTGGATAGGCACTTGAGGGAAATAAACTTGTAGGGATACCGGGATAGAGCGGGGGAATGAGACTGACTGGATTGCTCTACAGAGAGCCGGCGCGGACTCGATGGGCCGAATGGCCTCCTTCTGTGCCGTTATGACTCTGTGACATCTTCTCCAGCAACTGGATTTGGGCAATAGATTGCTAACAGCCTGAGAATGAGTTAAAAAGAAGCCAGCAAAGTTCTGGTGACTCACTCTCCTGCAGGGGAACGCAGCAATCTGTAAAATTCTTTACAGTTTCTGAACAATCATGTCTGCCAAATCCAAGCAAATGAGCCCAGCGGGATAGGAAAGAGGGTTCCAGAAATCGGACCTGCAGTCTCACAGCTCTCCCTCCCTCCCGAAATTGGACCACATGTATTAGGTAGAATAGAGTAACAGAATGCGCAGCACAGGAACAGGCCATTCGGCCCAACTAGTCTGTGCTGCTGTTTATACTCCACACGAGCCTCCTTCCGTTCCATCTACCTCATCTCAGCCCATCGGCATAGCCTTCTGTTTCCTTTTCTGTCATGTAAGCTGATCTTTCAGCTCAAACAGCTATACATCGAAAGAGAGTGGTTTAATATAGTTGCTCCCTAGGGACTACAAATTGAATCCGATCCATAATTAAGATCACCCATCGCTGTTGACTGCACAGGTTTGTAAGTGTTCTCGCCTCCCCCCTCCCCCCTATCTCCGTCACCTCCTCCAGCCCTACAAACCCACCGAGATCTCTGCGATCCTCCGATTCTGGCCTCTTGCCCCATTCCTGATTTCCATCGCCCCACCACATTGGCGGCCGTGCCTTCAGCTGCCTTGGCCCCAAGCTCTGGAATTCCCTCCCCTAAACCTCTCCGCCTCCCCACCTCGCTTTGTTCCTTTAAGACGCTCCTTAAAACCTACCTCTTTGACCAAACTTTTGGTCACCTGCCCTAAAATCTCCCGATGTGGCTCGGCGTCAAATTTCATTTGATGAAATCGCTCCTGTGAAGCTCCTTGGGACGTTTTGCTACTTTACAGGCGCTATATAAATGCAAGTTGTTGTATATGCAGATTAGACTCTGCAATCATTTGCCTCAACCGTGAAGATTCTGGGGTTGAAAGTTTTATTATTAAATGTGAGGGGAGCTGTTATTCTGGCCAGCATTGTAGCTCAAAAGATCAAGTATAGTCTGAATGGTTTCAATTGCCCAAATGTCTATTAACTGTGCACAGATTGTACGGGGCAGGGGTGGAGAATCCTTTCGAAAAGAAAGCCCATTCTCACGGATCAGTGAGATGCCACAGGATCTTTCCGCGGGTAACGGGGTTTCCGCCAAAGTTACAGCGGAGGATTGGGAGAAGCCACGAGGAAGTTCGGCCACTGCATTGGCTGCAAATGCCTCATTATTAATAATAATAATAATAATAATAATAATAATCAACTTTATTGTCATTGTTAGTGCACAAGTGCAGTACAACGAAATGTAGGCTTGCGGCTCCCGAGAGTGTACATTTTGATTAATACATTTAACATACATTTGGCTTGTAACATAAACATAAACATAATAAAGTGCATTGACAGATGTGCAGACAGTGACGCTCCGTCAAAGCACTGCCCGGGGCCTGAAAATCCACAGCTCTGTGATAATGGCAATCAGGTCGGTGACCTCCAGCGCTGACCTCACTTGCACCGTCCTCCCGCCCCCCCACCCACACTCCACCTCCCTCCCCTCCTCAGTGGAGACAACCTCCTCCCTCCTCATCGAACTGGGCCTACCATCCTCATAGTGCTTGGGAGGCGGGCACTCCCCAGTGTAAGGAGACTCCGCCCATCGTCCTGCCCCCCTCTGACACGGATTTACCTAGTCATGGGGCGGCTGGAGGCTCCGCCTCTTGTAGTGTCCGAGTATAAATAATACACGGACTGCAGGAGAACAATAATAACAGATATTTACTGAATAGAGGGTAACTTAAGACTGAAATACAGAAGCCTGCTATGGCTTTATATACAGGGGTGGTCACTGCCGGTACTGCAGTATAGAATCAGTTCTTCTCTTAAAGGTACATACACAACACCTCTAACTTCGCCAAGCGAGATTCCCCACTTTAGGTCGGGAACGCAGCCACCTAAGGCAGATTCTGACCTATTCTGCTGGGCTCCTGCTGGAGATTCAGCGGGAGTCGGGAGGAATGACCAAATAAATTTGACTCTGAGGAACATAGGAACAGCCATGATCTCATTAAATGGTGGAACAGGCTCGAGGGGCCGAATGGCCTACTCCTGCTCCTATCTTCTATGTTTCTAACAGGAGGAGGCCGTTCAGACCCTCGAGACTGTCCCGCCATTCAATGAGATCATGGCTGATCTGCGACCTAACCCCATATACCCGCCTTTGGCCCATATCCCTTTGCTGCATCCGCGAGGTCACAGATGCTCTGTGCAGAAGGAGAAGGGACTACATTTCCTTCCCCATGACCAGAGAGAAACAGCGCGAGCGTGCACGTGGCTTTGCCAGGATTCCCCATGGTGCAGGGCGTCATTGACTGCACTCACGTCGCTTTGCAGGCACCTCATAACAATCCTGAGGTATTCCGTAACCGCAAAGGCTACCACTCACGTAATGTGCAGTTGGTGTGTGACCACACATGGCGAATCCTGACCGCCAATGCCTGCTATCATGGCAGCAGCCACAATGCCTTCATCCTGCGCCAGACCGGTGTGCCAGATCTATTCCAGGCACCACATCAAGCTTGTGGCTGGCTGCTGGGAGACAAGGGCTATCCGCTCTCCACCTGGCTCATGACTCCCCTCCGCAACCCCAACACTCCTGCTCAGCACTCATATAATGAGAGCCATGCTGCCACCAGGAACATCATTGAGCAGACCATCGGGGTGCTCAAGCAATGGTTCCGCTGTCTTGACCGCTCGGGAGGAGCCCTCCGTACTTGGCTGAGCGGATATCACTTTTTGGCGTTGTCTGCTGCACAACTTGGCCATTATGAGGGCGCAGCCATTACCACCAGGCATAACTCCACCACCTCAGGAGGAGAAGGAGGAGGAGGAGGTGGAGGATGAGGAGGAGGATGAGGTGGAGGAGGAGGAACAGGGAGACAAACAGCTGCAATGGAGGAGGCAGCCACTCAGTCGGTGTTCTGCAAGCTCGGTCCATGACCATCTCATCAGACTTGGTTTTCAGTGACTTTGAGTCCTCATTCCGGTTGCTGAGCACGTCACCATCATTCCATCACTTTGTGATTCCATCAAACCCCAGAACTGAAATGAGACACAGCACCAAATCTGCAACATTCCAGTAATAAATTTATCAAAAACCATTAACCACATATATACAACAATATTGACTTAATCACCCTTGTGCAAACCCTTGCCTCCCCTCTTTACAATCCCCTTTCCTAATCTAGTGCTCCTACGTAGTGTCTCCCCAATGACTGCAGCAGGGCTGGTGGGAGGCTGCTGAGTGTCAGTGCCAGAGGCTACAGATGGCCTTGCAGGACGCGCTCGACCAGCTCTGGGCCTGGAAGGCCCGGTTGTAGACTGCACCACCTCAGGCTGGGCGGCAGCAGTCTGGGCTGGCTGGATGACAGGCAGCGACAAGTGCAATGGCGGAGTGGCAGTGGTGGGATCAGGAATCCTGTCTTTCTGAGAGAGGACAGCAGGTTCCTGCTCCATTGACACACTGCCATTCCCCCAGGGCAGTACCTCAGCATCCCTACCAATCTGCTGGAGCACAGGTTGCTGGCCTGCTGTGACACTATGAGATCCTCGGTGGACTGTGGTGGACCCAGCGACGATGGCAGCAGTCAGAGCTTGCGTGGCATCGAGCTGAGACTGCCTGAGAGCAGTCTGAGACTCGATGGCATCAACCATAGACTGCATTACAGCACTAAGACATTGTGTGGCTTCCGCCTGTGCTGCAATGGATGCTGCCACATCACCCATGACACACGTCATGAGGTCTGGATCTGCACCATCTCTCTGGGAGTCTACTATCCTCTGGAAATGATGGGCTCCATGGTATGCGCAGAGCTCTGTGCAATGCTGGAGGCGGACTCCTCCACGCTCCTTACCATTGCCGAAAGGCTCTTGGACACCCTTGCTATTTCACCTATGATCTCCGTGTGCATGCCCATCACCCTTGTTGTGAACGCCTCTCCATCGAGGTCCTCATCTGAGTCCTGTGCAGCAGAACTCACACGCAAACTCGTCCTCCGGGGAGCTGGCCCCCGAGCTACACTATCCCCCTGGCCTTGCTGCAGCTCGCTCATCCCTGGTGCATCACCCTGTGCTGACCCCTCTACTAAACTTGCCTCTAAAGATCGCGTAGTGCCAATATCTGAGGTGGTGCCTGTGGGTGAGAGATGCAGTGACGCGGTGCTTTGCTCCTCCTCCTCTTCTCCTTCCTCACTCTCAGTGGGAGGCTCAAGGACAGGCTGGTCATCTGGTTGCTGATTACCTGAAAGCATAAAGGCTCAAGACTCGCGTTAAGGTGAGGGCAGGGGGGCAGGAAGGGAGCAAGGAATGCAGACAGTATCAGGAGCTGGAAAGTGGGAAAGGCTTGTGGTGTGAGGGGGAAGTGGGATGAGAGAAGGAGAGGGGCTGAATAGACCATTTTTGTCCCCAAGGGGGTCGACGTCGCCGATGGCCATGGCACCCACCACCTGCTGCCCAATGAGTCGCTGCACTCGCTCCTCCAGGTCTGAGAGCTGCTGGAGCTGCACATCACCCCCGCCTGTTCTCTGCTGCTTCCTCCTATTGTGGGCCATCTTGGCCTGCAGGAGAAACAAATGTGTTTGAGTCAGAGTCCAGCTATGTGTTTGGGAGATGTGCCTGCCGTCATTGAATAGCTGTGATTGTAGACAAGGCGTGAGATGTGAATGTGAGTTTGAGTAGGTGAAGATGTTTGGTGGGTGAGTGGTGGTGGTTTGGTTCTTTGCACAGTGTGCACAGACTGAGGTTCAGATGCTGGTATGTAAGACCTGTTGAAGCATGTACTCACCTTGACCACCCGAGTGAGGTCATTGAATTTCATGCGGCACTGTGTCAGGCTGCGTACGACCACACTACTGGCCGGGACCTCCTGGGCCACTTCCCTCCACATCGCCCTGAACACGTGAGGCGATGGCCTCCTTCCAGTGACCGGGAACAGCATTGGCCTCCTTCGCTCCACTCCAGCCACCAATGCCTCCAAGGCCACGTCTGTGAACTGACGAGCTCTCTCCCTGGGAGTGGGAACAGCCACAGCCATCAGGGGATTCACTTACTCACAGGTCGCCTCGAAGCCAGTAATGCTGAAAATGAGGATCTACACAAAGATGCAAACTCCCCTTTAAAAGCTGGAAGGAACCAGTGTGAAGCATCATAGAAACATAGAAACATAGAAGATAGGAGCAGGAGTAGGCCATTCGGCCCCTCGAGCCTGCTCCGCCATTCAATGAGATATGGCTGATCATCCAAATTCAGTACCCTGTCCCTGCCTTCTCCCCAGATCCCTTGATCCCTTTAGCCTTAAGAGATATATCCAATTCCTTCTTGAATATATTTAATGAATTGGCCTCTACTGCCTTCTGTGGTAGAGAATTCCACAGGTTCACCACTCTCTGGGTGAAGAAATTCCTCCTCATCTCTGTCCTAAATGGCTTACCCCTTGTCCCCTGGTTCTGGACCCCCAACATCAGGAACATCCTTCCTGCATCTAGTCTGTCCAGTCCTGTCAGAATTTTATAAGTTTCAATGAGATCCCCTCTCATTCTTCTAAATTCCAACGAGTATAAGCCCAATCAACCCAATCTCTCCTCATACGTCATTCCTGCCATCCCAGGTATCAGCCTGGTGAATCTTCGCTGCACTCCCTCCATGGCACGAACATCCTTCCTCAGATAAGGTGACCAAAACTGCACACAATACTCACGATCTGGTCTCACCAAGGCCCTGTACACCTGCAGCAAGACATCCTTGTTCCTGCACTCAAACCCTCTCACTACGAAGGCCAGCATACCATTTGCCTTCGTAACCGCCTGCTGCGCCTGCATGCTTACCTTCAGCGACTGGTGCACAAGGACACCCAGGTCTCGTTGCACTTCCCCTTTTCCCAATCTATTGCCATTCAGATAATAATTTGCCTTCCTGTTTTTGCCACCAAAGTGGATAACCTCGCATTTATCGACATTGGCCAGATGCATGGCAGATGCAGTATAATCACTGTAGGGGGGCATCCTTTACCTGGTTTACGGTAATTTACCTGGTCAGGCAGCCTTTGCCACTGCACTGTGACCAATTCCAATCAACGGTTTCGAATCACTAAACCCCCCTCTCCAGTTCTGACTGGAGGAACTTATAATTAATTATATATTAAAAACAGACAAATGGTCTGGATGCAAGAAAGTTAAATTTTATTAAAACTAAAGAAACTACACCACACGATCAAAGTAATCACGGTAAAATTGCTTAACAGGGGAAGGCAGATGACAAAAATGAGGGATAAATGGCTCCAATGTTAATCTTACAAACTTAGCAACATTTCCCTTAAATTACCACCCCTTTACTTCTTACTAGATTGTCTTGCTAGTGGGTCAGAAGCCTTGCTCACCTGCAGTCCAAAGAGTAAAAGAGACAAAAAGCCCCAGAGGACTTCCTGGGCTTAATCTTTATACCCTGGGAGTTCCTGCTGTTTTCGCGCCGAAAAGGTCCGTGCGCAATTTCGCGCCGAAAAGTCCGAATACACAAGAGAAGGGCTTTAACTTCCTCCATTCATAGTAGTAGAGTCAATTTCAGTGAATGGATGTGTGTCAACAACCTATTGTGCTTGCTGTCCGATGATTGGCTGATTCAAACGGGCTACTCCCCAGTGTAAACAAGCAGCTTGTAGGTTACCGGACCCACCCAATACCACAGGGTGACTGACAGCTCGGGCTCCATTCACACTTACTACAGGGCAGCGCTGAGCTTTTCATATGCTAACAGCCTGTCTCTCCTTTTCTGCTGCCTTTTAAAATTCTGTTTCCATGAGGTCTGTTCAGCCATTTTTATGCCCTGGGCAATTTAAACAGTCCAAAACTCAAGAGTGCATCTTTTAATAAAATGTACAATCTTAAAGTGTGCGATTTTCACAAAGTTCTTTGATTCCAGTGTCCAAGTGCTGCCTAGCTTACGAGCTTTTTAACGTAGCCTTTTGCGGTTGTGGGTATGTTTTAAAACATTGTCCAACCCAGAGACAATTTAAATCACACAAGTCTTCGTCCACGGTGTGGATTAATATTTCCCGATCTTCGGGGGCTGAGGGGATTTTGCGACCCCTGCATTCCTCCCTTGGATACTTCCAACTTGCTTGTAGTATCCTCTTGAAGAAGTGAGCAAAATTTTCTGACCCCCCACAAACAACCATCCCCTGTATTTACCTATAGCTACCTATCACTGATTCCCTGACCCGTCTATTCCCCTCAAATCCGAGAAAAACCGTGGTACAGTAGGCATCTACAGATACATCAATTACAAAATGTTACAATAGGGGTCTCATACTCCTGCACCACTTGTTACATTATAACATATTACAAAATGTTGCAATCTTGGTTATACAATGTAATCAAAATGATCCCAAGCACGGAGAGGTCCTACGCCTCTGCACCGCTTGGAACTGTAAAACAAAATACAAAAATCTTCATTAAACATTTGAAACAAAATGCTGAAATCATCCCCGACCATCACGTGCCAATGATGGGTCGTGAAATTCGAGTGGGTGTTGCTCCTCCCACCCGGGCAGTAAATGTTCCTTCCACCCCCCCTTTAATGGTCTCAAACTTTTAAAACATACAGAATGGATTTTACAGAACAGTCTGATCCGCCAGCCCCGAGCAGTTCCCTTGTCCCTTTGTGGAGGTAGGGTACCCCTCATGTTTCACAGACCGAGACCGGGGAGTATGGGATCGCGACTCCCAGTCACTCCCCCTCCCGTCTGCCCTCGACTGGCTGGAGAAAATGATGGGTGCCTGTGTGGCGGCTCTCACTGGCCCCACACTCAAACTTGGATCCCAGATCCGGCCACCCACTCATCCTTCCCAGCCACACTTACACTCTAACTTTGCCCGTGTGCCCCAGGTGAGTTCCTCCCTCCCCCGAACGCACCCACGCGACTCTTGGGTCTCCCCCTCCCCTTTACAATCTTTCCCGGGCCATCACCACCCACTCCCGGGGAACGCGTCCCTATCTGACAAGGCGCCCGCGCTTCCCCACCATGACTCCTCAATAGCGAGGTCTCCCGCAAGTGAAATTCGGTCAGGATAACCCAGCTGGGGCCATCTCTTCCGCGTAGGATGAGTAGGCAGGTTCCTCCGGACCCTGTCCAGTTTCTCCTGAAGGTCACTGCGGGGTCTCCTCCTGGATTTGTCCAGTGGCGAGGTGATCCCCAACATTCTGTATAACCATATCTTCATTCGATGCCCAGCTCGGGCTGGGTGAACAGGGCTGCTCCTTTGTCTACTCTCCTGCAAAAGAACTTAAAAGGACATGCAGCCAGGTCTCTCACTGACCTGCTGCCTTAGGTGGAGACATGGTCGGGTCCCTCAACCTCGGACCAAAATACAAGCATTTGGCACACTTATAAACTTAAACTTTAAACTTAAACTCAAAACTACTAGTTACATTCTAAACTTAAAATTTAAACACCTTAAAAGCAAGCTATAAACATTGGTAACTTAACACAAAACTATAATACAAATGCCGCCCGTCTCCGGACGACCAGGCTAATCTCTGGTGTCACTGTAGCAGATTACTGCTGCCTGCAGTGAAGCTGGACTGCCTCCTGCTTCTGGTCCCTGGCAGCTTATGGCTGCTAGTTGGGGACCTCTGTGATCTGTTTCCTCCCGGGCTCGGAAGGTTGCTCTTTTTGGCGAGTACTCTGGTGACCATCTTATCTTGGGCTTGTGGACCCGCTGAGACCTTCTGAGGGGATTCTCTGTGGGGGAAACTTTGGCTGATGGACCTTGAGCCTGGGTCACAGCCCTAGCTGGCTGGGAACCTTCTCCCCCTGATGCAAACAGCCTGCACTGTTTAATATACCTGGCAGCCTGCCAGTAATCCGGGTTTGTCTCCTTTTCCCTACCCACTCCTGTACTGGGGGCAGGTATCCCCTCACCACCCGCTGCTGGTGGCTGAAAATCTTCCTCTCCAGGTCCAAAACCTGGTACCAGCTCCTTCCATATGTCCACTGCAAGAGGAATTGCTATCCCTTCCTCCCCAGAGTCCCACACCATAGGGGGAACCACTCTAGAAGTGGGCTGGGAAGCTTGTCCCTTTAAATAGGCGACTGCGCCTGTGCGAACCTCCTCCCCGGAGTCCCACAGCAGAGGCTGTGAAACCTCTGTATTCAAACAGGCGACTGCGCCTGCGCGAACCCAGTGTTGGGAAACCTCTCCCCTCAGGCGCGCGACTGTGCCTGCGCAGGGAAACTGAAGAGGAGCCGCTGTGGTCACGGGCTGGGGAACCGTGCCTGCACAAACAGGCCGTTCAAAAGACTGGGTAATTCCTGCCTCCAGACCAGCGACTATGCATGCGCGAGCAGTCTCTTCAAAAGGCGGCTCCTCCCTGGAGCCCCCCAAGCGATTTTCTGTGAATGAACTCGCAGCAGCTTGCAGATTTCTACTCTCAGGCTGCAGTTTCTCTGTTTCTGAACTAAATAACTGGTTCAAATTTAAACCTTGGCCAAAACTTAGGCCCCACTGGGGTGGGGAAGTGTCCCAATTGGTGGGCAGGACAACTTTTCCCTTGAAACAAGCCACAGCGCCTGTCTTTATAGCCTGTGAACTTGAACTTGCATGGTCAGATTTATACAATTTACATTGGTTGGCGTGGAACCACTTTGTGCACCGGGGTAGTTTTACTGCATAGACCACGCGGCTGGCCCTATCAACTATACTATAGGGTCCCATGTAGAGTGGCTCTAAACTTCCCACCCGGGCATAGTTTCTTACCATCACTAGGTCTCCTATCTCCCACTGGTGGCTCTTGCTAGGCTCGAGCAGCAGCCGGTTATTCCGATGCTGCTTCCCCATGCTGTCTGCTGCCTGCCCATAAATTCGTTTGAGGTGTTCGAGGAGGGTTCGGGCGAATTTATCCCACTTTATTTCCTGCAGTTGTCCTTCAGTGAGGACTGGGGCAAGGACATGAGTGGGGGTCCTCATAACTCTGCCGGTCATGAGCTCATGTGGTGAATGCCCTGTACTTTTGGACTGGCTGGCCCAGATCCCCATGAGGATCAGAGGTAGGGTCTTTGCCCATTTTTGGGGCGACCCCACGGCCTCTTTCCTCAATCTTTCTTTAAGGGTACGGTTCATACGCTCCACAATCCCTGAGGACCGCGGGTTGTAGGCTACGTGCCACTTCCCTTTGATACCGAGCAGCATGAGGGTGTTCTGCATGGCTTGGCCGGTGAAGTGGCTTCCCTGGTCGGACTCCACGAACTGGGGCAGTCCCCACCGCGAGGACACCTCCTTCACCAAGATCTTTGCAGTCCCCATTGCTGTGGCCGTCCTGCAGGGGAAGGCTTCCACCCACTTGAAAAACACATCCACCAGGACGAGGCAGTATTTGTAGCCTCCCTGGGTGGTGGGCAAGGGCCCTATATAGTCGATCTGGATCGACTGCCATGATCCCTCCACCCTCCTAATGTGTCCCATGGGCACCTTCCTTTTGTGGGGATCGGGATTATTTGCTGCACACACAAGACAGCTAGCACAGAACTCGTGGACATCATCCCGGAGTCCTGGCCACCATCCCGCCTGTTCCACCCGTTGCCAGGTGGTCTCAGGCCCAGGGTGTCCCGCTTCCGGCCCCTCATGTGCCAGCTGAAGGAACTCCCTCCGGTGTTGCTGGGGTACTACCCACTGTTCTGCCTTGAACAGCATGCCCTCCCTTACGGTGAGAGGGGCTGTGCTGTAGGGGCCCTCTATCCTTTTGCCCTCCATCACTGTGCTAATTATTGCCTTTAGGATGGGGTCCTGTGCCTGGACCGTTTTAAGGTCTGGGGCCAACACTATTCCTGATTTTCCTTGTGTCCCATCCCTGCCTGTAATCGCTGCCACTGGCCCGGACTCATATGGGTCCCAGAAAGTGCCTGCACATGCACCCTCCTTGGCCAGCATATCGGCTTGCTGGTTGCCCTGGCTGCGGGGTTCTGTGGAGGAATGGGCTTTCACCTTATGGATGAAAACTGTACCTTCCTCCCCCACAGCTGCCAGGATTTTCTCCAGCAGGGGCTTTACTGTCAAGGGCTTCCCGTCAGCGGAGGTATACCCACGACGGGACCAGATGGCCAGGTACTCCATACACGAGTTGCAAGTGAACATACTGTCAGAGCAAATCGTATACGGGGTAGGGAAGATGTCGGGGTGTGTAACCACGTACATCACCGCAGACAGTTCAGCCTGCTGGGCACTCATGGTGTTAGGGAGCTAGATTGCCAAGGCAATGCCTGCCGTTGGGTCAAAGATCCCGCAACCCGTGAGTCGTACCCCAGCGGATACCATGCTGGAACCGTCTACATAGATCTCGCGGCCCGTGGGATGTATCCCGGCCCGTAAACCTATGTTCACTTCCCATACCCCATCTATGGAACATCGATGGGCTGTTCCAGGGTATACCATATTGGCCGCAAGCTTTGGCTTGCAAAGGCCCTTTACCTTCAGATCCATCTGTGAGAGGAGAAGGGTCCAGCGTGCAATGCGGATGCTGCTGACTGTCCCATCTTTAATCCTCCCATCCAAAATCATCTGAGTGGGTGTGTGGTGTGTGAGGAGGGTGATGGGAGAGGTGCCTGCGAAGATTCGGGATTTCTTCACAGCCCAATATGTGGCTAAAAGGTGCCTTTCACATATTGAGTAGCTCCTCTCTACATCGGTGAGTATTCTGGAGGAATAGACCACGGGTCTCAGCCTACCGTGCCGCTCTTGGAGCAGCACAGCACTCAGGCTATCCCCACTGGCTGCTACCTCCAGAAAAAACTCCCTTGTCCCATCTATCGCTCCTAGGGCTGGTGCGGTCTGCAGGTCTCCCTTTAACTTAACAAATGCCGTCTGGCATCCCTCATCCCAGGACCACTCCACTCCCTTGTGTAGGAGACGGAGCAGAGGGGCCGCTGTGGCTGCATAATCCTCTATAAAATCCCTGCAGTACCCTGTCAATCCCAGGAATGACCTCACCCCTCTTACTGAATTGGGAATCGGTAACTCCTGGACCGCTTCCCTCCTTGCCTTATCTATGGCCCTCTCTCCTGTGCGGACAGTCAGACCCAGGAATTTAACTTCTTGCTGACCGATCTGCGCCTTCTTGGGGTTGACTTTAAACCCCTTTCTCTGCAGCGGCTCCAGCAGCTCAGCCAGCAGTGGGCCATGCTCCCCGACCGAATCGGTAAATAAGAGCAGGTCATCCACATACTGCAGTAACTGAGTGGGCTGACTGAACTCTTTTAAACTATCCTTCATGCATTGGTGGAAGATGCTGGGGCTGTTGTGGAAACCCTGTGGCAGACAGGTCAAGGTATACTGCTGTCCCTTAAAGGTGAAGGCAAACTTATATTGGCCCTCCTGTTTTAAAGGGATGGACCAGAACCCATTCGAAATGTCCAGCACCGTGAATGTGTTCGCGGATGCTGGAATACTGCTAATAAGATTAGCCACTGCTTCTACTGTGGGGGCACACACGGGGATATTGCTGTTAAGCACCCGATAGTCCACCGTGGCGCTCCATGAATTGTCCGGTTTCCTAAACGGCCAAAGTGGAGAATTAACATGAGTGGCTATGGGCCTCAACACTCCCTGTTTAACTAAGGAGGTGATGGCTGCCTCCATGTCGGGTTCTGCCTCCTTGGGGAAATTGTACTGCTTCTGTGGTTGGGCCATGGGGTCCCCGTCTATTTTAACCTCAAACCCTGTGATCCTCCCGCAGTCGTGTTTATGGGTGGCAAACACTGTGAGGTTTGCCTGCACGACTGCCTGCAGTGCCTCCAGGACACCATTTACCATGAGCCCGAGGTCGTAACCTTCTTTGGGCTTCACAGTACACAAGGTCCCCTTACCCTCCTTGCCCAGGATGACCACTACACCTTCTTCCCTGTCTGTGTTAGCCCCCCAAAGGCAATGGTTGCGGAGATCCATGAGGATCCCATGGCTCACCATGAAGTCAGCCCCTAGGATCCCCTTTCCTTCCTCCTTATTCCACTTTGCCAGGATGCACGTCCACTTAGTTTGGAGCGTGCCCAGACAGACTGAGAGGGGTCTGGAGTATACCCCCGCCTGCTCCTGACCGGTGAATCCCAATAGTATGTATGGAACCCCGTTAGACAGAGGTGAGGTGGTGGGATTATCCGTATGGATCACGGTGCATGATGCCCCCGTATCCAATAGATAAGTCCCTGTAACCTTCTCTACCTCCATCTGTACGAGCGGTCTCTTCCATTCATCGTACCAGAGATTACACAGATGGACAGGCTGCGCTGGCTCCAGTCATTGTGGGGAGGCAGAGGTGGGCGAGGGGGCTGCAGCACCACTGATGGCTGCTACCTTTCCCTGATTGGCCCTGAGGAAAGATTTTATTGACTCCATGATGGACTCAACTGTATCGGGAGGCGTTTCTGTCTCTGCCTTCTGAGTTGGGGCTGTGGGGGTCCTGGCTTTATTGTCTCTCCCAGGCTTTTCACAATCCCTGTGCCAGTGGCCATCCTCCCCGCACCTGTAACAAGTGACCTTGTTCTGGGAGGGACGGCTCCCCTCCTGGCGCCACTCTTTCTTGTATTGAGCCCCAGGTTTAACCTCGTGGACCTTACCCTTTTGCTGGGGGGTCCCACTATTCCTACCATTCCTATATGCTACCGTGAGCTGCCGGATTACAGTCTCTTCGGTTGCTAGGGGGTCTCGGTGGTCAAACCAAGTATCAGCCTTTGCTTTTATCTGGGGCAGGCAATTGGACACCAGGCAACGAAGCCATTGGGTCCGCTGCCGCTGGCTCAGGTGTGCCCTATCTTGTCCCCCTGTACATGCGCTGTTGTAGACTGGCCACAGCCTGTCTGCAAATGCCTGTGGGGTCTCCCCTTCCTTCTGCAGCGTTTTCCCTATGCGATCGAACGGACTGCCATCGTTCGCACCCATGGCTTCCAGTATTTCCTCCATTAGGTCCTCAAAACCCTTCTGCCCTCTCTTAGCCTCATCTGAAAGGGTCTGATAGAGCTTACTATCTACAGAGAAAAGCAACATTTTGGCTTTCTCTTCCTCAACACAGCCGTTAACACAGGCTGCCTGTTCTATCTCTTGGAAGTGCATTGAGGGGTCTCCCTTTTCGGAGAGCAGGGGAATATGTTTCACCAGTCCTCTGAGCTGTTGGGTATCATAGGGTACCAGATAGGTATGCTGAACAGCCCCATGGTCATTATCGTTCATGGGCGGACCGTACCTCCATTGTCGGAGGGGGTACACTGGTCCTGGTCCCCGCCTGCCTAGCGGGATCTGCTGGCGTTCTCCTACCACCCCATTGTCCACCCCTTCTTGCTGCCAGAGCTCCTCAAAACTCGGAGCTGTGGGCTGCGGTCTTGGGATCTCTAATTCCCTAGCCAGCTCTGTTCTGGGTGCTGCCTGTGGGGTGGTTTGATTTGGGCTGCTGGTACTGTCCAACGGACTTCGCTTCCGACTTATGAGACATACCATCCCTTTAGTCCTTAGTAACTCCATACCCAAACTCTCTATCTTTCTGTTACATGGGGTATGATCTGCTCCACTAAACCTTTGGTCGCAGGCCAGCTTATAAGCTGCCTTTACCTCCCTAACCTTTTCCTCCTGCTCTGTTACTTCTGAGGTGAGGCGGGCATTCTCTTCCCGCAGCCTCATCTCATTACTCTTTGCTTCTGTAATTTGGCACTTTAGGAACTCTATCTTGTGCCTCGCGTGGCTTTTGCCCTCGCTAGCTTCTTGGGTGAGGTGTGCGTTTTCCTCCTGTAGCCTCATCTCACTGTCCCTAGCCGCTGTGACTTCCTGCACAAGGCGCTCTATCTCTGCCTGGCATTTCGTGACCTCTAGTGTGAGGCGTGCATTTTCTTCCCACACCCTCATCCCACGATCTCTGGCCTCATTCACCTCTCTTATGAGGCATTCTACCTCCGCCTGGTATTTTTCAAACTCTGACTCCCGATTCTTGGCCTCTGTGACCTCCTCCCACACCCACATCTCACCCTTTTTAACCCAGCCACCTATACTATAATAGGTCAGCTTACACGCTGCCGCTAACTTCGGCAGGGCTACCCACAGACTGAAAGCAAGAAAAGTAAGAGCTGATGCTTTCTCCAGATCCAGACCACTTATCATATCAAAAACTGCCTCCAGTCCTGCCACGGTCGCCAATTTGTAGGGGGACATCCTTTACCTGGTTTACGGTAATTTACCTGGTCAGGCAGCCTTTGCTAATGCACTGTGACCAATTCCAATCAGCGGTTTCGAATCGCTAAACCCCCCCCTCCAGTTCTGACTGGAGGAACTTATAATTAATGATATATTAAAAACGGACAAATGGTCTGGATGCAAGAAAGTCAAATTTTATTAAAATAAAGAAACTACACCACACGATCAAAGTAATCATGGTAAAATTGCTTAACAGGGGAAGGCAGACGGCAAAAACGAGGGGTAAATGGCTACAATGTTAATCTTACAATCTTAGCAACATTTCCCATAAATTACCACCCCTTTACTTCTCACTAGATTGTCTTGCTAGTGGGTCAGAAGCCTTGCTCACCTGCAGTCCAAAGAGTAAAAGAGACAAAACGCCCCAGAGGACTTCCTGGGCTTAATCTTTATACCCTGGGAGTCCCTGCTGTTTTTGCGCCAAAAAGGTCTGTGCGCAATTTTGCACCGAAAAGTCCGAATACACAAGAGAAGGGCTTTTAACTTCCTCCATTCATACATGGAGACATCACGTAATAGAGTCAATTTCAGTGAATGGATGTGTGTAAACAACCCATTGTGCTTGCTGTCCGATGATTGGCTGATTCAAACGGGCTACTCCCCAGTGTAAACAAGCAGCTTGTAGGTTATCGGACCTGCCCAATACCACAGGGTGACTGACAGCTCGGGCTCCATTCAAACTTACTACAGGGCAGCGCTGAGTTTTTCATATGCTAACAGCCTGTCTCTCCTTTTCTGCTGCCTTTTAAAATTCTGTTTCCATGAGGTCTGTTCAGCCATTTTTATGCCCTGGGCAATTTAAACAGCCCAAAACTCAAGAGTATATCTTTTAATAAAATGTACAATCTTAAAGTGTGCGATTTTCACAAAGTTCTTTGATTCCAGTGTCCAAGTGCTGCCTAGCTTACAAGCTTTTTAACGCAGCCTTTTGCGGTTCTGGGTATGTTTTAAAACATTGTCCAACCCAGAGACAATTTAAATCACACAAGTCTTCGTCCACGATGTGAATTAATATTTCCCGATCTTCGGGGGCTGAGGGGATTTTGCGACCCCTACATCACCCAACCTGTCCAAATCATACTGGAGTTTAATGAGATCATGGCTGATCATCCAAATTCAGTACCCTGTCCCTGCTTTCTCCCCATATCCCTTGATCCCTTTAGCCTTAAGAAATATACCTAACTCCTTCTTGAATATATTTAATGAATTGGCCTCAACTGCCTTCTGTGGTAGAGAATTCCACAGGTTCACCTGCATGATTACCTTCAGCGACTGGTGCACAAGGACACCCAGGTCTCATTGCACTTACCCTTCTCCCAATCTATTGCCATTCAGATAATAATCTGCCTTCCTGTTTTTGACACCAAAGTGGATAACCTCGTATTTTTCCACGTTATATTGCATCTGCCGTGCTTCTGCCCAATCACCCAACCTGTCCAAATCATACTGGAGTTTCTCGGCATCCTCCTCACAGCACACACGCTCACCCAGCTTTGTGTCGTCTGCAAACTTGGAGTTCCCTCGTCTAGATCATTAATGTATATTGTGAATAGCTGGGGTCCTAGGACCGATCCCTGCGGTACCCCACTAGTCACTGCCCGCCACTCGGAAAAAGACCCATTTATTCCAACTCTTTAATTCTTGTCTGCCAACCAGTTCTCTATCCAAGTCAATACCTTGCCCCCAATCCCATGTGCCTTAACTTTACACGCTAATCTCTTATGTGGGACCTTATCGAAAGCCTTTTGAAAGTCCAAATACACCACATCCACTGGTTCTCCCTTATCTATTTACCAGTTACATCCTCAAAAAATTCCATTGCTGCATGCATTGCACCTGAAATTCATTAGCGCTCTGCTGGTAGCGCCCCTGAAGCACCCCACTAAGGTCATTAGCGCTTGATTTAGTGCCCCACTTCCTTCCTGGAGCACTAAAACCCAAAATAGTAGAAGTAGATGGCACTATTTTGAAGAAGAGCAGGGGAGTTCTCCCCGGTGTCCTGGCCAATATTTATCCCTCAATCAACATCACTAAAACAGATTATCTGGTCATTACCACATTGCTGTTTGTGGGAGCTTGCTGTGCGCAAATTGGCTGCCACGTTTCCTACATTACAACAGTGACTACACTTCAGAAATACTTCATTGGCTGTAAAATGCTTTGGGATGTCCGGTGGTTGTGAAAGGCGCTATAGAAATGCAAGTCTTTCTTTTCAGAATCCTTCGTGCCTGGTGCTAAATTTTCAAAATTTCAAAAGTTACCGCCCCAAATGGGGCGTTACCCAATTTCACCCCTCAAGACTCCCCAACCTGCGGAAATAGTTTCTCTCTATCTACCCTATCAGTTCCCCTTAATATCTTGAAATTTTCTTGAGAACATTTATATGGTCAGTTAGAGAGGCTGTTCATAGACATAGAAAAAAAATAGCAGCAGGAGTAGGCCATTCGGCCCTTCAAGCCTGCTCAGCCATTCAATATGATCGTGGCTGATCCTCTATCTCAATACAATATTCCCGCTCTCTCTCCATACCCCTTGATGCCCCTTGTGTCTAGAAATCTATCTATCTCCTTCTTAAATATATTCAGTGACTTGGCCTCCACAGCCTTCTGTGGTAGAGAATTCCACAGGTTCACCACCCTCTGAGTGAAGACATTTCTCCTCATCTCAGTCCTAAATGTCCTACCCCGTATCCTGAGACTGTGACCCCTCGTTCTAGACCCCCCCAGCCAGGGGAAACATCCTCCCTGCATCCAGTCTGTCTAGCCCTGTCAGAATGTTATACGTTTCAATGAGATCCCCTCTCATACTTCTAAACTGCAGTGAGTACAGGCCTAGTCGACCCAATCCCTCCTCATACGACAGTCCTGCCATCCCAGGAATCAGTCTGGTGAACCTTCGCTGCACTCCCTCTATGGCAAGTATATCCTTTCTTAGGTAAGGAGACCAAAACTGCACACAGTACTCCAGGTGTGGTCTCACCAAGGCCCTGTATAACTGTAGTAAGGCATCCTTGCTCCTGTACTCAAATCCTCTTGCAATGAAGGCCCACATACCATTTGCCTTCCTAACTGCTCGCTGCACCTGCATGTTTGTTTTCAGTGACTGGTGTACAAGAACACCCAGGTCCCTTTGTACATCAACATTTCCCAATCTATCACCATTTAAATAATATTCTGCCTTTCTGTTTTTCCTACCGAAGTGGATAACTTCACATTTATCCACGTTATACTGCATCTGCCATGTATTTGCCCACTCACTCAACTTGTCTAAATCGCCTTGAAGCCTCTTTGCATCCTCTTGACAACTCACAATCCCACCTAGTTTTGTGTCGTCAGCAAACTTGGAAATATTACATTTGGTTCCCTCATCCAAATCATTGATATATATTGTGAATAGCTGGGGCCCAAGCACTGATCCCTGCGGTACCCCACTAGTCACCGCCTGCCACCCCGAAAAACACCCATTTATTCCTACTCTCTGTTTCCTGTCTGTTAACCAATTCTCAATCCATGCCAGTATATTACCCCCAATCCCATGTGTTTTAATTTTACACACTAACCTCTTATGTCGGGCTTTATCAAAGGCCTTTTGAAGATCCAAATACACCACATCCACTGGTTCTCCGTTATCTATTCTACCAGTTACATCCTCAAAAAACTCCAGTAGGTTTGTCAAACACGATTTCCCTTTCATAAATCCATGTTGACTTTGTCTAATCCCGGTGATATTTTCTAAGTGTCCTGTTATCACATCCATTATAATAGACTCCAGCATTTTCCCTACTACTGATGTTAGGCTAACCAGTCTGTAGTTCCGTTTTCTCTCTCCCTCCTTTTTTAAATAATGGGCTTACATTTGCCACCCTCCAATCTGCAGGAACTGTTCCATAATCTATAGAATTTTAGAAGATGACAACCAATGCATCCACTATTTCCATGGCTACCTCTTTTAGTACTCTGGGATGCAGATTATCAGGCCCTGGGGATTTATCAACTTTTAGTCCCATTAATTTCTCCAGCATTATTTTTTTACTAACACTAATTTCCTTTAATTTCTCCTTCTCACTAGACCCTTGGTTCCCTAGCATTTCTGGGAAGTTATTTGTATCCTCTTCCGTGAAGACAGAACCAAAGTATTTGTTTAATTGCTCAGCCATTCCCTTGTTCCCCATTATAAATTCTCCCATTTCTTACTGTAAGGGACCTACATTTGTCTTCACTAATCTTTTTCTTTTTACATACTTGTAGAAGCTTTTACAGTCCGCTTTTATGTTCCTTGAAAGTTTACTCTCATACTCTATTTTTACCTTCTTAATTAATCTCTTAGTCCTTTTTTGCTGAATTCTAAACTGCTCCCAATCCTTAGGGTTGCTACTTTTTCTGGCAACTTTATATAACTCCTCTTTGGATCTATTACTATCCTTAATTTCTTGTGTTAGCCATGGTTGGGCCACTTTTCCTTTCGTGTTACAATTCATGCATTTGTTCCTTAAATGTTAGTCATTGCCTCTCCACCGTCATGCCTTTTAATGAAGCTCCCCAATCTATCATAGCCAACTCACTTCTCATACCTTTGTAGTTTCCTTTGTTTAGATTTAGGACCCTAGTTTCAGATTGGACTTCTTCACTTTCCATCTTAATGAAGAATTCTATCATGTTATGGTCACTCTTCCCTAAAGGACCCCGCACAACAAGATTATTAATTAACCCCTTCTCATTGCACAATGCCCAATCTAGGATAGCCTGTTCCCTAGTTGGCTCCTCAATGTACTGGTCTAAAAAACCATCTCGTACACACTCCAGGAATTCATCCTCCACAGTATTATTGCTAATTTGGTTTGGCCAGTCTATATGTAGATTAAAGTCACCCATGATTACTGTAGTACCCTTGTTTCATGCATCTCTAATTTCCTGTTTGATGCCATCCCCTACATTACCACTATTGTTTGAAGGCCTATAGACAACTCCTACTAATGTTTTCTGCCCCTTGGTGCTTCTTAGCGCCACCCAGACTGATTCAACGCTGTGATTTTCTGAGCCAATATCCTTTCTCACTATTGCTCTGATTTCATCCTTTACTAACATCCTTTTTGCCTGTCCTTCCTAAATATCGAATATCCTTGGATATTCAGCTCCCAGCCTTGGTCACCCTGCAGCCATGACTCCGTAATTGCAATTATATCATATCCGTTTACATATATTTGCGCTGTGCAGGTGCAGCAACATATTTTTTTTTAATACATTCTCAGGATGTGGGCAAGGCCAGTATTTATGGCCCATCCCTATTTGCCCTAAGATGGTGGTGGTGAGCATTCTTCTTGAACCAACTTCATGGTAGCAGTTTGATACAACTGAGATGCTTACTAGGCCACTTAAGAGTCAAGTACTTTGCTGTGGGACTGGAGTCACATATAGGCCAGACTGGGTAAGGACAGCAGGTTTCCTTCCCTAAAGTGAACCAGTTGGGTTTTTAAAGAAAAAAGAAAGACTTGCATTTCTACAGCGCGTTTCACAACCATCGGACGCCCCAAAGCGCTTTACAGCCAATGAAGTACTTTTTGAAGTGTAGTTACTGTTATAATGTGGGAAACGCGTTAGCCAATTTTGTGCACAGCAAGCTCTCACAAACAGCAATGTGATAATGACCAGATAATCTGTTTTTGTGCTGTTGGTTGAGGGATAAATATTGGCCTCAGGACACCGGGGGGGGAACTCCCCTGCTCTTCTTTGAAATAATGCCATGGGATATTTGACGTCCACCTGAGAGAGCAGACGGGGCCTCGGTTTAACGTCTCATCCAAAAGACGGCACCTCCGACAGTGCGGCACTCCCTCAGCACTGCACTGGGAGTGTCAGCCTAGCTTTATGTGCTCAAGTCCCTTGGAGTGGGGACTCGAACCCACAACCTTCTGACTCAGAGGCAAGAGAGAGAGTGCAACCAATTGAGCCACAGGTGATAGCTTCATGGTCACTTTTAATGAGACCAGCGTTTTATTTCCAGGTTGTTAAAATTGAATTCAAATTCTCAAACTGCCGATGGTGGAATTTGAACTCACGTTCCCTGGATCGACGATTGGGGGCTGTGCCTCAAGCTGCCTGGGCCCTGGACTCTGAATCATCTAAATTGATAAGCTCTGGAATTCCCTCCCTAAACCTCTCTACCCCTCTCTCCTCCTTTAAAACACTCCTTAACAACTACCTCTTTGACCAAGCCCCTCAGTGTCAACTTTTGTCTGATTATACTCCTGTGAAGCGCCTTGGGATGTTTTACTACGTTAAAGGCGCTGTATAAATGCAGGTCATTGCTGTTGTTGTAAATTGTCTATTTTAGAAAGAGAATGGCCAGCGACGCTCTGCAACCACTTCCGGGTTCTGGCTCCTCGGATGACGTCACTTCCGGGTCAACCCCTCTGATGATGTCACTTCCCCCCCTCAAATCTCAAACCTGCCCCAGCTCATTGCCCAGCTGCTTTTCAGGATCTGTGCGTTGCCCGCACACCGTGTGTCCTGGGGGCCAATATTTAGCCCTCGTCCAAAATCACTAAAACAGATTTTCTGGTCATTGTCGTATTGCTGTTTGTGGGAGCTTGCTGTGCGCAGATTGGCTGAAGCGTCAATCTACATTACAACAGTGACCGCACTTCATTGGCTGTGAAGCGCTTTCAGACATCTGGCGGGCGTGAAAGGCGCTATAGAAATGCAAGTCTTTCTTTTCTTTCAAATAAAATTAGTCCTCCACCACACATTAAAAAGATAATCTATTGGTAAATGTATTGATAATCTATTGGCCAATATCCCAGGAGGCGGGTACCCGACCTGTACTGGGAGCCGCCTCCCCAAGGCAGGTAGGAGATTAGTGCCAATTAACTGCCTGTTAACAGGTAGCTAACAGGCAGTTTTTTGCATAATCCCTATTTTTAGCCCTGAAGTGTGGGCTGCCCGACGGCTCCGAACCACGCCAAGTTAGCGAGGCAGACCGCCGGTCTGCAGGGGTTGGCGGGGTCGAGATGTCCGTTGTGCAGGTGAGTGATGGGTGCATGTGTGCACAGGTAAGTGTGTGAGGTAAGTGTAAAGTGTTTTAATAAGTTTTACTTACCTTTAATTTCTCCTGCAGGCTTCCTTCCTTCAGGTCTCGGGAGTCCCTCATCTCACCGGCACAGAAAGCAGAATGGCCGCTGAAATGTCAAAAGCTGCAGCCTCTGCTTTCTGTTCTGGAGAGATCTCTAACTGAGTCTGAGTAGAAGGACTCAAGTTAGAAGACAGATTGTCAATCACTGACTTCACCAGTAACCAGGTGTCCCTTAATTGGCCTGCTGAGCCTGCTGGGCGGGCTTAACAAGGTCAATCAAGGGAAAGTAGCGTGGGTTGGCCACAAGTCGATGGAGGCGGGACTACAACCCAAAAAGTGGGAGCACCGCCTCCATCACATCCCCAATGACAAAATCCAGCCCTCTGTATTAATTTGGGGAATTTAAACCATTCAGAGTATACAGAGGGCTGGATTAATAAACACAACAACAACAACAACAATGTGTATTTATATAGCGCCTTTAACATACTAAAACACCCCCAAGGCGCAGCACGGGAGCGATTATCGAACAAAGGTTGACACCGAGCCGTACGAGGAGATATTAGGATGGGGCTTGGTCAAAAAGGTAGGTTCTAACATAAAAACATAGAAACATAGAAGATAGGAGCAGGAGTCGGCCATTCGGCCCCTCGAGCCTGCTCCGCCATTTAATGAGATCATGGCTGATCATCCAAATTCAGTACCCTGTCCCTGCTTTCTCCCCATATCCCTTGATCCCTTTAGCCTTAAGAAATATATCTAACTCCTTCTTGAACATATTTAATGAATTGGCCTCAACTGCCTTCTGTGGTAGAGAATTCCACAGGTTCACCACTCTCTGGGTGAAGAAATTCCTCCTCATCTCAGTCCTAAATGGCTTACCCCTTATCCTTAGACTGTGACCCCTGGTTCTAGACTCCCCAACCATCGGGAACATCCTTCCTGCGTCTAGTCTGTCTAGTCCTGTTAGAATTTTATAAGTTTCAATGTGATCCCCTCTCATTCTTCTAAACTCTAGCGAATATAAGCCCAATCGACCCAATCTCTCCTCATACGTCATTCCTGCCATCCCAGGAATCAGTCTGGTGAATCTTTGCTGCACTCCCTCCATGGCAAGAACATCCTTCCTCAGATAAGGACATCCTTCCTCAGATAAGGAACCTCCTGGAGGAGGAAAGGTTTAGGGAGGGAATTCCAGAGCTTTTCATCCTATCAATACGTTTATCAATAAATTATCTCGAGGTGCAGTCCAGTTGTATTTGGCAGCCGTGGGCCGCAGCATGGATTAGACTTCGATCATGGGACTGTACAGAACTGGGAGAGATCGCCGCCTCCAAAACGCTCAGATTTGTTTTAGCTGGCAAAATGGAAGCTGTCGTTCGATGACGCCTCAGTACGTAACCGCGGCCAAGTTCTGGCAGCATCTGTTCATAGCTTAACTGTTTATTTCAGGAAGGTAATCCTGTTAAATAATCCCCATCTCCGAAGACCGTTCCTGTATAACACATCAAATGTGCCGCTCATGCAGGTGGCTGTTTGATACATTAGTATTTCCCATGGCCGTGTGTTGCGGTTAGTGTCTGGGACAATGTCTTGGCATTTAGCCAGCTGTGATTTGTTCGTTATTAGATGCCATCTGGTGATGTCAGGTAACATAGAAACATAGAAGATAGGAGCAGGAGTAGGCCATTCGGCCCCTCGAGCCTGCTCCGCTATTCAATGCGATCATGGCTGATCATCCAAATTCAGTACCCTGTTCCTGCCTTCTCCCCATATCCCTTGATCCTTTTAGCCTTAAGAAATATATCTAACTCCTTCTTGAATATATTTAATGAATTGGCCTCAACTGCCTTCTGTGGTAGAGAATTCCACAGGTTCACCACTCTCTGGGTGAAGAAATTTCTCCTCATCTCAGTCCTAAATGGCTTACCCCTTATCCTTAGACTGTGACCCCTGGTTCTGGACTCCCCGACCATCGGGAACATCCTTCCTGCATCTAGTCTGTCTAGTCCTGTTAGAATTTTATAAGTTTCAATGTGATCCCCTCTCATTCTTCTAAACTCTAGCGAATATAAGCCTAATCAACCCAATCTCTGCTCATACGCCATTCCTGCCATCCCAGGTATCAGTCTGGTGAATCTTTGCTGCACTCCCTCCATGGCAAGAACATCCTTCCTCAGATAAGGCGACCAAAATGTTCCTTTCTCCTATACGTTGAAAAATTGCCATGCTCTTTTTAGAATATCATCTCTGCTCAAAAACGTGGTTTTTTTTCTTCTTCTTTAGGATCAAATGCCCGGACGTTGTCTTTTTGATGGCTCCTCTGAGGACAGGCTGCACAGGCTAGGCTGGTATTCCCTTGAGTATAGAAGGTTGAGGGGTGATCTGATCGAGGTGTTTAAAATGTTAAAAGGATTCAAGAGGGTGGATATGGAGAAACTATTTCCTCTTGTGGGGGAAACAAGAATGAGGGGACATAATAAAGTTCGAGCCCGGCCATTCGGGAGTGAAGTCACAAAGCACCTCTTCACACAGAGGCCGGTAGAAATTGGGTACACGCTTCCTCCAGAAGGCTGTGGGTGTTGGAGGACAACTGAACCTTTCAAGACTGAGATTGATAGATTTTTGTGGGGTGAGAGTATCGAGGGATTTGGAGCAAAGGCGGGTGACATGAATCAGTCATTCATGAAAGAAAGATTTATGAAATAATACTGAGCAGCCTGCGGGTGGCGCTGTCCAGGGAGAGTATAAATACTCAGGCACGGGCCCAGCTTGCGCAGGACATTCATAACAGGAACTAGTGAAGGACACAACTAGACCTCCATGTTGTAAAACAGTTGATTAAAGCTTTGTTTAACGCTTAGACCAAGTGCCTATTGTTTTCTTACATCAGCGGGTAAATGGAATTGAGGTGCAGATCAGCTGTGAACTAATTGAATGGCGGAACAGGCTCGAGTGGCTGAATGGCCTCCTCCTGTTCCTAATGTGCCAATGTTCCAATGCCCATTATGACTCAGTTGGTAAATGGAGATCTGAGCCATAGAGAACAGGACAACCCCAGGTTCTATCCCCCCAGTCCGTGCTGAATTAGCCCACCTCAGCTAAGGGCAGAGGTGGAGACATTGCAGGCGAGACAGGGAAGTGAGAGCGGGGAATCATGTAGGCTTGCTACTTCTGATTGCTAATCCAGTAACTTCAACTGGAACGCGTTTATGAATGAATTTCGGGAGAGAACATGAACGGGGTTGACTGCGAATCACAGAATCATAGAAATTTACAGCACGGAAGGAGGCCATTCGGCCCATCGTGTCTGTGCCGGCCGAAAATGAGCTCTCCAGCTTAATCCCACTACCCAGCTCTTGATCCGTAGCCCTGCAGGTTACGGCACTTCAAGTGTATATCCAAGTGCTTTTTAAATGTGATGAGGGTTTCTGCCTCTACCACCCTTTCAGGCAGTGAGTTCCAGACCCCCACCACCCTCTGGGTGAAAAAAGTTCTCCTCAACTCCCCTCTAATCCTTCTACCAATTACTTTAAATCTATGCCCCCTGGTTATTGACCTCTCTGCTAAGGGAAATAGGTCCTTCCTATCCACTCTATCTGGGCCCCTCATAATTTTATACACTTCAATTAGGTCTCTCCTCAGCCTCCTCTGTTCCAAAGAAAACAACCCCAGCCTGTCAGAACTTTCCTCATAGCTAAAATTCCCCAGCCCAGGCAACATCCTCGTAAATCTCCCCTGTACCCTCTCTTGTGCAATCATATCTTTCCTGTAATGTGGTGACCAGAACTGTACGCAGTACTCTATAGCTGTGGCCTAATCAGCATTTTATACAGTTCAAGCATAACTTATAGTGCTGCCCACTGTGATTGGATAGCCTGTTAAAATCAACTGTCCAGGTTTACACATCAAGAATGGCTGTTTAGTTGAGGTACCATAGCGAAAGGACTCCCATTTATAGCGCAGGCTTTCACGACCTCAGGACCTCCCAAAATGTTTTACAGCCAATGAAGTACTTTTGGAGTGTAGTCACTGTTGTAATGTAGGAAACGCAGCAGCCAATTTGCGCACAGCAAGCTCCCACAAACAGCAATGAGATAATGACCAGATAATCTGTTTTACTGATGTTGTTTGAGGAATAAATATTGGCCCAGGACACCGGGGAGAACTCCTCCACTCTTCTTCGAAATAGTGGCCATGGTTTTTTATTACGTCCATCTGGAAGGTCAGATGGGGCCTCGGTTTAATGTCTCATCTGAAAGACAACAGCAACTTATATTTATATAGTGCCTTTAACGTAGTAAAACATTCCAAAGTGCTTCACAGGAGCGATTATCAGACAAAAGTTACTGGTGATCCACATAAGGAGATATTAGGGGAGGTGACCAAAACCTGAGTCAAAGAGGTAGATTTTAAGGAGCATCTTAAAGGAGGAGAGAGAGGTAGAGAGACAGAGAGGTTTAGGGAAGGAATTCCAGAGCTTAGGGCCCAGGCAGCTGAAGGCACATAAGAACATAAGAACATAAGAAATAGGAGCAGGAGTAGGCCAATCAGCCCCTCGAGCCTGCTCCGCCATTCAATAAGATCATGGCTGATCTGATCCTAACCGCCAATCCACTATCACAGAACCATCTCCTGAATCTAACAGAATTAGACACACGAAATAGGAGCAGGATCAGGCTACACGGCCCCTGGGCCCGCTCCGCTACCCACAGGGCCATGACCAATCCGAACCTAGACTCATGTCCAGATTCCTGCCCGCTCCCTGTAACCCTTAATTCCCTTTACTTCTAGGAAACTGTCTATTTCTGTTTTAAATTTATGTAATGATGTAGCTTCTACAGCTTTTTGGGGCAGCATATTCCATGGACCTACCACCCTCTGAGTGAAGTAGTTCCTCCTCATCTCAGTTTTGAAAGAGCAGCCCCTTATTCTAAGACTATGCCCCCTAGTTCTAGTTTCACCCCTCATCGGGAACATCTTCCCTGCATCCACCCGATCCAACCCCTTCACAATCTTATATGTTTCAATAAGATCGCCTCTCATTCTTCTGAACTCCAATGAGTAGAGTCCCAATCTACTCAACCTCTCCTCATATGTCCATCCCCTCATCCCCGGGATTAACCGAGTGAACCTTCTTTGGACTGACTCGAGAGCAAGTATGTCCTTTCTTAAGTATGGACACCAAAACTGTACGCAGTATTCCAGGTGCGGTCTCACCAATACCTTGTACAACTGAAGCAATACCTCCCTATTTTTATATTCTATCCCCCTAGCAATGAAAGCCAACATTCCATTGGCCTTCTTAATCACTTGCTGCACCTGCATACTAACCTTTTGAGTTTCATGCACGGCCGCCAATGGTGGAGCAATTAAAATCGGGGATGCTCAGGAGGCCAGAATTGGAGGAGCGCAGAGATCTCGGAAGACCGGAAGAAGTTACAGAGCTGGAGAAAGACGGCACCTCTGACAGTGCAGCACTCCCTCAGTACTGCACTGGGAGTGTCAGGCTAGCTTTATGTGCTCAAGTCTCTGGAGTGGGACTTGAACGCCACGACCTTCTGACTGAGAGGCGAGAGAGAGAGTGCTACCCACTGAGCCACGGCTGACACTTCAGCTCAATGTGTTACAAATAGCTGGCCTCTATATACTCAAGAGTGAAAATATGTCACAGCAACGTCACTGGAAAAATTATCTTAGGACACAAGTACCTTGTTTAGCGCTCACCTTTTTCCTCCACAGTGTGTCTGACGTAAGAAAACTACTAGGCACTTGGTCTGAGTATTAAACAAGGCTTTAATCAACTGTTTTTCAACATGGAGATCTAGTTGTGTCCTTCACTAGTTCCTGTTAAAGAATGTCCTGAGCAAGCTGGGCCCATGCCCGAGTATTTATACTCTCCCTGGACAGCGCCACCAGCAGGCCGCCCAGTATCATTTCATAAGTCATTTCCACATGAATGACAAGATTCATGTCAGTGTCTATCCATCGTATTGAAGCCTCCTGGCTCTGATTAAACAGACCACATCACGTCTACTCTGGTGCTGATCTCACCCTCGACTCCGTCAGCCGGCAAATGTTAGGCCTCAGAAGTGGGACAAGAATAACATTTAATGTAAAGTTAATAAAAAAGAAAATTATTGCCCCCATGATGGAGCAGCTATCGAATGCAATGGGATTTAATAGTTGAGAAGGTTGATATTCTACAGAAGGAACCTGTCGTGTGATGCTATTAACTTAATACCTCAATTTTATGGAACAATATTTTGAAAATATTGGAACTTTTACAGCTTTAGAAATTGTTTTGCTCACACAGAAGATATGAGGACGTTTACTATTCAATTATGTTTCGGAAATTCATCGCCCTGCAGCTTATTTTCTCCAGAAAACAAAAACATGGACTTGCGGATGTTGAATTTTAATTCTTCCACTGTAAGCTGAACCCAGCACTCTCGCCTCTGAGCCAGAATGGTCGTGGGTTCAAGTCCCACTCCAGAGACTTGAGCACAAAATTCTAGGCTGAGACTCCCGGTACAGTACTGAGGGAGCGCGGCACTGCTGGAGGGGCAGTACTGAGGGAGTGCCGCACTGTCGGAGGGGCAGTGCTGAGGGAGCGCGGCACTGCCGGGGGGGCAGTACTGAGGGAGTGCTGCACTGTCGGAGGGGCAGTGCTGAGGGAGCGCGGCACTGCCGGAGGGGCAGTACTGAGGGAGTGCCGCACTGTCGGAGGGGTTGTACTGAGGGAGCGCTGCACTGTCGGAGGGGCAGTACTGAGGGAGTGTTGCATTGTCGGAGGGGCAGTGCAGAGGGGGTGTTGCACTGTCGGAGGGGCAGTACTGAGGGAGTGCTGCACTGTCGGAGGAGCAGTACTGAGGGAGCGCTGCACTGTTGGAGGGGCAGTACTGAGGGAGTGCCGCACTGTTGGAGGGGCAGTACTGAGGGAGCGCCGCACTGTTGGATAGGCAGTACTAAGGGAGCACTGCACTGTCGGAGGGGCAGTACTGAAGGAGTGTTGCACTGCCGGAGGTGCCATCTTCTGGATGAGATGTTAAACCGAGGCCCGTCTGCTCTCTCTCAGGTGGGTGTAAAAGTTCCTACGTCCACTATTTGAAACTGAGCATGCGAATTCTCCCCAGTGTCCTGGCCAATATTTATCTCTCAACCAACATCACTAAAACAGATTATCTTGTCATTGCTGTGTGTGGGAGCTTGCTGTGCGCAAATTGGCTGCTGCGCTTCCTGCGTTACGACGGTGACTACACTTCAAAAAGTACCTCACTGGCTGCGAAGCGCTTTGGGATGCCCTGAGGACAGGAAAGGTGTTATAGAAATGCTAGTTCTTTCTTTAGTAAGAGACTTTTTTCAACACTCAGTAATAGTTCTGAACAGATGTGACTGTAATCTGAGCGTGCAGCCATACTGACTCCCCAATGTACATTATACGGCCACTGTAGAAAACTTGAGGAGTTAATGGTCTCTTGACTCCAATACAAACTGCCAGCAGTATATGAGCGACTCATAAACTTATCGCAAGTCAAGTGACGGGTGAGGATGCTGACTGCAACAAGAAACAGAGCAAGTGATGGAGAACGCTCCCAGGCAAAAGATAAATCGCTGCTTCATGGGAAGCGGTAAGATTAATACATAAACCCAGGAGTGAGGCGGACAAGCCCAGGACTGCTCTTAAAGAAATTAGAGAGTCGATTGGAAAAGGGGATTATTAAAGGATGGGGAGTGATCAGGAGAATGGGATTAGACTGGGTGGGATAGTAAAGGGTATGAGGAGTGAGGGGGAGAGTGGGATTAGGCTGGGTGGGATATTAAAGGGTATGGGGAGCAAGGAGGAAAGTGGGATTAGACTGGGTGGGATATTAAAGGGTACGAGGAGTGAGGGGGTGAGTGGGATTAGACTGGGTGGGATATTACAGGGTATGGGGAGTGAGGGGGAGAGTGGGATTAGACTGGGTGGGATATTAAAGGGTATGGGGAGTGAGAAGGAAAGTGTGATTAGACTGGGTGGGATATTACAGGGTATGGGGAGTGAGGAGGAGAGTGGGATTAGACTGGGTGGGATATTACAGGGTACAGGGAGTGAGGGGGAGAGTGGGATTAGACTGGGTGGGATATTACAGGGTACAGGGAGTGAGGGGGAGAGTGGGATTAGACTGGGTGGGATATTACAGGGTACAGGGAGTGAGGGGGAGAGTGGGATTAGACTGGGTGGGATATTAAAGGGTACGGCGAGTGAGCAGGAGAGTGGGATTAGACTGGGTGGGATATTAAAGGGTACGGGGAGTGAGGGGGAGAGTGGGGTTAGACTGGGTGGGATATTAAAGGGTACGGGGAGTGAGTGGGAGAGTGGGATTAGACTGGGTGGGATATTAAAGGGTGCTAGGACTGAGGGGGAGAGTGGGATTAGACTGGGTGGGATATTAAAGGGTGCTAGGACTGAGGGGGAGATTGGGATTCGACTGGGTGAGATATTAAAGGGTATGGGGAGTGAGGAGTGAGGGGGAGTGGGATTAGACTGGGTAGGATATTAAATGGCACAGGGAGTGAGGGGGAGATTGGGATTAGATTGGGTGGGATATTAAAAGGTACGGGGAGTGAGCAGGAGAGTGGGATTAGATTGGGTGGGATATTAAAGGGTACGAGGAGTGAGGGGAAGAGTGGGATTAGACTGGGTGGGATATTAAAGGGTACGGGGAGTGAGCTGGAGAGTGGGATTTGACTGGGTGGGATATTAAAGGGTATGGGGAGTGAAGGGTAGAGTGGGATTAGACTGGTTGGGATATTAAAGGGTACGGGGAGTGAGGGGAGAGTGGGATTAGACTGGGTGGGATATTAAAGGGTGTGGGGACTGAGGGGAGAGTGGGATTAGACTGGGTGGGATATTAAAGGGTACGGGGAGTGAGGGGAGAGTGGGATTAGACTGGGTGGGATATTAAAGGGTACGGGGAGTGAGGGGGAGAGTGGGATTAGACTGGGTGGGATATTAAAGGGTACGGGGAGTAAGGGGAGAGTGGGATTAGACTGGGTGGGATATTAAAGGGTACGGGGAGTGAGGGGAGAGTGGGATTAGACTGGGTGGGATATTAAAGGATGCAGGGAGTGAGGGGAGAGTGGGATTAGACTGGGTGGGATATTAAAGGGTACGGGGAGTGAGGGGAGAGTGGGATTAGACTGGGTGGGATATTAAAGGGTGTGGGGAGTAAGGGGAGAGTGGGATTAGACTGGGTGGGATATTAAAGGGTGCGGGGAGTGAGGGGAGAGTGGGATTAGACTGGGTGGGATATTAATGGGTACTGGGAGTGAGGGGAGAGTGGGATTAGACTGGGTGGTGTAGTGTATGTAACGTTCCACCTTTAAGAGAACTATTTTAAGGGTTGCACTACTTTATCTTGGCTACTGTATACTGTAGTACCGGTGGTGACCACACCGGTATATAAGTGCTGTGTAAGGATTTATTGGGCAGATACGCCCTGACCTTCGAATAGTAAAGTCCTGTTAAAGTTACTCTTGTAGCCTGTGTATTAATTCGCCATATAACACACACAGACTTTACAGTGGCGACGAGTTCGATCTTACCCTGCGGCAGCGATACATCCGAAGCAGTTAACGAGCGTCGAGAAGAGGCATCCGCCCTCGTCGTTCTGCTGAGAGAAGACTCGAGTCTGCAGAGCAAGGAAGAAGGAAGAATTCAGACACGAAGCCTTCCATCAGCAACAGGCAGTGATCGTCCCTTCTGCCACAGTGGTGAGTGAGCCAATCAGCCACGAGAAGCAAGTCAGCCACGTTGACTGTGAGTAGGGGGAAAATAAAAAGAAACGGAGGATAAGGGCGGTGAACTCGACCACGGTCGGGGGAAAGGAGCCGGACAGAAGTCGGGGCCAGAGACGCTGAGACTGGGGCAGCGTAGGGCACGGAAGCCGCGGTACAAGCGGGAACGCAGCCGGTGTGAGAGACCGGGCTACAAGCGGGAACGCAGCCGCTGTGAGAGACCGGGCTACAAGCGGGCTGGGAGACGCAACAGCGTCGGGAGACAGCTCGACCGCGACCGGCGAGAAAGGCCGGGCAGCTACCGAGGCCGCGAGGCGCTGCGACCGGGATCGTAAGGCGCGGGAAGAAATAAATAAATAAAACCGCGGAGAACTCAGCCGCAGCTGGGGAGGAAAGGACCGGACTGCGAGAGGGCTGGGGAGGCGCGATTGAAAGCCGCTGAGGGAGAGACAGAGCCCGAGCGAGCGGGAGAGCTTCAGAATAAACTGAAGCCGGCGCGCAGGCTGCGAAACCCGAAAGCCAGCGGTCGTCGCCCGAGGGCAAAGCTTACCCCCCGCCAGAGGAAGACAATCACGGGAAACCGCCATCCTCGGAGGCGGGGAAGAAGATAAGCGCGGGAAACCGCCATTTTTGAAAAAAAAAAGTTAAAAAGTAAAGAAAAATTTCGTTGTTGTTCTCAGAAAGATTGTGAAGATGCCTAAGCGTGGTAACATCAACGATTTCGATTCCGATGTGGAAGATTGGGCCACATATGTAGAACGCATCGAGATATATTGTAAGGTCAATAAGATAGCAAATTATGATAAAGCTCTAACCTTACTAAACTCAATGGGTGCGAAGACATACGGGCTATTGAAGCATCTTCTATCACCAGCTAAACCGGCGGATCAGTCTTTCGCTAATATTGTTGCTGTCCTGAAGGATCATTTGAACCCCACACCGCTGATGTTAGCGGAACGATCTAAATTTTACGTGAGAACGCAACTAAAAGAGGAAAGCAACGCGGAGTACTTGGTTGAACTGCGTAGGCTAGCAAAATACTGTCAGTTTGGGGAAAATCTGACAGAGGCACTGAGAGACAAGTTCGTGTGTGGGATGTCGAAGGAAGAAACACAAAAGCGACTGCTTGAAGAGAACGATCTTACACTTGATAAGGCTGTCCTTATTGCAGCATCGCACGAAGCCGCAGCGAGAGGCACGGCGGAAATGCAGCTGAAGACAGCGGTACTCAGCGTGGATCAAATGACTTCGGGTACAACGAAATGTTATCGTTGTGGGAAGACAACACACGACCAGAACCAATGCTGGTTTAAAAACCAGGAATGTAGAAAATGTGGCAAGCTTGGTCACATTGCTAAAGTATGCCGGTCAGGAAAGAAGACCAGCAACAATAAGTCACCGCAGAAGAAGTACAGAAAGGTACATAAGGTGACTGTGAAGAGTTCAGATGAACAGAATTCGGATTCAGACTCCAACAGCAAGGAACTGAGTAGTCTGAGGATTCACAATGTGAGTAAGGAAACTGACCGACAAACTATCTGGGTCACACTACAGATTGCAAAAGTCCAAGTGAAGATGGAAGTGGACACCGGATCGGCGTTGACGGTCATGAATAAGCAAGATTACAAAAAGTTATTCAAACATATTCCCCTACGGGATACGGAGATAGTATTGCAGACATACACGGGGCATAAAGTATACCCCATCGGGAAGATAAAAGTCAAGGTGAGACACAAGGGCAAAGAACACCAAGGAATGGACATATATGTACTACCCGAGGGAGGTCCACCACTTCTGGGGCGGGAGTGGATCAGGAAAATAAAGATAGACTGGCACTCCATAAACACAATGACGGTAAATTCCGGAAAGAAAGATGTCAAACCTGAACGATTGTCCAGAATATTGGACGAGGCTAAAGAGGCATTCCAGCAGGGACTGGGAATACTGAGAGGAATTAAGGCAAAAATCAAGATTGCAGAACATGCAAGCCCAAAATTTTTCAAAGCCAGATCGGTACCTTACGCAATACGACCTGCTGTGGAGGCAGAACTGGAAGAGCTTGAACGTTCAGGGGTACTGTCTAAAGTGGACTGGAGTGAGTGGGCCACGCCCATTGTTCCCGTCATGAAGCCTTCGTCGAGTAACAAGCCAGGGGGACAGGGAAAGGTCCGCATCTGCGGAGACTTCAAGATCACAGTTAATCCAGTGCTTCACACGGTACAATACCCGCTTCCGCGGATTGAGGATATCTTTGCTTCATTGTCTGGCGGGAAACACTTCACCAAGATAGACCTGGCGCAAGCATACTTACAGATGGAAGTCGAGGAAGAGTCGCGCCAGTGTCTCACAATCAACACGCACAGAGGCTTGTATCGATATAATAGACTGGTTTTTGGAGTGGCTTCGGCTCCAGCAATTTGGCAGAGGGCCATGGAGCAGGTCTTACAGGGTATTCCAAGCACTCAGTGTTACTTGGACGATATCCTGATTACGGGAGAGGACGAGGAGGAACACCTCACAAATTTGAAACTGGTGCTCACCAGGTTGAAGGAATATGGCCTTCGAGCTAACCGCCAGAAATGTGAGTTCTTCCAGAAACGGATCTCGTACTGTGGTCATGTCATTGACCAAGAGGGGCTGCACAAGTCACCTGAAAAGATCGAAGCTGTCGTGAAGGCCCCCGCTCTGGAAAATGTATCACAGTTGAGGTCGTTTCTGGGGTTGATTAACTATTACCATAAGTTTCTGCCAAATCTATCCACGGTGCTGCACCCGCTGAATGCTCTGTTGCGGAAAGAAGTACCATGGAAGTGGAGCGAGGACTGTAAGAAGGCCTTTCGCAAAAGCAAGGCATTGATCACCTCTGAGGAAGTGTTGGCTCACTTCAATCCAACGCTACCTCTTCGTCTAGCTTGTGATGCTTCCCCTTATGGTATTGGAGCAGTACTCTCACACAAGTTGCCAAATGGCTCGGAAAGGCCAGTCGCATTTGCATCCCGATCATTGACCTCCGCTGAGCGCAATTATGCTCAGATAGATAGGGAGGCTCTCAGCCTTGTGTGGGGAGTAAAGAAATTCAATCATTACCTGCAGGGCAAGAAGTTTACATTGCTGACAGACCACCAGCCGCTGGTATCCATATTCAACCCGAACAAGGCCGTTTCCACTATGACAGCGCAAAGGCTACAGAGGTGGTCCGTTTTACTAGGGGCACACCAATATGACATCGAATACAAAAGGTCCAAACAGCATGGAAATGCTGATGGGTTATCGCGCCTACCGTTGCCAGTGGTAGAAGAGGCGACTACAGTGGACCCAGTGGAGATGTTCCACTCAACCATAGTGGAATGTCTACCAGTAACAAATTCTATGATCGAAAAGGAAACAAGAAATGACCCGACTCTCTCACGAGTCTACGATTTAACGGTGGAGGGATGGCCAGCACATGGCGAACCAATGTTGCCAGCATTTTCGCAAAGAAGAGAACAGCTGTCAGTGTGCCGAGGAACCTTGATGTGTGGATCTAGAGTGGTGATTCCACCCAAACTCCAGCATAAAGTGCTAAAGGAGCTTCACGAGGGGCATCTGGGTGGAGTGAAAATGAAGAACCTAGCCAGAGCGTTTGTGTGGTGGCCGGGTATTGATGGAGACATCGAAGAAATAACCAAGAGCTGTCTAGGATGCCAGAAGGTCCAAAACGCCCCACCACAAGCTCCTCTGCATCCATGGGAGTGGCCCTCATCTCCATGGCAAAGGGTACATATCGACTTTGCTGGTCCATTTATGGACTCAATGGCCTAGAAATTCGGTAGGCTTAGCGCCGCTTTTGAGGCGCTAGAGGGCCTAGCGCCGGAGTTATGGCCAGTTTGGAAATTGAGTGGGTCCCTAAATCGGCGTTAGGCCGTTAGCGCTGCGCCGGCACTGATGACGTCATCGGTGTGCGCAGCGTCCCGGTTGCCATGGTAACCCGCCCGAACTCCGAAATTGACTTGCGGCCGCCTCGCCCGTGGCAGCCGCAAGCAACGTTCTGGCAGAGGTGCCTTACTGGACTTTGCGCCGGCGCATTAAAGGCCCCGCGGCGGCCGGCCGCTTTCCCGCCGGCCGCCTGGCCGCAGCTCCCTCCCCGGACTTCTCCCCCCCCCCCCGGGACAGATGCAAGCCCGGCACTTGTCCGAGGTGCCGGGCTCATTTTTACAATGATTTTCGCGGGCCGGGTGCAGGCAGCTCCTCCTTAAGGGAAGGAGGAGGCCTGCACTTCCCGAACCTGCCGCACCGCAGCGGGCGCCGCAGCGCCGGAATAGCGCCGCAATTCAGCGCGTAGCGCCAGTTTTCAGGCGCAAACAGCTTTCAGCAGCGCCGGCAGCCGTTTGGGCGCAGAACTAGTGAATTTTTGGCCCGCCCAGCGCGACTTAGCTCCGGCACTAACTTCCGGCGCTAAAGCCGTCGCTGCGCCAAAACCCAATTTCTAGGCCAATGTTTTTAATCGCGGTGGATGCACACTCCAAGTGGCCGGAGGTAATAAAGATGTCCTCCACCACCACGGAAAAAACCATCACAGTATTAAGGACCATATTTGCCAGGAATGGGCTGCCAGAACAGATCTGTTCTGATAATGGACCGCAATTTGTGTCCGAAGAATTCAGGAAGTTCTTAAACAGCAATGGAGTTAAGCACTACACGTCCGCCCCATACCATCCCGCCACCAATGGATTAGCTGAAAGGTTTGTCCAGACCTTCAAGAAGGCCATAAAGGCCATGGGTAATGAAGACATAAATCTACAACATAAGGTAGATAACTTCTTGTTGGCGTACAGGAATGCAACACATGCGGTCACAAACCAAACTCCCGCCATGATGTATTTCAATAGAAGACTAAGATGCCGGCTAGATTTGATTAAGCCAAACGTCAGAAGGGACGTAGAGAACCGGCAATTTCAAGGCATGAATGAAAGGCCAACCAGAACCTTCCAGATAGGTCAACAAGTTTTGGCCCGGGACTACCGTACCGAGAAATGGCAGCCTGGAACTATTGGAAAAAGGCTAGAACCGCTGATGTATACCGTGGACATTGGTGAAAGCATAATAAGGCGCCATGTTGACCAGATCATAGAGTCATCCACAAAGGGCCAACGTACTCCACAACTCTATACGCCTAATGTTGAAGCAGAGATACCCAGAGCATCTACCTCCGATCCGGTAATACTGGAATCAGATGAACCTGACACTGTCCTTCAAGCAGAATCGACCTTGCCAGAAGAACCTACTACACCACCGAAAACTACTACACCACCGAGGCGTTATCCGGACAGAGTCAGGAAGCCTCCAGAGAGACTGAATCTGTGAACTGTTTTACATAAAGTTGTATATATGTTATGATGTTATATTAATGGGAATATATATATACTGTTAACCTAAAAAGGGAGGATTGTAGTGTATGTAACGTTCCACCTTTAAGAGAACTATTTTAAGGGTTGCACTACTTTATCTTGGCTACTGTATACTGTAATACCGGTGGTGACCACACCGGTATATAAGTGCTGTGTAAGGATTTATTGGGCAGATTCGCCCTGACCTTCGAATAGTAAAGTCCTGTTAAAGTTACTCTTGTCGTCTGTGTATTAATTCGCCATATAACACACACAGACTTTACAGGTGGGATATTAAAGGGTATGGGGAGTGAAGGGTAGAGTGGGATTAGACTGGGTGGGATATTAAAGGGTGCGGGGACTGAGGGGAGAGTGGGATTAGACTGGGTTGGTCAATTGGAGCAGGCTCAATGGGCTGAATGAAGACCACACATTTAAAATTTACGCAAAAAAAAATTATCTTTGACAATAATAGTGGACGAACTCTTCACAGATTCCCCAAGTCCAATCTTTGGTCCTATATTTTTCCTGATGTTTATTTATGCTCTACTGAAATGGCAGACTGAGAAATATCAGACAAATAATGTGTCACCAACAGTGATTCGTAATTTTGAGACAATATCATGCATTTTTATTGCATCAGAAGAATGCCCCATTGTGCCTTTGCTCCTCATGGTCAGGAGTTACCCCAGTGTGGTGTTGAAGGGTAAATCACGCTGAGGAAATTGTGCGAGCTAGCTCGCTGGCTGCTGACATGCATCACTCTGGTCTCTATTGCTAATACGAGTACACACTCGTTTCATGCGACGATGCAACAACAGCTGTTGCCTTGTCCCTTGTCGTCCAATAATTACATGGGGCGTACAACTCCCAGCGGCCTCGTGTTCCAGAATGAGAAAAATATAATTCTGTTTCATTTCCACTCTGGGGAGCAGTAAGACCGGGAATTGACACATTCGGTTGCATTGCTGACTTTTACAATTTCATGCTTAAAAGCTGTTGCTTCAAATATTGGCTCAAGATGATTAAAGGAGTTGATCGGGTAGATAGAGAGAAACTATTTCCTCTGGTGGGGGGAGTCCAGAACAAGGGGGCAGAACCTTAAAATTAGAGCCAGGCCGTTCAGGGGTGATGTCAGGAAGCACTTCTTCACACAAAGGGTAGTGGAAATCTAGAACTCTCTCCCCTAGAAAGCTGTTGAGGCTGGGGGTCAATTGGAAATATCAAGACTGAGAGTGATAGATTTTTGTTAGGCGAGGGTATTAAGGCTTATGGAACCAAGGCGGTAAGATTGAGTTAAGATAATGTGGCAACAAGAGCAGGTCAGAGGCTGGGCATTTTATGCTATTCCTTCATCGTCGCTGGGTCAAAATCCTGGAACTCCCTCCCTAACAGCACTGTGGGAGCACCTTCACCACATGGACTGCAGCGGTTCATAGAAGGCGGCTCACCACCACCTTCTCAAGGGCAATTAGGGATGGGCGATAAATGCCGGCCTAAATTGCCAGGGATGCCCACATCCCATGAACGATTAAAAAAAATACAGATCAGCCATCATCTAATTAAATGGTGGAACAGAATCAAGGGGCTGAATGGCCTCCTCCTGTTCCTAACAGACCAAATACATACTGTGGCAACAAGAGCAGGTCAGATGCTGGGTATTCTGTGGTGACGGTCTCACCTCCTGACTCCCCAAAGCCTTTCCACCATCTACAAGGCACAAGTCAGGAGTGTGATGGAATACTCTCCACTTGCCTGGATGAGTGCAGCTCCAGCAACACTCAAGAAGGTCGACACCACCCAGGACAAAGCAGCCCGTTTGATTGGCACCCCATCCACCACCTTAAACATTCACTCCCTCCACCACCGGCGTACCGTGGCTGCAGTGTGTACCATCTACAAGATGCACTGCAGCAACTCGCCAAGGCTTCTTTGGCAGCACCTCCCAAACCCGCAATCTCTTCCACCTAGAAGGACAAGGGCAGCAGGCACATGGGAACAGCACCACCTCCAAGTTCTCCTCCAAGTCACACATCGTCCTGACTTGGAAATATATCGCTGTTCCTTCATCGTCGCTGGGTCAAAATCCTGGAACTCCCTCCCTAACAGCACTGTGGGAGCACCTTCACCACACGGACTGCAGCGGTTCAAGTAGACGGCTCACCACCACCTTCTCAAGGGCAATTAGGGATGGGCAATAAATGCCGGCCTTGCCAACGACACCCACATCCCATGAACGAATAAAAAGAAATACAGATCAGTCATCATCTAAGTGAATGGTGGAACAGAATCGAGGGGCTGAATGGCCTCCTCCTGTTCCTAACAGACCAAATGAAAGATGCCTTCTGATCTCCGATTCTTCTTTCAGAAGCAGTTTATGTGCCATTGGTTGCAGGTTACAGAGTAACAGTTAATGTCAAACCAAGATGTGTCATTATTATATAGAATCATACAACACAGAAGGTGGCCATTCGGCCCGTCGTGCCTGTGCCGGCTCTTTGAAAGAGCTCTCCAATTAGTCCCACTCCCGTCCCCCCTGCTCTTCCCCACAGCCCTGCAATTTGTTCCTGTTGAAGTATTTATCCAATTCCCCTTTTGAAAGTTATTATTGAACCTGCTTCCACCGCCCTTTTCAGGCAGCGCATTCCAGATCACAACAACTCGCTGCGTAAAAAAATGTTTCCTCATTTCCCCTCTGGTTCTTTTGCCAATCACCTTAAACCTTTCCCACCACTGGGAACAGTGTCTCCTTAGTTACTCTATCAAAACCCTTCATGATTTTTTAACAAAAGCTGCCTACCTAATTTTAATTTTAATTTAAGTTTAATTAAACAAATAAACTGGTCGAGAGCAGCAGAGCAGTGAAATCGAAAAATCGGAATGACTCACAGGACAGCAGGTCGGTGATTGGTTGGTGAGTAGAACTGCTTTTTTTTCCCTCTCTAAGTTAGGAAGCTGGATTAAATTAAGAGCTGGGAGAAGAATAACTGCTATTACTTTATTAAATAATAATTATGTAAATCAAATAAGGTTAGATAGAGATGGCAGTGCAGGTGGTGTGTCGTAACTGCAGCATGTGGGAGTTGGTGGAGACCAGCGAGATCCCGAGCAACCACCTCTGCGGTAACTGCCTGCAGCTCGAGAAACTTCGGCTCAGAGTTGTTGAGCTGGAGTCTGAGCTGCAGACATTGCGATACATCAGGGAGGGGGGGAATTACCTGTACACCTCTTAGGTTATGCGGTACTTTAGAGTTAGTCAATGGGCAGGGACAGGAGGGTGTGACTGCGAGTCAGGAAGGAATGGGAACCCAGGATGTAGTGATGGAGGAGCCTCAGCCCTTGACCTTGACCGGGAAGGCGCCAATCACCTCGAGTCTCTTCGCCAGGAGCAAGCGGAAGCCAAGCGCAGGCAGCGCAAGGAGCGCACGTCAACCCAAGCACCCCACCCACCCGCTGCTTCAACCACCGTCTGCCCCACCTGTGACAGAGACTGTAGGTCCCGCATTGGACTTATCAGTCACCTGCGAACTCATTTTTAATGTGGAACCAAGTCATCCTCGGTTCCGAGGGCCTGCCTAAGAAGAAGGGATGGGGGAGCCTCAGCCCTTGACCTTGACCAACAGGTACGAGGTACTTGCTGCCTGTATGGATGAGAACAAGGACTGCAGGAAGGATGGGCAAACTGACCACGGCACCGTGGTACAGGAGGCCATTCAAATAGGGGGAGTGAAAAGGAATGTGGTTGTGCCAGGGGTATAGATACTCTGCAGCCGCGAGAGGGAGTACCAAAGGCTGTGTTGCCTGCCCGGTGCCAGGGTTAAGGATATCTCCTCGCGGCTGGAGAAGAACTTGGAGTGGGAAGGGGAGGATCCAGTTGTCATGGTCCATGTAGGAACCAACGACATAGGTAGAACTAGGAATGAGGTTCTGCTAAGGGAGTTTGAGGAGCTAGGATCCAAATTAAAAAGCAGAACCTCAAAGGTAATAATCTCACGCGCAAATTGGCATCAGGACAAACAGATTATGGGGGGAAAATTCAGTTGCTTTGCACCTCCCGTTAGCAACCTAAGAGGGCGCTAATGGGGCGCAAAGCAACTAGCGCCCGGGCACAGCACTGCCAACGCCTCCAGCGAAATTCAGCGGAAGGTTAGCGGCGGTGGTAACTGTTAGTGCCCCACGGCGCTATGCCGCCGGCGATGACGTCATCGCCATTCGCAGCATCCCACTCTCGCCCCGACCGCGATCTTCGGTGGTGCCCCCTGACTTACTGCCGGACGCTATGTCCGACGGGCTCAGGGGGACCTACCTGCGGCTGGGGAGGCGCAAATTATAGGCGAGGTGCCGGGCGGCCATTTTTGTTGCTGGCCGCCTGCCAGCACCTGCCCCTGTTGCCTTCCCTGGCCTCCTGAGCACCGCCCTCCCTGCGGAGTGCCGGCTGCTCTCTGTGAGCCCGGCACTTCTCTTGAGTGCCTGGCTCTTTTGCCGGCACTCTGATCCCGGTGGCCCAGCTGGGCCCCGAGTCGCGCTGCGGAAGGCCCCTCCCCTTTATTAAGGGGAGGAAGGCCTGCAGTACCACAGCGCGACGTGCACGTGGCACTGCGGCACATAGCGCCATGATATTCCCTCACAGCGCCCCAAGAGGGAGGCGGGGTGCTTCCAGTAGAGCCCCACTTCCCTCTTGGGGTGCTACCACTCAATTTCAGCCACGGAGGTGTTAATTCTTTCGTGGCACTAAAAGTAGCGCCCCGGCGAAATTAGCACCCCAAAGGGGGCGCGACTCAATTCCCCTCCCCAGAAGTTTAAATGCGTGGCTCAAAGAGTGGTGTCGGAGGAAGAGGTTTCAGTTCATGGGGCACTGGCATCAGTACTGGGGAAAGAGAGAGCTGTTCCCTTGGGACGGGCTCTACTTAAACCAGGCTGGGACCAGTGTCCTGGCGAACCAAATAACTAGGGCAGTAGACAGGGCTTTAAACTAATGAAGGAGGGATGGGAGGATTCAGGAAAGAGTAAATTTAAAAGCAGCAAGAGAAATGTCAAGGCTCTAGAGCAGAGTAGAGTTTTGGGTAAAAAAGCAAAGTGGGTCAGGAAGGGACAGAGAGAGTAACAAAGGTAATAGGTGTAAGAATAAGCCATTTGCTGTAACTTGACCAAACTTAAAAGTTGACCAGATTTAATATACCAGCATGCTTCGAGAGGCTGGTTCCTGTGGGGACTTGGTACGAAAATTGTTGGACAGATAAAGAAGACCTTGGACAGGAACAGAGACCTTCTACATAAATGTAAAACAGAAACATCTTCAGACTTCGGAATGTAGCCGGCCTTGCGGCCCACTGACTGACTGGCTGACCACTGAGAAGAAGAGGAAAACAACTACTGACTATTCTTTGTGTAAGTTTGGGACACGCATGCTGTGGGCGGGTTGCCAGGTTTTAAGGTATGAAAGATGCTGTAAAAAGACACTCACTGCTGCAGCCGGGTAACCTGGTCAGTTGCCAGTTAAAGTCGTGCGTCTAGTCGTCACGGCATTGATCACCCACTGGTGTTAGTATGTATGAAGTGTTGGCTTATTATCACTTGACCTTAAAGTAAGGGAGTAAACTGGTGTATGCTTAGATATAATCAGGAATATGATATGCAACAGTTTTGTGTAAGCTTACTTGTAACCTCTTGCTGATTTTAAGTAAAGGAATTTATTCCTGAATCCTTGGGGTTTGTGTTGTCTGTTCGATGGGTCTGGACTTTGGAAACTGTTGGACGAGTTAAAGGTCAAGGGTGAATTTAAATGTCTTACACAGGGCATCAGTGACTAAGGTGACATCAGGGAAAAATAGAAAAAAGTCAAAGCTAAAGGCACTATATCTGAATGCGCAAAAAATAGATGAATTAATAGCACAGATAGAAATGAATAGGTTTGATCTAATAGCCATTACAGAGATGTGGTTGCAGAGTGGCCAAGGTTGGGAACTAAATATTTCAGGATACTTGACTTTTAGATGAGATAGGCAAAATGGAAAAGGTGGCGGGGTAGCCCTGATAATAAAGGATGTGGTAAAGACAGTAGAGAGAAAGGATCTTCGCTCCGAAAATCAAGAAATAGAATCAGTTTAGGTGGAGATAAGAAACAGCAAGGGGCAGAAAATATTGGTGGGAGTTGTTTATAGACCCCAAACAGTAGTTGTAATGTAGGGCAGAGTATAAATCAGGAAATTACTGGCGCATGTAACAATGGTAATACAGTAATCATGGGGGACTTTATACATATAGACTGGGCAAAAAAATTTGCAATAATGGTGTGGAAGATGAGTTCATGGAATGTATGCAAGATAGTTTTCTAGATCAGTATGTTGAGGAACCAACTAGGGAACAGGCTATTTTCGATCTAGTATTGTGCAATGAGAAAGGGTTAATTAATAACCTTGTAGTAAAGGGGGCTTCAGGGAAGAGTGACCATAATATGATAGAATTTTATATTGAGTTTGAAAGTGACTTAGTTAAATCTGAAACTAGGGTCTTAAAACTAAACAAAGCAAACTACGTAGGTATGAGGGGCGAGTTGGCCAAGGTAGATTGGGAAACTACATTATAAGGTATGACGGTAGACAAGTAATGGCTAGCATTTAAATGATTAATACATAATTTACAAAATATATACATTCCTTTAAGCAAAAGTGGTCCAACCGTGGCTAACAAGAGAAGTTAAAGATAGTATTAGGTCAAAGAAAGAGGCTTATAATGCGGGCATAAAGAGTAGTAAGCCGAAGGATTGAGAGGATTTTAGAATTCAGCAAAGGAGGACCAAGAAATTGATAAGGAAATAAAAAAAGAATAAGAGAGTAAATTAGCAAGAGACATAAAAACAGTTTGTAAATGTTTCTATAGGTATGTAAATAGGAAAAGATTAATGAAAGTAAATGTGGGCCCATTAGAGACAGAGCCAGGAGAACTTATAATGGGCAATAAGGAAATGGCAGAGACATTAAACAATTACTTTGGGCTGAATTTTGCCGGTGCTCAGAGGGCAGGTTTGGAGGCTGGTCCGCGGGCAAAATCGAAATGATTGACAGCGGGTTGGGAGTCCGCTCCGAAGCCGCCTCCAGGTAAGTTTCCGAAGTGTCAGGTCTGCGATTTCAGAACAGGCCCGACACCAAGTGGCGGGAGAGGCATTTAAGATGCTTGTTAAACGCTTGTTAACCACCATTTTGCCAGCCTTTTTCTATTTTCCCACTTTTTTAATGAGGTTCCAGTGTTCGGAGATCACGTCAGGTAATTAGGTTGGGTTCTCTATGTCTCCCCATTGCTGTGGATAGGTGACAGCTCCAAAAGTGGTATGAAAGATACCATTTCACAGCTGTTCACTTTCCAATGTCAGAAGCTTGAGCCTTCAGGACTTGAAAGACACTTTTGAGCTGTATGCAGTTTGGAAGTGTTTGGTGTAAACTCTCTATCCACTGTCACCTCCTTGGAGCAAGCTCTCTCACCATTGACAGATCGCTTCTATCATCTCAACTTCAGCTGCCATCTATTCCAGCAACATCGGTGCCCTTGAAAATATCTCACCTTGGTCCTCAGAATCCCACCACGATCAGCCCCAACACCAACAACACCAGGCACACCAACACCACCAACAACACCAACCTTCTCCGCAATCACCTGATGCTGCACAGGACACAGGGCATCAGCACCCGACAACATTGCTGCCCGGGAGGCCAGGGATGGCCTCACCATGGCCAGATTTACTTCACTTGACGCTGTACACCCCGGCTGCCACATGATGTGCCAGGTTGACACCACCCCACACCAACACCATAAAGCATCCCTACAATGTCCAAGCCATTCATTTCACACTCATCACAATTGGGGATGGGGCGGGGGAAAGTTAAGTCGGAGTTCGGCAGGCTGAGGGAGGATAATTCACTGGGCACAGCGGGATTCTCACGGCCAAGAGGGAGTGCAGCAGTGCGGAGAGGAGAACCCCACTGGCAGAGCAGCGAGGAACCCAAAAGGCAGCGTCAAAGCCTCACGTTGAGGTCCACGGCCGTGCATGAGGTGTCCAGCAGGGCCTCGGGCTCCATTCCCTGACCTCAAGGTTGTTATTGCCACGTCCCAGACCCTACCCTCACCTTTATCTCAAGGGGGATGGATTATAAAGGGGAGGAAGTAAACAGAGCCTTGGTTGGACCCCATCTGGAGTAACTGTGTTCACTTCTGGGCCCCGCACTTCAGGAAACATAGAAATATAGAAGATAGGAGCAGGAGTAGGCCATTCGGCCCCTCGAGCCTGCTCTGCCATTTAATGAGATCATGGCTGATCATCCAAATTCAGTACCCTGTCCCTGCCTTCTCCCCATATCCCTTGATCCCTTTAGCCTCAAGAAATATATCTAACTCCTTCTTGAATATATTTAATGAATTGACCTCAACTGTCCTCTGCGGTAGAGAATTCCACAGCTTCACCACTCTCTGGGTGAAGAAATTCCTCCTCATCTCAGTCCTAAATGACTTACCCCTTATCCTTAGACTGTGACCCCTGGTTCTGGACTCCCCGACCATCGGGAACATCCTTCCTGCATCTAGTCTGTCTAGTCCTGTTAGAATTTTATAAGTTTCAATGAGATCCCCTCTCATTCTTCTAAACTCCAGCGAGTATAAGCCCAATCGACCCAATCTCTCTTCATACGTCATTCCTGCCATCCCAGGTATCAGCCTGGTGAATCTTCGCTGCACTCTCTCCATGGCAAGAACATCCTTCCTCAGATAAGGAAGGATATATCGGCCTTGGAGGGGGAGCAGCGCAGATTCACCAGAATGATACCAGGGCTAAAATATGAGGAGAGGTTGCATAGACTAGGCTTGTATTCCCTTGAGTATAGAAGATTGAGGAGTGATCTGATCGAGGTGTTGAAAATGTTAAATGGATTCGATAGGGGAGATAGAGAGAAATTATTTCCTCTTGTGGGGGGATCAAGAATGAGGGGACATAATAAAATTAGAGACAGGCCATCCAGGAATGAAATCAGGAAGCACTTTTCCACACAAAGGATTGTAGAAATCTGGAACGCTCTCCCCAAAAGGCTGTCGAGGCTGGGGGTCAATTGGAGCTTTCCAGACTGAGATAGATAGATTTTTGTTGGGTAACGTTATCAAGGGGTGTGAAGCAAAGGCATTGGCCAAGAACTTAACTGGACCAACCACATAAATACTGTGGCAACAAGAGCAGATCAGAGGCTAGGTATTCTGCGGCTAGTGTCTCACCTCCTGACTCCACAAAGCCTTTCCACCATCTACAAGGCACAATTAAAGAGTGTGATGGAATACTCTCCACTTGCCTGGATGAGTGCAGCTCCAGCAACACTCAAGAAGCTCGACAACATCCAGGACAAAGCAGCCCGCTTGATTGGCACCCCATCCACAACCTTAAACATTCACTCCCTCCACCACCGGCGTACCATGGCTGCAGTGTACTATCTACAAGATGCACTGCAGCAACTCATCAAGGCTTCTTCCGCAGCACCTCCCAAACCCGCGACCTCTTCCACCTAGAAGGACAAGGGCAGCAGGCGCATGGGCACACCACCACCTCCAACTTCCCCTCCAAGTCACACACCATCCTGACTTAGAAGTATATCGCCAATTCTTCATCGTCGCTGGATCAAAATCCTGGAACTCCCTCCCTAACAGCAGTGTGGGAGCACCTTCACCACACGGACTGCAGCGGTTCAAGAAGGCGGCTCACCACCACCTTCTCAAAGGGATGGGCAATAAATGCTGGCCTTGCCCGCGACGCCCACATCCCATAAACGAATTAAAAAAGAAGGTGGGACAATGGAGATGAGGCACAGATCATCCACGATCTAATTGATTGGCGGAGCAGGCTTGAGTGGCTGGATGCCCTCCTCCAGTTCCTACCACAGGAACTGGTGGTAAGTGGGGCAGATACATGGAAACTCAGCCAGGAACCTGGGCCCCCGCTTACCCACTGCCATTCCCTTCTGGCAGGCGGTGAAGGAGCGGTTAGTGCCAGTCACAGCCAACGTGGGGAGAGGGAAATCCAGACCAGGGAGGCAGTGGGCCTCGGTCTTCCAGTTGCCCCTCATTCTCCGCCACTATTACGCCTAGATTTTGGGTGGTTAGGTGAGGGGAATCGAGACTAGCCTGTCCCTTTAAGATCACACAGCGTAACTGAGGGCGGGACCCCAGCAATAGTCAGCGGGACAATGCTCCACATTTCCACCTGGGCGGAGCGCACGAAGAAAAATAGGGCAACGAGGATCGAGTGGCCATCGTGAAACCCACCAGATCCTCTACCCTCTCATATTAATCAGACAAAAGATCTTGCCAGACCCATTACAGACATTCACTTCTCCCTGTCGAAACCATACCAACGCCCTCCAACCAAGAGATTAATTAACACACAAGTAAAACAGAGAAAGCTTTGCCCATACCTTACAGGAGAGGAGGTGTGGAGAGAACTGATAATAACAAAATAAAAATCACATCTAAACTCAAAAGAAAGAACTTGCATTTCTCATAGAATCATAGAATAGTACAGCACAGAAGGAGGCCATTCGGCCCATCGAGTCCAGCGCCGGCTCTTTCGAAGAGCAAATCTAGAGTGACCTTTCAAGACCTCAGGATGTCCCAAAGTAAATTATAGCCAATGAAGTACTTTTCAAGTGTAGTCACCATTGTAATGTTGGGGAACGCGGTAGACAATTTGCGCACAGCAAGATCCCACAAACAGCAATGAGATAATGAGCAGATAATCTGTACATTAAGTGATGTCGGCTGAGAGATAAATATTGGCCCCAGGACACCGGGGATGACTCCCCTGCTCGTCTTCGAAATAGTGCCGTGGTATCTTTTACGTCCACCTGAGAGAGCAGACGGAGCCGTGGTTTAATATCTCATCCGAAAGACGGCACCTCCGACAGTGCAGCATTCCCTCAGTACTGCCGCTCCGACAGTGCAGCACTCCCTCAGTACAGCCCCTCCGACAGTGCAGCACTCCCGCAGTACTGCCCCTCCGACAGTGCAGCGCTCCCTCAGTACTGCCCCTCCAACAGTGCGGCGCTCTCTCAATACTGCCCCTCCGACAGTGCAGCGTTCCCTCAGTACTGCCCCTCCGACAGTGCGGCGCTCCCTCAGTACTGCCCTTCCATCAGTGCAGCACTCCCTCAGTACTGTCCCTCTGACAGTGCAGCGTTCCCTCAGTACTGTCCCTCCGACAGTGAAGCGTCCCCTCAGTACTGCCCCTCCGACAGTGCAGCACACCCTCAGTACTGTCCCTCCTTCAGTGCGGCGCTCCCTCAGTACTGACCCTCCGACAGTGCAGCGCTCGCTCAGTACTGCTCCTCCGACAGAGCAGCGCTCCCTCAGTACTGCCCCTCCGACAGTGCAGCGCTCCCTCAGTATTGCCCCTCCGACAGTGCAGCGCTCCCTCAGTACTGCCCCTCCGACAGTGCAGAACTCCCTCAGTACTGCTCCTCCGACAGTGCAGCGCTCCCACAGTACTGCCCCTCCGATAGTGCAGCGCTCCCTCAGTACTGCCGCTCCGACAGTGCAGCGCTCCCTCAGTACTGTCTCTCCAACAGTACAGCGTTCCCTCAGTACTGCCCCTCCGACAGTGCAGCGCTCCCTCAGTACTGCCCCTCCGACAGTGCAGAACTCCTTCAGTACTGCCCCTCCGGCAGTGCAGCGCTCCCTCAGTACTGCCCCTCCGACAGTGCAGTGCTCCCTCAGTACTGCCGCTCCGACAGTGCAGCACTCTCTCAGTACTGTCCCTCCAACAGTGCAGAATTCCCTCAGTACTGCCCCTCCGACAGTGCAGCGCTCCCTCAGTGCTGCCCCTCTGACAGTGCAGTGCTCCCTCAGCACTGCCCCTCCGACAGTGCAGCGCTCCCTCAGTACTGCCCCTCTGACAGTGCAGTGCTCCCTCAGTACTGCCCCCCCGACAGTGCAGTGCTCCATCAGTACTGCACTGGAGTGTCAGCCTAGATTAAGTGCTCATGTGTCTGGAGTGGGACTTGAACCGATTGTAGTGATCAATAACATGTCATTCTGTGGTGGACACTAGGTGGAGCAGTAGAGCTGTATAGAGCTGTATGTATAAAACTACACTACCCAGCTGTATAGATATTAAGACTACATTACCCATGAGGCTAGGCTACCCACAAGGCAGTAGTCAAGATGGCAGCCTGCACACAGGAGCACACATGCAGCACCTCTACAGATACTGTACCTAGAGAACGTGTACTGAATAAATGACTAGCTAGAAGCTAGCTGTGTTCATAATAAGAATGTCTAGTTATTAATGAACATAACATGGTACCAGGGTGGTGAAGATCTGCTGAAAATTGTGAAAAGCGACATGGAGAATTTGAAGCCACCAGAGCGTTTGAATCTCAGAGAAAAAATCGACTACAATTGGCAGACTTTTAAACAGCAATTCGAACTCTACATTGCAGCCATCGGATTCGGTACGAAGCCAGATACAAGGAAGATAGCATTGCTGCTCATGGTTGCAGGCCCACAGGTGATAGAGGTATTTAATACATTTGTATTTAATCCAGCGGAGAACAGAGAAAAATTAGAAGATGTGCTAAAAAAATTTGATTCACATTGCTCTCCCAAAAAGAATGAGACGTATGAAAGATACATCTTCCGTTCTCGGACACAGCAACAAAATGAGACTTTTGATAGCTTTATAACTGATCTGAAGCTGAAAGCACAGACATGTAATTTCTCTGAGCTCAAAGCATCCATGATTTGTGACCAGATTGTGTTTGGTAGTCATGATAAAAAAGTCAGGGAACGTCTGTTGAGAGAATCCGAATTAAATTTGGAAAATGCGGTGAAAATATGCCAAGCCAGTGAGCTAGCTCCAAATCACGCGAAGACTTTCTGTGAAATCAATAATGATGTGAATGTAATGAGTGATAATGCTGCTGTCGGTGCTGTGTCCTACAAGGGGAAGAAACATGGGCAGAACAGAAATGAAAAGTAATCGGAGGATGAAATTTTGAATTGTAAACGCTGCGGTTACAAACACCAGTTAAGACAATGCCCAGCATTTGGAAAAATGTGCACAAAGTGTAATGGAAAGAATCACATTGCCAAACAATGCTTTTCAAAAGTAAAAACGACGAAAGGGCAACGAGTTAATGTGATTGAGGACACTGATTTAAGTGAGACATTTTTTGTAGGAATGGTGTCATGTGACGATATCAAAAAAGATACAGAAAATGTGCAGGCCTCAGAAATAGACAATGCTGAACATAAAGTTAATGCAGTAAAAGAGGACAAATGGATGATCCCACTGCAGATAAATGGAGCATTAGTTACATTGAAACTGGACACTGGGGCAAAAGCAAACTTAATCAGTATGAGTGACATTAACAATATGAAAGAAAAGCCCAAAATACAGAAAAGGTCAGTACTACTGAAGGACTATAATGGACAGAAAATAGATAGCTTAGGTGTATGCAGACTTAAAGTGACAGTCAAAGACAAAGTGCATCATCTCATGTTTTCTGTTGTGGCTGAAAGGCTTGATTCACTACTGGGTGACAAAGCTTGTGAGGACTTAGAACTGGTCAAGAGAGTCTACCGTATAAACTGTGCCATAAGCAGACCAGATGACTCAGGTGATGAAGCAGAGAGCCCATCAAGGATGAAAAGGCCAAAGGGTATCCATGTCTTCAAAAAGCCTAGTTTCTCCAAGAAGAAAGAAAAAGACTTTAAGGTCAAAGAGAAGCCAAAGGAAGAAAAGCACAAAGAGGAAAAACACAAGGAGAAAAAGTCCAAAGATATAACCGCAGCAGATGTTGTTACGCAGTGGAAAGAGAAAAAGAAAAAGAAGAAGCCTGCACCAGAGCAGGAAGCAGTTCCGGTGGATACTCCTTCTTCCCTCAGGCCAATCTTTGGTGTTCCATTAGCCGAGGCTGCTGAGAGGACTATGCTGTATGATGGGATCCAGCTGCCAGCAGTTTTTCGAGAGTGCATTGACTACATTGAGAGTTATGGCATGAAGAGTGAAGGAAACACTGAAACCCTCTCCAAGCAAAGATCGCAAGGAGACCTCGATCTATACAAGAGCAGATTGATGACAATGCCGCAACTGCATCTTGTCATTCACCGCCAGAACAATCTCATGAAGACACATCAGACTTACCCGTGTTGAGAAGATCCACACGTGAAGTAAAAGAGCCTGATAGACTTAATCTTTGAGTACAATGCAAAGCTTTGAAAATGTGTTGACTGTTTTGAAAATGTTTATGTTTATAGAGCACTAACAAAAGTGTTACTGATATTATCTTTATTGTTTTCTTGAAAGTTGATTGATGTTGATTTTGTTAAACCTCCAAAGAAAGGGGGATGCAGTGATCAATAACATGTCATTCTGTGGTGGACACTAGGTGGAGCAGTAGAGCTGTATAGAGCTGTATGTATAAGACTACACTACCCAGCTGTATAGATATTAAGACTACATTACCCATGAGGCTAGGCTACCCACAAGGCAGTAGTCAAGATGGCAGCCTGCACACAGGAGCAGACATGCAGCACCTCTACAGATACTGTACCTAGAGAACGTGTACTGAATAAATGACTAGCTAGAAGCTAGCTGTGTTCATAATAAGAATGTCTAGTTATTAATGAACATAACACCCATGACCTTCTGACTCAATACTTCATTGGTTGTAAAGCGCTTTGGATCATTCTGAGTTCATGGAAGGCGCCATATAAATGCAACTCTTTCTTCTTTCACCTTTTACTGGGGGCGAGGGGGGGGCATAAAATTGATTTAATGGTAATGTAAAAGTGCTATTTAAGCATGTGAATTAATTACAGGCATCTAACATTACCACCCAAATTTTTTTTTTAAATCATCATTTGCACCAATAGCTATGGAGTGGAACCGATTAAATTAAGCCCAGCAACAACTCTGCCTCACTCATTAAACAAGTGCCTCATTAAGACGCTATTTGCTTTTGAAACAGAAATGCACAGTGACATATCTCCCATAAACCTAATGTTGCTCATCAACATGCATTGATTTATTTTGGTATTTATTGGCTGTGATTCATCCCTGGGGAATGGTACGAGCTGGAAGCAATCCATGGTGTATTTTTTTTTAAAGACGAGTTATGATGATTGAGAATCTATTTAGCAGTCTGTTTAACAAGTCTTTAACAGGTGGAAGTGACACTCTATCCAACTGGTTGGTAAGACAATGTGAATCATCTTCTCCATCGGTGCTAGGACCCCAGCTATTCACAATATATATTAATGATCTAGACGAGGGAACTAGATGTAATATCTCCAAGTTTGCAGACGACACAAAGCTGGGTGGGCGTGTGTGCTGTGAGGAAGATGCCGAGAAACTCCAGTATGATTTGGACAGGTTGGGTGATTGGGCAGATGCATGGCAGATGCAGTATAATGTGGATAAATGCAAGGTTATCCACTTTGGTGGCAAAAACAGGAAAGCAGATTATTATCTGAATGGCAATAGATTGGGAGAAGTGGAAGTGCAACGAGACCTGGGTGTCCTTGTGCACCAGTCGCTGAAGGTAAGCATGCAGGTGCAGCAGACGGTTAAGAAGGCAAATGCTATGTTGGCCTTCATAGCGAGAGGGTTCGAGCACAGGAACAAGGATGTCTTGCTGCAGTTGTACAGGGCCTTGGTGAGACCACATTGAGTATTGTGTGCAGTTTTGGTCGCCTTATCTGAGGAAGGATGTTCTTGCCATGGAGGGAGTGCAGCGAAGATTCACCAGGCTGATACCTGGGATGGCAGGAATGACGTATGAGGAGAGATTGGGTCGATTGGGATTATATTCGCTGGAGTTTAGAAGAATGAGAGGGGATCCCATTGAAACTTATAAAATTCTAAAAGGACTAGACAGACTAGATGCAGGAAGGATGTTCCCGATGGCGGGGGGTCCAGAACCAGGGGTCACAGTCTAAGGATACGGGGTAAGCCATTTAGGACTGAGATGAGGAGGAATTTCTTCACCCAGAGAGTGGTGAACCTGTGGAATTCTCTACCACAGAAGGCAGTTGAGGCCAATTCATTAAATATATTCAAGAAGGAGTTGGATATATTTCTTAAGGCTAAAGGGATTAAGGGATATGGAGAGAAGGCAGGGACAGGGTACTGAATTTGGATGCTCAGCCATGATCTCATTAAATGGCAGAACAGGCTTGAGGGGCGAATGGACTACTCCTGCTCCTATCTTCTATGTTTCTATGTCTATGTTTCCATCGCTACCTGCATACCAAAAGGATGTGATGACCTGAGGACTAAAAAGAAAAAAAAAGAAAGGCTTGCATTTCTATAGCGCCTTTTACGACCACCAGATGCCCCAAAGCACTTTACAGCCAATGAAGTACTTTTGAAGTGTAGCCACTGTTGTAATGCAGGAAACGCGGCAGCCAATTTGCGCACAAACAGCAGTGTGATAATGACCAGATAATCTGTTTTAGTGATGTATGATTGAGGGATAACTATTGGTCAGGGCACCTAGGAGAACTCCCCTGCTCTTCTTCGAAATAGTGCCGTGCAATCTTTTATGCCTACATGAGAGAGCAAACGGGGCTTCATTTTAACTTCTCATCTGAAAGACGGCACCTCCGACAGTGCAGCACTCCCTCAGTACTCGCACTGGGAGTGTCAGCCTGGATATTGGTGCTCAAGTCTCTGAAGTGGGACTAAGAAAGACTATGAAACCATGACCTTCTGACTCAGAGGAAAGGATGCTACCGACAGAGCTAACACAGGCTGACACGGCTAAACCTTTATCAGATCACCAGCGAAAGGACATGAGACCAGCTCTCAGCATCACCTTACGGTAACGAGTGTTGGGCACTCCAATGTTGAGGTAAATTTACTTTAGAGAGTTCACCATCTGCTTAACAGAAAGAAAGAAGAAAGAAAGAACTTGCATTGATAGAAAAACATAAGAACATAATGAATAAGGAGCAAGTGTCGGCCATACGGCCCCTCGAGCCTGCTCCACCATTCAATAAGATCATGGCCGAGCTTCGGCCTCAACTCCACTTTCCCGCCGATCCTCATATCCCTTGATTCCCCATGAGGCCAAAAATCTATCGATCTCGGCCTTAAATATACTCAACGGCTGAGCAGCCACAGCCCACTGGGGTAGAGAATTCCAAAGATTCACCGCCCTCTGAGTGAAGAAATTCCTCCTCATCTCAGTCCTAAATGGCCGACCCCTTATCCTGAGACTGTGCCCCCTAGTTCTAGACTCTCCAGCCAGGGGGAAACAACCTCTCAGCATCTACCCTGTCAATCCCCCTCAGAATGTTATATGTTTCAATGGCACCTTTCACAAACTCAGGGCATCCCAAAGTGCTTTACAGCCAATGAAGTACTTTTTAAGTGTAGTCACTGTTGTAATGTAGAAAACGTGGCAGCCACTCTGCGCACAGCAAGCTCCCACAAATAGCAATGTGATAATGGCCAGAAAATCTGTTTTAGTGATGTTGGTAATGTTGGTAATCCCTCAGTGTTGCTCTGGAATGACAGCTGAGATTTTGTGCTCAAGTATTACCTTGGGATATCAGGATACAAAATTAATTGCAGCTGTTTGGTGTTTCTGTAGTTCGAAGAAGTTTGAAAACAACAACAGCATCTTGCATTTATATAGCGCCTTTAACGTAGTAAAACATCCCAAGACACTTCACAGGAGCGATTATCAAACAAAATTTGACACCGAGCCATATAAGGAGATTTTAGGACAGGTGACAGAGGTAGGTTTTCAGAAGCGTCTTAAAGGAGGAGAGAGAGGCGGAGAGGTTTAGGGAAGGAATTCCAGAGCTTAGGGTCTCGGCAGCTGAAGGCACGGCCGCCAATGGTGGAGCGATTAAAATCGGGGATGCGCAAGAGGCCGGACTTGGAGGAGCGCAGAGATCTCGGAGGGTTGTGGGGCTGGAGGAGGTTACAGAGATAGGTCTTAATAACTCAAAGTATCATCATGTACCTCCTAGAAGACAACAACAACAAGTTTATATAATAATTTCAGCATGGGAAGCAAAGGCATTTCAAAGAGGAGATAAAGATGCCAAGCAGTAACAGAAGAATTAGACAGAATGTACAGCACAGAAACAGGCCATTCGGCCCAACTGGTCCGTGCCGGTGCTTATGCTCCACATGAGCCTCCTCCCACCCCTCTTCATCTCATCCTATCAGCATATCCTTCTATTCCTTTCTCCCTCATGTGTTTATCTAGCTTCCCCTTAAATGCATCTATACTATTCGCTTCAACCACTCCCTGTGGTAGCGAGTTCCACATTCTCACCACTCTCTGGGTAAAGAAGTTTCTCCTGAATTCCCTGTTGGATTTTACCTTATATTTATGTCCCCTAGTTCTGGCCTCCCCCCACAAGTGGAAACATCTTCTCTACGTCTACCCTATCAAACCCTTTCATAATTTTAAAGAGCTCTATCAGGTCACCCTTTTCTTTTTCTTTTCCAGAGAAAAGAGCCCCAGCCCATTCAGTTTTTCCCCCTAGTTTAACCTCTCAGTTCTGGTATAATTTGTGTAAATCTTTTTTGCACCTTTTCCAGTGCCTCTGTATCTCTTTTGTAATATGGAGACAAGAACTGTGCACGGTACTCCATGAGTCAGGAGTGACCACAAACGTGGTCGGAGGTAGGTCTTTGAGGATGCTTTTTGAAGGCAGGGTAGCAAGGGGAAGGAGTTGATGGAGAGAGCAAGACGTTGCAGGCTCTGTAATTGATGATCTGGGCGGACGTTTGGGAGGGAGGGGAGAGGAGATGTACAAAAGGCCAGAGTTAGAGGACTAAAGGCCAGTGACTGAGGCACAGGGCTGGAGAAGGTTCCGCTGGTGGGGTTGGTGATCCAGTTGAGGGTGACGAAGATGGGATGATGGGACTGATTTTACGTGAGACAGGTTACAAGAGCCAAGTCATTGATAGAGCAGTGTTAGCATGGTGTGTGCCTTCTGGCTCAGTGGGTCCCACACTAGCCTCTGAGTCAGAAGGTTGTGGGTTCAAGTCCCACTCCAGAGACTTCAGCTTAAAAATATAGGCTGAGACTCCAGTGAGAGTACTGAGGGAGTGCTGCACTGTCAGAGGTGCCGTCTTTCAGATGAGACGTTAAACCGAGGTCCCGTCTGCCCCCTCAGGTGGACGTAAAAGATCCTATGGCACTATTTTGAAGAAGAGCAGGGGAGTTCTCCCAGGTGACCTGGTCAATATTTATCCCTCAATCATCATCACTAAAAAACAGATTATCTGGTCATTATCACTTAATTGTTTGTGGGAGCTTGCTGTGTGCAAATTGGCTGCCGTGTTTCCTACATTACAACAGTGACTACACTTCAAAAGTCCTTCATTGGCTGTAAAGTGCTTTGGGACATCCTGAGGCCGTGAAAGGTGCTAGATAAATCCAGTTCTTTCTTTCACATGGAAATTGGGTTAAAACAAAATATTATGGCCCAGAAATTCGGGACTCCACGGGTGAGTATGCACGGGGTGCTCACCCGTAGGCCCAATGGAAGTGCCGGTTTCCTGCATGCACTGCCGTTCCCCTGAAAGAAGGGGTTAAGAGGTGGAACACGTGCGCCGGAGAGACAGCGCGTACACATCGAACTTATGTTTTTTTTGCAGGTTTTCCCGGGACGGTAAGTCTCCAGAAGTTAGACATGTAAAAAGCAGTCGCAAGGCCTACTTTTTACAAGGTAAGCGGCAAATTAATTAAAATTAAAATATTTTTTCCACAGGTTTATTATTTTTAAATACTTTAAAGAAAGGTAAGTTTATTTTTAGCCCCGTTAGAAAATAAAATTATTATTTTTTTTAATTTAAATTATTGTTTAAAATAGTTATTTCATGTAATTTATAGTTTATTTAAAAAATGTGATTTAAAAAAAATGTATTTGAAGATTTAGTGATGTTTTGGGGCCCGTAGTATTTATAAGTTTGACAGCCCTTCCTGTCAAACTTATGAATGAAGCATTCCCTGCTCCGATTGGCTCCCCATGGCCCACGTGATCCCAGGGGACGCATCGAACTAACTGCGCCCCTGGGATACGCAAGCACAGTGCGCCGGCAGTTGGAGGAGGCCCAGGATCGCAATTCCACGGGGGCCCACAGCTCAATGGCCGGCGTGCAAGGTAAGTGCAGGTCGGGGGCTTGCACCCACGGGAAGCCCCCGACCCGAATTTCTGGGCCATTGTGATTGGTTCAATTTGCCAATTATCCATTCAGTTACTAATCGAATATTTGATTGGCCAAATGTGAATGAAGCAAAAAACTGCCAATGAGCAACCAGCAGAAACCAACCAATCAATTTCCTACATTTTTCTTTAAAAAGTACTTCATTGGCTCTAAAGCACTTTGGGACGTCCTGAGGTCGTGAAAGGCGCTATAGAAATGCAAAGTCTTTCTTTCTTTCTCATCGGATGAACTGGGGGAGCCTATAAAACTGCCCCCTCCCCTGTGCAGGAATAACCCCCCTATCGACTGGTGTAAGGAAGGTTACGGCCCAATGGAAGGTGCGTTCCCATCGCGGCCTGTCAGACTGTTAATCAGCCCACGAATCCTTCCACTACTTCACACCATTCTGCAAGGGAAGAACGTGAAGATACAAAGACAATCTGCTTCACACAGGACCGCACCTCCACTCTCATCTGAACGTTGCAAGTCACAGGATGTCTTCAGGAACACGAGACACAAGAGCCTTCTCCTCTTTGACAAATGAGAATTCTTTATTAAAACCCTCAGTGCATTAAAGTGAGCATTTCCATTCTATTAATCCTTTTAATATACCCATCAGCTGAGGTATTTTAGTTAACAGGCCCTATATTAAACTGACAATAAAATGAAAATGCTCATTAACGCACAGAGCGTTTAAAAAATAATTCTCATTATGACAAAGGGAAAAAACATCCATTCCGAGCAGTTCTTGGCCCAAACAGAATATGTACAAGTTGGGGCTTAAAGTTGTCCTTCAACCGAGCTGCGTGTTGGTCAGATCAGTCCCTATCGCCATATTCCTTGATGCCTTTACTAGTCAGAAATCTATCGACTTCTGTTTTGAATATACCCAATGACTGAGCCTCCACAGCCCTCTGGGGTGGAGAATTCCAAAGATTCACCACCCTCTGTGTGAAGAAATTTCTCCTCATCTCAGTCCTGAATGGCCGACCCTTTATCTGAGGCTGTGACCCCTGGTTCTAGACTCCCCAGCCAAGGGAAACATTCTCCCAGCATCCATCCTATCAAGCCCTGTAATAATTTTGTATGCTTCAATGAGATCACGTTTCATTAAGACTGATTTCTCGTATAAGAGGACTACGAATTATGAAAAACGGCGAAACTTGGGCATTTCAGCCTGACAGGGAGGTGGCTGAGAGGTGGCCTTATAGAGGTATATTGTCAAAAAGTAGAACAATTTTCTAGAAGAATCAGAAACTTCTATTTTGCTTCCAGTCTACACTGGAATGAAAAACCCTAAATGGTTTTGATTTAAATTTGCACGCTAATGGCTTTCAGAACAAAACTTGAAGGAGGCCAATTTGCCAAATCTATTTGAGCGAGGAAGTGTTCAGTTAAGAGTGCTCCAGGGTCCGAATCTGTAATGTGAAAAGGGGGCATACTGCTGTAGTTCTGTAGGGCACAATTATATCGTAGCCGTGGCTTGTTCAATAACATGCAACGTTAGTGATCATACATCTTAGCTGAGACTCTCGAAATGGTCCCAGTGTGATCACAGCGATATTGTTTTATGTCAGTCACATGCTGTACTCATTAGCCTGTTAACTACCATATTCTCAGCTCTGGAAGCCTAGCAGGGTAGGATTTATGATCGGCGCTGATCCGGCTATGAACCCTTGGCGTGCCGTTCCCACGTTAATGTAGCCCCTAACCCTGTCCAGCCTGCATTGAATTAGCACAGAGAGGAACATTGCGAAAATGACGGGCAGGCAAAGATCGGCTGGTCCATCAAGCCTGTCCCACACCTTGATGGCCAGAGCATCGAGAGTAAACATTTCCTCACTCTCCACCCCCCCCACCCCCCGCCCCCCGCCCCACCCTCACCCAGCCCCTGCTGCAACCATGCAATTGCCTGGGAGAGGCAACAAAAACTGGAGGAAAAACTCCAGGTCCAATAAGGGGATAAAATACTCAGCAGCGCCCTCTGCTAAAGAGGATCATGATTCGCTAAGATGCTTTTGAAGAAAGAAGAAAGAAAGAACTTGCATTTTTATAGCGCCTTTCATGACCTCAGGGTGTCCCAAAACAATTCACAGCCAATGAAGTACTTTTCGAAGTGCAGTCACTGTTGTAATGTAGGAAACGCAGCAGACAATTTGCGCACAGCAAGCTCCCACAAACAGTAATGTGATAATGACCAGATAATCTGTTTTTGTTACTTGCATTGAGGGATAAATATTGGCCCAGGACACCGGGGAGAACTCCCCTGCTCTTCTTTGAAATAGTGCCATGGAATCTTTTTACATCCACCCGAGAGGGGTAGACGGGGCCTCAGTTTAACATCTCATCTGAAAAATGGCACCTCCGACAGTGCGGCACTCCCTCAGTACTGCCCCTCCGACAGTGCGGCACTCCCTCAGTACTGCCCCTCCGACAGTGCGGCGCTCCCTCAGCACTGCACTGGAGTGTCAACCTAGATTTTTGTGCTCAAGTCTCTGGAGTGGGACTTGAACCCACAACCTTCTGATTCAGAGGCGAGAGAGAGAGTGCAGCCCACTGAGCCACGGCTGACACTTTCAAACAGTGTACTGAAACTTAGGCCTTGATTGTAGAATCATAGAGTCATAGAGTTATACAGCACAGAAAGAGGCCCTTCGGCCCATCGTGTCCATGCTGGCCATCAAGCCCTATCTATTCTAATCCCATTTTCCAGCACTTGGTCCGTAGCCTTGTATGCTATGGCGTTTCAAGTACTCATCTAAATGCTTCTTGAATGCTGTGAGGGTTCCTGCCTCTACCACCCTTTCAGGCAGTGAGTTCCAGATTCCAACCACCCTCTGGGTGAAAAAGTTTTTCCTCAAATTCCCTCTAAACCTCCTGCCTCTTACCTTGAAACTATGCCCCCTGGTTACTGACCCCTCTTCTAAGGGGAAAAGTTACTTTCTATCTACCCTATCTATGCCCCTCATAATTTTGTACACCTCAATCAGGTCCCCCCCTCAGCCTTCTCTGCTCTAAGGAAAACATTCCCCTTCTGCCAGCGAGAATGCAATGTGGGGAGGGTGGTTAAGATCAGATCATGTCTACCAACTGTGCTGAGGTCGATCTGTTCCCGCCCGCCGCCAATTCACCTTCGCCTACTTTCGAGTCGGCCGAGGCTCCCACAACAGGCAGGCGGGGGGCCTACATTGAATTTTAGCGGTCACAACCCGATGACATCACCGGCGCCACGACGTGATTTTTAACGTCAAGTCAAGGGGAAACCCCGCCTGGTGTCAAACCCTGAACCATGGCGGGAGGCACCGACTGGCCAGAAGAGGCCGAGGTAAGTTTTGTAGGATTACTTTTGTGAGAACTCCTTGTGGTACAGGAGGCACAGGCGGACTCTACCCCCTGCCCCCTGACCCCCTGCCCCCCCAGGCCCCGCAACCAGTCCTTGGGCCTGCCCTTGCAGAGTCCTTGCCTTTCCCTCTCCGTGTTGGCATCAGCTATCGACGACCTTGCCCAGCGCTGAGATTATGCCCAGAACTCATTCCCCGGGGTCCTCAGTGTCCTGAGGTCACTCACTCAAATTTCCCGCTCCCGCCCAGCCGCTCCCGACCTCAGTCCTGCCGGTTTTGGGCGGGAGACAGTGCTGGAATATTTAAATGTGGCCCGGAAGTTAACATGGCTCGGGCCCTCACGCTGAGATCCTTTTGGGGGATTCCCCCCCACCCACACCCCCTCCCATCTAGCCCAGGAACCCCCAGTACAAATTGAGGCTTTAGTGTCAAGGATCATTGTGCTCGCTGGCCTACATCATAAGAACATAAGAAATAGGAGCAGGAGCAGGCCATTTGGCCCCTCGAGACTGCCCCGCCATTCAATAAGATCATGGCTGATCTGATTTTGGCCTCAACGCTACTTTCCTGCTCGCTCCCCATAACCCTCGACTCCCCTGTCACTCAAATATCTGTCTATCTCCGCCTTGAATATATTCACTGACTCCGCCTCCACAGCTCTCTGGGGCAGAGAATTCCAAAGATTCACGACCCTCTGAGAGAAGAAATTCCTCCTCATCTCCGTTTTAAATGGTCGACCCCTTATTCTGAAACTGTACCCCTGGATCTAGATTCCCCCAGGAGGGGAAACATCCTCCCAACATCCACCCTGTCAAGCCCCCTCAGAATCTTATATGTTTCAATAAGATCACCTCTCATTCTTCTAAACTCCAATGAGTATAGGCCCAACCTGCTCAACCTTTCCTCATAAGTAATCCCTCCATGGCCTCGCCCCCCTCCCCATCTCTGTAACCTCCTCCAGCCCTACAATAGGGTGACCATAAGCCCCCATCATCCGGGGACAGTCCCCAGATGAGGGACGGTGTCCGCGGACAAACAATGTCCCCGAAAGAGTCCCCGGTTCAGCAAGCTCGTCCCCGAACACGCGCGGGTCAGAATCAGGGGCAACTTGACCCCGCGCTGCCCTGCGGCCAGTCAGTAAAGTGGGCGGGCCCGAGCGGCGGGGCGGGTTCCGATTGGCGGGAGGGATGTCACTCTCCCGTTTTCAACCAGTAGAAGGGGTGGGCTCACTGAAGGACAGAGATCGTGCTCTGTAGCCGCAGTACCCAGGCTCTGCCCCCCTAACCCCAACCCACCAACCTCCAACCCCCAACCCCCACCGCCACCCCCCCCCCTCGACTGAGTCCAAGGATAAAATAACAACAGAAAATGCTGGAAAAACTCAGCAGGCCAGGCAACATCCGTGGAGAGAAAATAGAGTTAACGTTTCAGGTCAAACCCTTTGTCAAGACTAAAGAAGCACAGGAAATGAAATAGATTAAGAGGCCAGGCTGGGAGAGAACAAAAGAGATGAAGAGACATTAAGAGGTATTCAAAACGAGACGAGATGGTGATAGGGCTAGTGGAGACAAAAGACGGCTCTAGATTAGGTGTGAAATGCGCTGGCAGAATGGGAGACAGCTGCCATGTGGGAGAGAGAAAAAAAAAAGAAGTGGGGGGGGCGGGGGGAAAGGCCAAAACAAAGATGTGGATAAAAAGTATAAGTAAAAAATGTAATAGGGGCCGAGGTTATGATCTGAAATTGTTGAACTCGATATTGAGTCCGGAAGGCTGTAAAGTGCCTAATCGGAAGATAGATGAGGTGCTGTTCCTCGAGTTTATGTTGAGCTTCCGTGGAACAATGCAAAAGGCCGCAGATGGTGAGGTCCAAGTGGGAATGGGGCGGTGAATTAAAATGACAGGCGACCGGAAGCTCGGGGTCACCCTTACGGACTGAACGGAGGTGTTCCGCAAAGTGGTCGCCCAATCTGCATTTGGCCTCCCCAATGTAGAGGAGACCACATCGCGAGCAGCGAATACAGTATACTAGATTGCAAGAAGTACAAGAAAATCGCTGTTTCACCTGGAAGGGGTGTTTGGGGCCCTGGACAGTGGGAAGGGGGTCCAAGGATAGTCCTGTGAAATTCTATTGAAGGGAATAGACCTTACCTGGTCTGGCCTATATGTGACTCCAGACCCACAGCAATGTGGTTGACACTTAATGACCCTCTGAAATGGCTGAGCAAGCCACTCAGTTTGTACCATGCCACTGTGACAAAGTCAGGGCTGTGGGAGTGCTTTCCCTTCACCACACCACCACCTTCCTGAGGGATGGGCAATAAATGCTGGCCTTGCCAATGGTGCCCACAACCTGTGAACTAATAGATTAAAAAAATTATCTGCGCTCCTCTAACTCTGGCCTCTTTTGCATCCTCAACTTTAATTGCTCCACCATTGGCGGCCGTGCCTTCAACTGCCTAAGTCCGAAACTCTGGTATTTGCGCTCCGCCTCTCTACCTCGCTTTCCTCCTTTAAACCTACTTCTTTGACCGAGCTTTTGGTCACCTGCCCTAATATCTCCTTATGTGGCTCGGTGTCAATTTGTGTCTGATAATCACTCCTGTGAAGCACCTTGGGACGTTTTACTTGCTAAAGGCGCTATAGAAATGCAAGTTGTTGTTGCTGTAAATGAAAGCATAATTGCTCCAGTATGCCAACTCCAATCACGAGGGCCTCTACTGTTCAATTAACAGCAAGGAAGTCCCTTACATCTCAAGTGTGATGGCGAAAATCCAACACTATCACAACCAGGACTTCCTTACCTTGTGTCCTTTGCGCCCTCTCTACTTCTAAAGCTCACAGCGCAAATCTCCTGACTGTATGTAACAGAGTTCTAAATAAAGTAAAGGAGACAAATGCGCCCTTGGAAGAACGCACCTTGTTCTCAACGTGTGTGACGTAAGAAAACTACTAGACACTTGGTCTAAGCGTTAAACAAAGCTTTAATCAACTGTTTTACAACATGGAGGTCTAGTTGTGTCCTTCACTAGTTCCTGTTAAGAATGTCCTGCGCAAGCAGGGCCCGTGCCCGAGTATTTATACACTCCCTGGACAGCGCCACTCCCAGGCCACTCAGTATTATTTCATAAGTCTTTCTTTCATGAATGACTGATTCATGTCAGTGTGGTCTTGCGAGAGGCTTGTGGAGCAGTGAATGTCATGTGTAGTTATCACCCACTGAGAGGCAGCCTCTTCCTCCTGGAGCATTGCCACCCTGTGCCAGACAACTCGCACGGCTCAATTTATATTCACTAAACTCCAACAAGTCACACCGAGACGTTTTCAAATACCGCCGAGATAGGTCAGCAGAAAGGGGCTAATTGTAGGTTATTATCTAGCACAGAGGTTCCCAAACATTATTTATTGCGTAACCCCTTCCAGATCGGGTACGGTAGCATCGTGGTTATATTACTGGTTGAGACGTGAGTTCAAATCCCACCACAGCATCTGGGGGATTTAAATTGAAATAAATCTGGAATAAAAAGCTAGTATCAGTAATGGTGACCATGAAACTACCGGATTGTTGTAAAAACCCATCTGGCTCACCAATGTCCTTTAGTGAAGGAAATCTGCTGTCCTTACCCGGTCTGGCCTATATGTGACTCCAGACCCACAGCAACGTGGTTGACTCTTAACTGCGCCTCTGAAATGGCCCCGCAAGACACTCAGTTGTATTCAAGAAGGCGGCTCACCACCATCTTCGCGAGGGCAATTAGGGATGGGCAATAAATGCTGGCCTTGCCAGCGACGCCCACATCCCATGAACGAATATCAAACAAAAAATCTACCAGCTGCCTGCATACCCCTACCAGCACACAGGTTTAATATTTCTTCAACAACAACTTGTATTTATATAGCACCTTTAACGTAGTAAAACGTTCACAGGAGTGTTATAAGACAAAATAAATTGACACCGAGCCACATGAGGACATATTAGGGCAGGTGACCAAAAGCTGGGTCAAAGAGGTTGGTTTTAAAAAGCGTCTTAAAGGAGGAGAGGAGGAGAGGTTTAGGGAGGGAATTCCAGAGCTTAGGGCCCAGGCGGCTGAAGGCACGGCCACCAATGGTGGAGCGATGGAAATCGGGGATGCTCAAGAGGCCGGAATTAGAGGAGCGCAGATATCTCGGGGGGGGTTTGTGGGGCTGGAGGAGGTTACAGAGAGAGCGAGGGGGCGGGGGCCATGGAGGGATTTACAAACAAAGCTGAGAATTTTAAAATCGAGGTGCTGCTTAACCCCATCAATGCCCAAGCATTGTACAAAATGTACAAATTATAATTCTGGTCACCACATTACAGGAAGGATGCGATTGCTCGAGGGAGGGTACAGAGGAGTTTTATGAGGATGTTGCCTGGGTTGGAGAATTTTAGCTATGAGGAGAGATTTGACAGGCTGGGGTTGTTTTCTTTGGAACAGAGGAGGCTGAGGGGGAGACCTTATTGAGGTGTATAAAATTATGAATGGCCTAGATAGAGTGGATAGGAAGGACTTATTTCCCTTAGCAGAAAGGTCAATAACCAGGGGGCACAGATTTAAAGTGATTGGTGGAAGGATTAGAGGGGAGTTGAGGAGAACCTTTTTCACCCAGAGGGTGGTGGGGGTCTGGAACTCACTGCCTGAAAGGGTGGGAGAGGCAGAAACACTCACCGCATTTAAAAAGTACTTGGATATGCACTTGAAGTGCCGTAACCTGCAGGGCTACGGACCAAGAGCTGGACAGTGGGATTAGGCTGGAGAGCTCTTGGTCGGCCGGCACGGACACGATGGGCCGAATGGCCTCCTTCCGTGCCGTACTTTTCTATGATTCTATGAATTCATGTATACAACTTAAACAAAGGCTCAATGGTACTACAGTACAGAATGGGCGGTCTGTAAAAAATGAGTTGACCTCGGAGTGAAGTTCAAAGAAATGAGCCTTGCCACAAGACAGCCATCAAACCAATGTGCGGAGCAATAGATCGCTTCCCATCTCCGTACATAGAGCGGAAAATATTTTGGAATTCAAGGGTCGAGCTTTTATAAAGTTTATATCATCGGCACAGCATTGCCCAGCACCTCCTTCGAGCGGGTAGGCGCGCTTTCGGTAGCGAGTGCTTCCCTCTGCACACTGCAATGCTCCCGCATCGCATTGGGAGCGACTGCTCTGATAGGTGTCGCTGTTCCACTACGCCGACCAGTCATTGACATTGCTCCATCGGCGCCGATGCCAATAAATTGTGGCCAGGCGACATCAAGCTGATTTATGAAGCTGTCAAGCAGCCAGAAAATCTCCTCAGCTGTTGGGCAGCGACTGTCGAAGCAAAACGTCCTCCTGTCTTGCACCTTCGGAAATGTGCGGCCCGTGCAGCAGGAGGTGCGCTCAGCCTGCCAGGTCTGTGGATTCTACCAGCTGCAGAGCTGCTAACGACATGGGGCACTAATTGAGTTAGGACATCATTGGCCAGGTCATTAACTCGACGTGACACTGTGTTGTTCGATAATGGCACAAACGGAATTAATTTCTGGCCCTTCTCTCCAAGCAGAGTGCTCACCATGTCTGCAGCAGTGCCAGCACCTTCGGCAGCAGCGCCCAAACCCGCCATCTCCACCGCCTAGAAGGACACGGGCGGCAGATGCATGGGAACACCGCCACCTCCAAGTTCCTCTCCAAGTCACACACACCATGCTGACTTGGAAATATATCAGCCGTTCCTTCATTGTCGCTGGGTCAAAATCCTGGAACTCCCTCCCTACCAGCGCCGTGGGAGCACCTTCACCACACGGACTGCAGCGGTTCAAGAAGGCGGCTCACCACCACCTTCTCGAGGGCAATTAGGGATGGACAATAAATGCTGGCCTTGCCAGCGATGCCCACGACCCGATAATGAAAGATACTGGGACCAGTTAGATGGACTGCGACAGTTTTGGTCTTGTTATCTGAGGAAGGATATACTTGCCTTAGAAGCGGTGCAACGAAGGTTCACTAGATTGATTCCTGGGATAAGAGGGCTGTCCTATGAGGAGAGATTGAGTAGATTGGGCTTACTCTCTGGAGTTTAGAAGAATGAGAGTTGAGGTAGAAGATCAGCCAGGCAGAGTAGGCTCGAGGGGTCGTATGGCCTACTCCTGCTCCTAATTCTTACATTCTTATGTTCTCATTTACTGGTTTTCCCTGATTGCCCTTCTCAAGAGCAAATAGGGATGGGCAGTAAATGCTGGCCTTGCCAGCAACGCCCACACCCCAGGAACGAATAAAAGCCACAGATAGTATTAGTTCCTTTGATACGGTGTGAGGTTTTCCTGACTTCGCAACTCTATAACTCACTAAGTATTGGTACACCGTGAAGTAAATTAGCTACTTTATATAATAATTAATAAATAAAATCCACCGTTAGACAATTTCTTCCGTGTACCCACCCCGAGATTTCTCGCATACTCCCAGGGGTACGTGTCCCACAGTTTGGGAACCCCGATCTAGCAGACAGCGCACTTAGTTTTGTCGCTACTTTCTGACGATCCGCATCTTGCAAGGCGCTCCGCTGGTACAGTGCACAGTTATTCCTTTCGGATGAGGCGTTAAACCAAGGCCCCGTCTGCACTCTCAGGTGGACATAAAAGATCCCGTGACGCTATTCCGAAGGAGAGCAGGGGGAGTTGTCCCCGGTCTCCTGGGCCAATATTTATTCCTCAACCAACTCCATTAAAACAGATTATCTGGTCGGTATCACATTGCTGTTTGTGGGAGCTTGCTGTGTGTAAATTGGCAGGCGCGTTTCCCACATTACAACTGTGACTACACTTCAAAAAGTACTTCATTGGCTGTAAACCGCTTTGGGACATCCTGAGGTTGTGAAAGGCACTGGAGAAATAGAAAGTTCTCTCTTTTCTTTTATTATTCCAAGGACCCAATGCATTAAAAGCTATTAGTAAATCTCCTTTGGTGTTGGGCTTCAGTCAGACTGTTTGATGAGGACAGATTTATATGACATCAGGCTTTTTAAAATATTAGTTCCTGGGATGTGAGCGCCGCTGGCAAGGCCAGCATTTATTGCCCATCCCTACTTGCCCTTGAGAAGGTGGTGGTGAGCCTCCTTCTTGAACCGCTGCAGTCCGTGTGGTGAAGGTGCTCCCACAGCGCTGTTAGGGAGGGAGTTCCAGGGTTTGGACCCACCGACGATGAAGGCAAGGCAATATTTGGCAGGATGGTCGCTGTTGAAGAAACCATGGCGAGTTGTTGCGGTGCATCCTGTAGAGGATACACACTGCAGTCATGGTGTGCCGATGGTGGAGGGAGTGACTGTGTCGCCCAGCAAGCGAGGGAGTTGGATGTAATGCACAATGTAACTGCTCAAAGGTGACTTTGGACCTCTGGTTCCCAAAGCTCTCCACCACTGGGGATTTTCCTCACTTCATGTTGTAGACTCATTGGCCATGACTGCCTACTGCAGCCCGCACTCTCCAAGTGATTTCATGTTAATAGGTCTTGTTAAGCCCGCCCTGCGAGGTTACCAGCCAATTAAAAGGAAGTGGGTCTGGTGACGTCATTTGATGACGCGTCATCAGCCAGTTTCCTTAAAGGGGCCATGTCCAAATTGATTTTGACAGTTGTGCTGTCGGTGTTCTACAGCATTGAGGTGCTGCAAACACTGACAGGCACTGCACAAAGGCACAGGGCTGCACCCAGGCTCTCCCATGACTCCCTCCATATGGCAGCACACAGGGAGATCCTCTTCCCTTCCAATGGGCGGAAGAGGCCTCCCCAGGAGACCAACGCAGCCTGGTTGCACATTGCACAGGAGGACACAAGCAGGGATGGCATCAGGAGGACCAGGCTGCAGTGGCGCAAACCTTTCAATGATCACAGTAGATCACAAAATGTTACTGCAAAGCCACACTCAACCTCATCCTGCTGTGCCACTCATCACACCCACATTACTCTGCCATCCCTACCCTACTCCTGCACATCTTTACTAAAAACCAACTTATCTTGCACCTTCACCCATCCCTCTCTATCTACATTATCACTTCCCCATCTCACTAGCCACCCCTCACACTCACCTTCATCGTTGAGATGATTTAACGTGAAATGTAAAAACAGACAGAAAGAGCTTCTACAAGTATATAAAAAGGAAGAGAGTAGCAAAAGTAAACATTGGTCTCTTAGAGGATGAGACTGGGGAATTAATAATGGGAAACAAGGAAATGGCAGAGACTTTGAACAAATATTTTGTATCAGTCTTCATGGTAGAAGACACTAAAAGCATCCCAATAATAATTGATAATCAAGGGGCAAAAGGGAGGAAGGAACTTAACACAATCACTATCACTAGAGAAAATGTACTAGGCAAATTAATGGGACTAAAGGCTGACAAGTCCCGTGGACCTGATGGCCTGCATCCTAGGGTCTTAAAAGAAGTGGCTGCAGAGATAGTGGATGCATTGGTTGTACTCTTCCAAAATTCCCTAGATTCCGGAAAGGTCCCAGCGGATTGGAAAACTGCAAATGTAACGCCCCTATTCATAAAAAATGTGAGCATAAAAAAAGCCTGAGGGTTTTATACCTTAATGCGAGAAGCATCAGGAACAAGGTAGATGAATTAGCTGTGGAAATAGAGGTTAATAATTATGACCTAATTGGGATTACGGAAACATGGTTGCAGGGTGAGCAGGGCTGGGAGCTTAACATACAGGGGTATTCAGTATTTAGGAAGGATCGACAAAAAAGAAAGGGAGGAGGGGTAGCATTGCTAGTAAAAGAGGGGATAAATGCAATTGAAAGGAAGGATATTAACTCAGTTAATACAGAATCTATATGGGTGGAGCTAAGAAATAGCGAGGGGCGAAAAACATTAATAGGAGTGGTATATAGGCCTCCAAATAGTAAAATAGAGGTTAGGGAGGGCATCACGAGGGAAATTAGAGAAGCGTGCAATAAGAGCACAGCTGTCATCATAGGTGACTTTAACTTACATATAGATTGGACTAGCCTAATCAGTAAAAATAATGAGGAGGAGGAATTCCTTGAGTGTTTGAGGGATGGTTATCTGGATCAATATGTCGAGGAACCAACTCGGGAACAGGCTATATTGGACTGGGTACTGTGCAATGAGAAGGGACTAATCAGTAATCTTGTTGTACGGGGACCCTTGGGTCAGAGCGATCATAACATGATCGATTTCTCACTCGAAATGGAGAGCGAAGAAATTGACTCAGAGACTAAGGTCCTGAATTTAAACAAGGGGAATTATGATGCCATGAGACGGGAACTGAGTAGGTCTGATTGGACAACGTTCCTGGGAGGACTGGAGGTAGATAAACAATGGCAAACATTTAAAGATAGAATGACAAAATTGCAAAAATTGTTTATACCAATCTGGCATAAAAGGAAATCTAAAAAGGTGACTCAACCGTGGATAACAGGGGAAATTAGAGACAGCATAAAATCCAAAGATAGGGCGTATAAAATAGCCAAAAAAAGCGCCAGAGCGGAAGATTGGGAACAGTTTAAGATAGAGCAAAGGAGGGCAAAGGGCATAATCAAGAGGGGCAAAATAGCTTACGAAAACAAGCTGGCGGAAAATATAAAAACTAACTCCAAAAGCTTTTATAAGTATATCAAAAGGAAAAGACTGGTGAAAACCAAAGTTGGTCCATTGCAGTCAGATACGGGGGAATATATAATGGGAAATAAGGAAATGGCAGATCAACTAAATGCATACTTTGGGTCAGTCTTTACGAAGGAAGACACAAAAAACCTCCCTGGGATATCGGGAAAAATAGGGACATTGGCAAAGGAGGAACTGACGCAAATCAATATCTCTAAGGATATGGTGTTAAGGAAGCTAAAGGGATTGAAGGTGGACAAATCCCCAGGGCCTGATAACATGCATCCTAGGGTACTGAAGGAGGTGGCCCTAGAGATAGCGGATGCACTAAGGATGATTTTTCAGAATTCATTAGACTCGGGAACAGTGCCGATGGATTGGAGGGTAGCTAACGTTACCCCACTATTCAAAAAGGGGGGTAGGGAAAAAGCAGGTAATTACAGACCTGTAAGCCTTACATCAGTTGTGGGCAAAATGCTGGAGTCCATCATTAAGGATGAAATAGCGGAGCACTTAGCAAATGGGGACAGGATAGGACAGAGTCAACATGGATTTACAAAGGGTAAATCGTGCTTGACTAATCTATTGGAATTTTTTGAGGGAGTAACTGGTAGAATAGATGGGGGAGAGCCAGTAGATGTGGTGTACCTGGACTTCCAAAAGGCCTTCGATAAGGTCCCACATAAAAGATTAGCATGGAAAATTGAGGCTCATGGGATAAAGGGGAAAGTTTTGGCGTGGATAGGGAACTGGCTGTCAGATAGAAAACAGAGAGTTGGAATAAACGGCTCATTTTCTGAATGGCAGGCAGTAACAAGTGGGGTACCACAGGGATCTGTCCTGGGCCCCCAGCTGTTCACAATTTACATTAATGACCTGGATCAGGGAGTCGGATGCAGCATTTCCAAATTTGCAGACGACACTAAACTAGGAGGGGGGGTGGGCTCAGAGGAAGAGACCAGGAAGCTCCAGAGCGATTTGGACAGACTGGGCGATTGGGCGGATAAATGGCAGATGCACTATAATGTGGACAAGTGCGAAGTTATCCACCTTGGGTGCAGGAACGGGAGGGCAAATTATTATTTAAATGGCAATAGATTGGGAGAGGGGGAAGTACAGAGAGACCTGGGTGTTCTTGTACACCAGTCACTGAAGGCGAGCATGCAGGTGCAACAGGCGGTCAAGAAGGCAAACGGTATGCTGGCCTTCATAGCAAAAGGGTTAGAATACAGGAACAGGGATACCTTGCTGCAGCTGTACAGGGCACTGGTGAGACCACACCTCGAGTACTGTGTACAGTTTTGGTCGCCTCATCTGAGGAAGGATGTTCTTGCCATGGAGGGGGTGCAGCGGCGATTCACCAGGCTGATACCAGGAATGGCGGGAATGACCTATGAGGAGAGACTATGTAGTTTAGGGATGTACACACTGGAGTTTAGAAGATTGAGAGGGGACCTCATAGAAGTGTATAAAATTCTGACAGGTCTAGACAGACTGGATGCAGAAGGAATGTTTCCCTTGGCGGGTGAGAACAGAACTAGAGGACATAATTTAAGGATAAGGGCTAAACCATTTAGGACAGAGATGAGGGGGAATTTCTTCACTCAGAGAGTGGTGAACCTGTGGAACTCATTGCCACAGAGGGCAGTGTACGCCAGCTCATTAAATATATTTAAGAGGGAATTAGATATATTTCTACGGGCAAAAGGGGTTAAGGGTTACGGAGAGAAGGCGGGGACGGGATACTGAATTAAAGGATCAGCCATGATCTCATCGAATGGCGGAGCAGGCACGAAGGGCCGAATGGCCTACTCCTGCTCCTATCTTCTATGTATCTATGTATCTATGTATTCAAGAAAGGAGGGAGACAGAAAGCAGGGCACTATGGGGGAAAATTTCAGCTGGTTTGCCTTAAGAGAGCGCTAATGGGGCGCAAAGCAACTAGCGCCTGTGCGCGGCGATGTTTGCGCCGCTCGCGAAATTAACTAGACATTTTGCACTGGTGCTAAACACTACCGCCACGATCTCCTGCGCCGGCAAATCGTGACATCAGTCGAGTGCACAACGCCCCGGTAGCGCCCCGGACTGGATATTGAGTGGTGCCCCCTGCCTTACCGCCTGCCGCTAGCAACGACAGGTTGAGGGGAGCGTTATGCTGTCGGGAAGGGACTGGGGGAGCGCTATTTAAAGGCAACCGCTTCCTGCCTTTTTTTGTCAGTGACATTTTTGCACCACATATTCTGAGAGAGAGAGGGAGCCTTCTGGAGAGATTTAGCGCTGTGTGAAGGAGTTTTGGGTACTGAGCAGCACTTTGCAGGTTCATTTTGATTTGCCCTTCCTTGTATCGATTTAGAAGAGACTGTGGGGGCTGAACTCTGAGCTCTTTCCCTGGGCCTCTCCATTGTTCTTTCCAGCAGATTTGATGTACAGGTCTCTCCAGGCCAAGATTCAAGGCTGCAATGAGCAGGTTGTGGATGGAGAGCAAAATCAACCCTCCCCTTTAAGATAGAAACAGAAAATGCTGGAGAAACTCAGTTGGTCAAGCAGCATCTGTGAAGAGAGAAACCGAGTTTACGTTTCAGGTCGATGCCCATTCATCAGAACTCCCCTTTAAGAACTGGCCGGCGCCAGTGTGTCTGTGTTCCATTGCTGACTGACATCACATGAGCTTCGCCAGCGCTCTGAGGTAGCGCCTCGCTCCTCGGCATTAGCGCCTTAAGACAGGTGTGAAGCGCCTGATTTAGCGCTCCAATCACCTCCAGGGGCGATAAAAGCCAAGTTTGCCGTCGGAGGCGATAATTAGCGCCAGGCGCTAAACTTTGTGATCGGCCGATAATGGCGCCCCAAATGGGGCGATACTGAATTTTTCCCCCTATAGGCCAGTTAGCTAAACATCTGTCATTGGGAAAATGCTGGAATCCATTATTAAGGGAGTAATAGCAGGACATTTAGAAAATCATAATACAATCAAGCAGAGTCAACATGGTTTTATGAAAGAGAAATCATGTTTGACAAATTTATTAGAGCTCTTTGAGGATGTAATGAGCAGGGTGGATAAAGGGGAAACAGCAGATGTAGTGTATTTGGATTTCCAAAAGGCACTTTATAAGGTGGCACATAAAAGGTTACAGCACAAGATAGGAGCTCATGATGTTGGGGGTAATATAGTTAATTAAAAAACAGAACCTCAAGGGTAATAATCTTTGGATTATTACCTGAGCCACGAGCGAATTTGGCTAGGACAAATAAAATCAGAGAGTTAAATGCGTGGCTCAAAGACTGGTGTGGGAGAAATGGGTTTTGCTTCCTGGGACACTGGCACCAGTACTGGGGCAGGAGGGAGCTGTTCCGTTGGGACGGGCTTCACTTGGCCAGTGCTGGGACTAGAGTCCTGGCGGATCATATAACTAGGGCTGTAGAGAGGGCTTTAAACTAACTAGTGGGGGGGAGGTTCCCAGAGAGCAAATAATAAAAATGACAACAGAGTAGGTCATAGACTTAGGTAGCAGTGGGGAAATTAAAAACCAGAGCGTGTCAGGAAGGGGCAGAAGGTATGGAGTAAAAGGTAAAGTAATAAAAAGGGCAAAAGCAGGATCTAAGTGTCACAAAACATATTTGAAAGTTCTCTATCTGAATGCACGTAGCATTTGTAACAAAATAGACGAGTTAATGGCACAAATAACTACATATGGGTATGATCTTGTGGCCATTACAGAAACATGGCTGCAGGGTGACAATGCCTGGGAATTAAACATACCAGGTTATTTAACGATCAGGAAGGACAGGCAGGAAGGAAGGGGAGGTGGGGTGGCTATGTTAATAAAGGAAGGAATCACTGTAATACAGAGAAATGATATTGGGTCAAAAGATCAGGATAATGAAACAGTTTGGGTGGAGGTAAGGAATAATAAGGGGAAAAAAACAGTAGTGGGCGTAGTCTATAGGCCTCCGAACAGTTGCAACTCTGTTGGACGGAGTATCAATCAGGAAATAGTTGAGGCTTGTAATAAGGGAACATCTATAATTATGGGGGATTTTAACTATCATATTAATTGGACAAATCAAATTGGGCAGGGCTGCCTTGAGGATGAGTTCATTGAGTGTATTAGGGATGGGTTTCTTGAGCAGTATGTAACTGAACCGACCAGGGGGCAAGCAACCTTAGATCTGGTCCTGTGTAACGAGACAGGATTAATTAAAAATGTCCTAGTAAAGGATCCCCTTGGAATGAGTGACCATAACATGGTTGAATTCCATATTCAATTAGAGGGTGAGAAGGTTGGATCTCAAACAAGCGTGCTAAGCTTGAATAAAGGAGACTATGAAGGTATGAGAGCGGAATTGAGTAGAGTGGATTGGGAAAATAGATGAAAGGGTAAGACGATACATGATCAGTGGTGTACATTTAAGGAGTTATTTTACAACTTCCAAAAAATATATATTCCACTGAGAAGAAAAGGGTGTAAAAGAAAAGACAGCCATCCGTGGCTAAGTAAAGAAATTAAGGATAGTATTCGACTAAAAACAAGGGCATATAAGGTAGCCAAATCTAGTGGGAGGATAGAGGATTGGGAAAACTTTAAAAGACAGCAAAAAATAACAAAAAGATTGATTAAGAAAGGGAAGATAGATTATGAAAGTAAATTAGCAAAAAATATAAAAAGAGATAGTAAGAGTTTTTATAGTTATATAAAAAGAAAAAGGGTGGCTAAAGTAAATGTTGGTCCCTTAGAGGATGAGACCGGGAAATTAATGGTGGGAAATATGGAGATGGCAAAAACACTGAATGAATATTTTACATCAGTCTTTACAGTAGAGGACACTAAGAATATCCCAACACTGGACAAACAGGGTCTATAGGGGGGGAGGAGCTAAACACGATCAAAATCACGAAGGAAGTGGTACTCAGTAAAATAATGGGACTCAAGGCGGATAAATCACCTGGACCTGATGGCTTACATCCTAGGGTCTTGAGGGAAGTGGCGGTAGGGATTGTGGATGCATTGGTAATAATTTTCCAAAACTCCCTGGACTCAGCAAAGGTCCCGGCAGACTGGAAAACTGCTAATGTAACACCCTTATTTAAAAAGGGCAGTAGACAGAAGGCTAGAAACTATAGACCGGTTAGCCTAACATCTGTGGTAGGTAAAATTTTGGAGTCCATTATTAAGGAGACAGTAACAGGACATTTGGATAATCATAATTTAATAGGACAAAGTCAGCATGGTTTTATGAAGGGGAAGTCATGTTTGACAAATTTGCTGGAGTTCTTTTAGGAAGTAACATATAGGGTGGATAAAGGGGAACCAGTGGATGTAGTGTATTTAGACTTCCAAAAGGCATTTGACAAGGTGCCACACAAAAGATTATTGCTTAAGATAAAAAATCACGGGATTGGGGGTGATATTCTGGCATGGATAGAGGATTGGCTATCTAACAGAAGGCAGAGAGTTGGGATAAATGGTTCATTCTCAGACTGGCAATCAGTAACTAGTGGTGTTCCGCAGGGGTCAGTGCTGGGTCCCCAACTCTTTACAATCTATATTAACGATTTGGAGGAGGGGACCGAGTGTAACATATCAAAGTTTGCAGATGATACTAAGATGGGAGGGAAAGTAGTGAGTGAGGAGGACATAAAAAACCTGCAAGGGGACATAGACAGGCTAAGTAAGTGGGCAGAGATTTGGCAGATGGAATACAATACTGTAAAGTGTGAGGTTATGCACTTTGGCAGGAAAAATCGTAGAGCAAGTTATTATCTTAATGGCAAGAAACTGGAAAGTACTGAAGTACAAAGGGATCTGGGGGTCCTGGTGCACGAAACTCAAAATGTTAGTATGCAGGTGCAGCAAGTGATTAAGAAGGCCAATGGAATGTTGGCTTTCATTGCTAGGGGGATAGAATATAAAAATAGGGAGGTATTGCTTCAGTTGTACAAGGTATTGTTGAGACCGCACCTGGAATACTACATACAGTTTTGGTGTCCATACTTAAGAAAAGACATACTTGCTCTCGAGTTAGTACAAAGAAGGTTCACTCGGTTAATCCTGGGGATGAGAGGATGGACATATGAGGAGAGGTTGGGTAGATTGGGACTCTACTCATTGGAGTTCAGAAGAATGAGAGGCGATCTTATTGAAACATATAAGATTGTGAAGGGGTTGGATCGGGTGGATGCGGGGAGGATGTTCCCGATGATGGGTGAAACTAGAACTAGGGGGCATAGTCTTAGAATAAGGGGCTGCTCTTTCAAAACTGAGATGAGAAGGAACTACTTCACTCAGAGGGTGGTAGGTCCATGGAATATGCTGTCCCAAAAAGCTGTAGAAGCTACATCATTACATAAATTTAAAACAGAAATAGACAGTTTCCTAGAAGTAAAGGGAATTAAGGGTTACGGGGAGCGGGCAGGAATTTGGACATGAGTCTAGGTTCGGATTGGACATGGCCCTGTGGGTAGCGGAGCGGGCCCAGGGGCCGTGTAGCCTGCTCCTGCTCCTATTTCGTGTGTCTAATTCTGTTAGATTCAGGAGATAGTTCTGTGATAGTAGATTGGCAGTTAGGATCAGATCAGCCATGATCTTATTGAATGGCGGAGCAGGCTCGAGGGGCTGATTGGCCTACTCCTGCTCCTATTTCTTATGTTCTTATGTTCTTATGTAGTATGGGTAGAGGATTGTCTAACTAACAGAAAACAGAGAGTCGGTCTAAATGGGTTATTTTCAGGTTGGCAAACGGTAACTAGCGGGGTGCCACATGGATCGGTGCTGGGGCCTCAACTATTTTCAATCTATATTAATGACTTGGATGAAGGGACCGAGTATAATGTAGCCAAATTTGCTGACGATGCAAAGATAGGTGAGAAAGCAAGTTGTGAGGAGGACACTCGGATTTTGTCATGGTGGGCGGGCTGGGGCGTGTCAGGTGGAAATCGTGTCAGGGCCCCGACTCCTAAGTGATGTGTTGAAAAAGTGGGAATTTTCCCCTAATTGGGCAATTGATTTCCTGCATGTGGGAACCACTAGCCCAATGAGTCTTTTCATACAGAAAGTCGCCTCCGATGATGTAATCATTGCTGTTGGATTTAAGGCCTGCAAGCAGCCTTGCTTCTTCTGGAAACTGCAAAGGCTCTGCAATTTATATGAAGGAGTTGAATTGTGGAAAATGTCAATGATCAAGCAGAAGTGTGCTCCTTGGCTTGATGAGCCCTCCCTCCTGTTGTATGAACGCATTAAAGCATAGAATCAGGCAGACAGGCTTATAACTGCGATGTTCACTTTATTGTGTAAAATGGCCGACTGCCGTTTTTCCTGGGTAATTCCCATAATGCAATGCACATTACATTACCGTATTAACTGGTGTTAAACTCGCACATTACATTACCGTATTGACTGGTGTCAAACTCTCAATCAATACACGACATCCCCCTTTTCCTTGGAAACAAACTTGCAGTTTACAATTGCAGTTGCTTACAATAACACTACATAACTTATTTGGTTTATAAACTTTTTACAAACTTGTGTCTTACCACACAACTAAATAATTCCCAGGTTTAAACATTTAACATCACCCATGCAGTTCTCGCACAGTTTATGTTGTGACATAATCAGACAGTCTTTGGGGTTTTCTTTTAAACCTTTGAGGTCTGGCTGTATTGGGTATGTCTGACATGTTGGTGTCAGTGGGTATTGCCTGTGTCACAGTGGTATGTGTGTCAGGGTCTACTATACTGTCCTCAGTCCCTTGTGTTTCCTCCTGCTCATGGAGTGTCTCCTTTGGTCCATTGGTTCTGTATTTCTTCACAAACGTAGTGTTTCTCGAGTAGCCTGCTCTGTCTGGAGATTCTACAACTACTTGACTCCCTGTTTTACTCAAAACTTTGTGGGCTGTGGCATTAAAAGGAGTGGTGAACTTGTCCACTTTGTCCTGCCATAGCAGCACCGTGTCGCCAACTTCCACTTCTGAGTATTGTGTTCTCCGCTGTTCATCTGCGTACAGTTTGGACTTGCCTTTTTGTTCTGCGTCCCGGTCACGTACTTCCATGTCTGCGTGCGACCCTGTGATGTCTGGCAGCTTTCCTCTCATTTTCCGTTTAAAGAGCAGCTCTGCCGGGCTCTTTCCTGTCGTGGCATGGTCAATGCTCCTGTACACAGTCACATATTTTCTAAGTTCACGTTTCCAATCTAGTCCTTCTGACTGAGCAATTCTGATTCTCTTCATCAGCGATACATTCTGGCGCTCGACTTCTCCATTAGCCTGAGCCCATTTTGCTGTCGTTTTCAGGTGTTTGATCCCGTTGTTTTCACAGTATTCTTTGAATAATTCAGATCTGAATTGGGGACCATTATCAGATTTACAGGTGATTGGCAAACCATGACGGCTGAAGATTGACTCTAAACTATCAATAACCTTCTCTGTTGTTGTGGAGGTCACGATGTCGTATTCATAGTAGCGACTATAATGATCAACTACCACAAGAATGGAGTGGTTGGATGGCAAGGGTCCCAGTAAGTCTATAGCTACATCCTGCCAGGGGCCCTCCGTTAATGGTGTTGGTCTCAGCGGTTCAGGTGGGTCGGGTCTGGCTAGTATCTGACAGCCGTGGCACGCTTTACAGTGTTTTTCAGCTGCCTTGTCAATGCCAGGCCACCAAACCTTGGTTCTGAGATGTTGCTTTGTTCCAACTATTCCCAAGTGTCCTTCATGTGCTAACACCAGGGCTCGTGCGTGTAACACTGTGGGTAGCACGATGCGTGTTCCCCGAAGAACTAGGCACCCCACTACGCACAGCTCGTTTGCAATTGCTGCATAAGCTTTACAGTTCTCAAAATGTCCGTTTGTGATTGCCTTCCGTACCTCAATCAGCTCTGGGTCGCTAACAGAGGCTTCCTCCACCTCTCTAGTAGTGTGCTTTTGGTGTCGCACTCACAGCTACAAATCTCACGTATTCATCTGAGCCATGAGAATGTCTCTCCTGTTTTGCTGTCTCCCCCAGCAATCGTGACAGTGGGTCTGCAATGTTTTGCTTGCCTGGAATGTGTATCACCTTAAAATCGTACGGCTGTAATCTAAGTACCCATCTCTCTATACGGGCACAGGGTTTAGAGTGTGGGCCGTATATCACTTGTAATAGCTTATGGTCAGTTACCAAGTTAAATTTTCGGCCATACACATATGGATGCAGCATCTCACAAGCCCATACAAGAGCTAAGGCCTCTCTCTCTGTTTGAAAGTATTTCCTCTCACAGTCTGTTAAACTACGACTTACATAGCATATTGGCACCTCTTGTCCCTGTTGGTCCTGCACTAGTACTGCGCCTAAACCTACAGGACTGGCATCTGCTATCACCTTGTTTGGTGCGTCCTTATCAAAATATGCTAAAGTGCCGGCTCTGGCCAACTCTTCCTTGAGTGCATTGAATGACTGTCTCTGTTGTGATCCAAATTTAAATGGTGTGTCTTTCCTCGTCAGGCGTCGCAGTGGCTCTGATAGCGTTGCAAACTGCAGGATGAATCTGCTACTGTACCCAACGAGTCCCAAGAAACTCCTCACCTCTGTAGCATTCTCTGGTTCCTGAGCTTCTGCCACCGCTCGCACTCTCTCTGCTGTTGGTCCGATGCCCTTTTCAGACAACAGGATTCCTATGAAAATCAATCGGTCCATGTTGAATTGGCACTTCTCTGAGTTTAGTATCAGTCCACTTTCCATTAGTCTGGTCATGACAGCGTGCAGGCATCTGTCGTGCGTTTCCTGGTCGTGTGCATGCACGATAATGTCGTCTGAGATGTTTTCAACACCCTCTATTCCAGCTAAGGCATTAGCTATCTCATGCTGATATTGCTCACTAGCTGAAGATACACCAAATATCAGCCTTTTGTAACGGTATACTCCGTTATGTACTGCAAACGTTGTGATCTCTCATGACTCAGGGGTCAGTTCTAGCTGGTGATAACCCCATTTCAGGTCCAGCTTACTAAACACCGTCGAGCCGTTCATACCTTGGAGTATCTCATCAATGGTGGGGATTGGATATCGTTCCCTCACTATTGCCTGGTTTGCTCGTCTCATGTCTAGGCATAACCTTACATCCTTATCCGCTTTTGGTACAATAACCACAGGATTTACCCATGGGGTGGGACCAGTTACAGGTTCGATAATGTCCATGTCCCTCAATAGTTTTATTTTGGCCTCTACTGCCCCCCTTAAGTTGAATGGTATACGCCTGCGTGGCTGGGCCACAGGCTTCACTTGTGGGTCGATATACAAACTGATCTGTTTTGTGTTCAGCCTTCCTACTCCCTGGAACACCTTTGGATACCTCTGTTCTAGTAGCTGTCTTACATCTACCACAGCTGAGACATCTGCGTCTATTTTTAAAACTCCCAGTTTCATGGCTGTCTCCCTTCCTAGCAACGGCTCTCCATTGCCTTTAACCACAATGAACTCCGCCTGCTCAGTTCTCTTACCTATTGTAATCCCACATGTGAATACATCTTTAACTGACAGTGGTCGGCTAGAAGCATAAGAGAATAACTTTCTCTCTGTCTTAGGGACATGTGACTGACAGTTAATGTGTTCTGACTTTAATCCTTCTGATGTATTCTCATCTATCACATAACTAGTTGCACCCAAATCAATTAACATTCTCAGGTTCACTCCCCCCACACAAAAGGTAAGTCTCTCTGTCACGTTATTTCCAGTAACAGAAAATGCAAAGTCATTTTGTTCCTCTACATTGTTCACACTGTGTTTCTTTGTACCCTTTGTGCGGCATACTTTGGAGAAATGATCCTTTCCCTTGCACTTATTGTGGTGTATGTAACCTGTTCCACCTTAAGAGATGTACTACTTCCTCTGGCTGCTGTATACGTAATACCGGTGGTGACCACACCGGTATATAAGCACTGTGTAGTAATATTGTATTCAGTATAGTCCCTACCTCCAACCAGTAAAGACCTGTTGAATTTACTCTTGTAGTCTGTGTAGTAATTATCACTATAACACACAGACTTAACAGTGGCGACGAGTCCGATTCTTACCCTGCGGCAGTTATTTCCACGGCGGCTTCGTCCACAGACAGGACGTCGAAGAGAGGTTTCCACCCTCATCACCCTACTGGAAGACACGTCGAGCGGCAGGCATCGAGAAACCGGAGTGCAGAAGACATCCTGACCTCGAAGCCTCCATCAGCGACTGTCAGCTTCTTCTTTCTACCTCGGTGGTGGGTAAGCCGGGCAGCGACGTGACAGAAAGTCAACCGCGTTGGCTGTACAGACGGGGCTGTGAAGACGGAGGAATAAGGGCGGTGAGATCGATCGCGACCGGAGATAAGGACCGGGCTGCTTTCGAGCGAGAGGCGCAGCGCGGGGACATCGATCGCGACCGGAGATAAGGGCCGCATTTGGGCTAAAAGGCGCAGCGTCTGGGGAAACTGAAGGCGCGAGAGCCGCGGTGAAGTGGAGAAAGCGTCGGGGGACGGTTGAAGACCACCAAGCGCGGGAAAACCACCATTTTGTGGGCGGAGGACGATGACAAGAGCGGGAAGCCGCCATCCTGGATAACATAAAAATACAATAAATTGCAACGATGCCTAAACATGGGAACATTAATACCTTTGATCGTGACATCGAAGATTGGGCCATGTATGTAGAACGCATACAAAATTATTGTAAGGCAAATAAAATTCCTGATGCAGATAAAGCACTAACATTATTAAATTTAATGGGTGCGAAGACATACGGGCAATTGAAACACCTTGTATCACCAGATGAACCGGTGGATAAGACGTTCGAGGAGATTGTTACTGTCCTGAAAAATCATCTAAACCCCACGCCGCTGATGCTAGCGGAACGATTTAAATTTTACGACAGAAGGCAGCTGCAGAATGAAAGCAATGCTGAATATTTGATGGAATTACGTAAGCTAGCAAAATATTGTCAATTTGGAACGGGACTGACAGAGGCACTACGAGATAAATTTGTGTGTGGTTTATTTAAACAGGATACACAAAAGCGACTGCTCGAGGAGAATGAGCTGACGCTTGAGAAGGCGGTCACTATGGCAGCAGCACACGAAGCCGCAGCGAGAGGCACGGCAGTAATGCAGCTATGGTCACCGGAACTCGGTACAAACAAATTGGGTTTGAGTTCTGTCAAATGTTATCGTTGTGGAAGGACAACGCACGATCAGAACCAGTGTTGGTTTAAAAACCAAGAATGCAGAATGTGTGGCAGGCTTGGCCACATAGCTAAAGTATGCCGGTCAGGAAAGAAGACCAGCAACAAAAAGTCACCGCAAGGAAAATACGCAAAGGTACACAAGGTGACAAAGAACAGTTTGACCGAACAGAAATCAGATTCAGACGCTAGCAGTAATGAACTGGATAGCTTAAGAGTACACAACGTTGGTAAGGATGCAGATCTCCAGACAGTTTGGGTCACTCTTCAGATAGCAGGAGTCCAAGTAAAAATGGAATTGGACACTGGATCGGCATTGACGGTCATGAATAAGAAAGATTACAGAAGGTTATTCCAACATATTCCCCTACAGGATACGGAGATTATATTGAAAACATACACGGGGCAAAGAGTGTACGCCATCGGAAAAGTAGAGGTAGAAGTGGTCCACAAGGGCGAAGAAAGCCAAGTAATGGACTTATATGTGCTACCTGAAGGAGGTCCACCACTACTAGGACGGGAGTGGATTAGGAAAATGAATATGGACTGGCACTCCTTGAAGGCACTAACGGTAGATTCCGGGGAAACAGATGTCAAACCTAAACGATTGTCCAGAATATTGGATGATGCTAAAGAGGTGTTCCAGCAGGGACTGGGAACACTGAGAGGAATTACGGCAAACATCAAGATTGATGAACATGCACAACCAAAATTTTTTAAAGCCAGACCGGTACCCTATGCAATATGACCTACTGTTGAAGCGGAACTGGAAGCACTAGAACGTTCAGGTGTACTGTCTAAGGTAGATTGGAGTGAGTGGGCTACGCCCATTGTTCCCGTTATGAAACGTCCTGCGAGCAACAAGCCAGGAGATCCAGGAAAGGTTCGCATCTGTGGAGATTTCAAAATCACCGTTAATCCGGTGCTTCACACGGTGCAGTATCCGCTTCCACGGATTGAGGATATTTTCGCTTCATTGTCTGGCGGGAAACACTTCACCAAGATAGACCTGGCGCAGGTGTACTTGCAGATGGAGGTTGAGGAAGAGTCACGCCAATACCTCACGATCAACACGCATCGAGGGTTGTACCGGTACAATAGGCTGGTTTTTGGAGTGGCATCGGCTCCAGCAATTTGGCAGAGGGCCATGGAGCAGGTATTACAGGGAATTCCAGGCACACAATGTTACCTGGACGATATTCTGATCACAGGTGATGGTGATGAACAACATCTCGCAAACTTGGAACTGGTGCTCAACAGACTGAAAGAGTGTGGACTTAGAGTAAATCGGCAGAAATGTGAGTTCTTCCAGAAGCGGATCTCGTACTGTGGCCATGTCATTGACCGGGAGGGGCTTCATAAGTCTCCTGACAAGATTGAGGCAGTTGTAAAGGCTCCCGCTCCGGAGAATGTCTCTCAGTTGAGGTCGTTTCTAGGATTAATTAACTATTACCATAAATTTCTGCCAAATCTATCCACGGTACTGCACCCGTTAAACGCTCTTTTACAGAAAGGGGTACCATGGGAATGGGGCGAAAACTGTAAGAAGGCATTTTGCAAAAGCAAAGAATTGATCACCTCAGAGGAAGTGTTGGCTCACTTCAACCCGACACTGCCTATTCGGTTGGCTTGTGATGCTTCTCCATATGGTATTGGGGCAGTACTCTCACACAAGTTGCCAAATGGCACGGAAAGGCCAGTCGCGTTTGCATCCAGATCATTGACCTCCGCTGAGCGCAACTATGCGCAGATCGATAGGGAGGCTCTCAGCCTTGTATGGGGAGTGAAGAAGTTTAATCATTACCTGCAGGGCCAAAAATTCACACTTCTGACAGACCATCAACCGTTGGTATCCATTTTTAACCCTAAGAAGGGTGTTTCGGTGATGACAGCGCAGCGTCTCCAGAGATGGTCTCTTTTCCTAGGGGCACATCAATATCAAATAGAATTCAAAGGTACGAAACAGCATGGCAATGCTGATGGGCTGTCGCGCCTGCCACTACCTGAAGAAGAAGACACGACAAAAGTTGACCCTGTTGAGTTATTTCATTCGACCATCATCGAGTGTTTACCAGTCACCAATGCAAGTGTTGAAAGAGAAACCAGGAACGACTCGACACTGTCCAGAGTCTACGAGGTGACAGTGAAAGGATGGCCAACACGGGGTGATCCTCTGTTACCGGCATTTTCGGCAAGGCGAGACCAGCTGTCCGTCTGCCATGGTACCTTGATGTACGGCACAAGAGTGATTATTCCTCCCAAGTTAAGGGAAAGAGTTTTAAACGAACTGCATGAAGGTCATCTGGGGGGAGTTAAAATGAAAAGTCTTGCTAGGGCTTATGTATCGTGGCCGGGTATTGACCAACAGATTGAGGAGTTAACGAAAAGCTGCGCTGGGTGCCAAAAAGTGCAAAATGCACCTCCGATAGCACCGCTACACCCATGGGAATGGCCTTCAGCCCCATGGCAACACGTACACATTGACTTTGCTGGTCCATTCATGGACTCCATGTTCCTAATCGCGGTGGACGCACATTCCAAATGGCCAGAAGTCATCAAGATGAATACCACTACTTCAGAAAAGACAATTGCGGTGTTAAGAACAATATTCGCAAGGAACGGATTGCCAGAACAGATCTGTTCGGACAACGGACCACAGTTTGTATCGGAAGAATTCCGACAATTCTTAAAGAAGAATGGAGTAAAACATTATACCTCTGCCCCATATCATCCGGTGACAAACGGGTTGGCTGAAAGATTTGTCCAGACATTCAAAAAGGCAATTAAGGCCATGAACGATGATCAGATTTCGCTGCAACACAAGGTCGACAAGTTCCTGATGTCATATCGAAACGCTGATCATACAGTGACTAACCAAAGTCCTGCCATGATGTTTTATAACAGGAGGTTGTGGTCCAAGTTGGACTTGTTAAAACCAAATGTGCGGAGGGAAGTGGAAAACAAACAGCTTCGGCATATTAACAACAAGACCACTCGAACTTTCGACGTAGGACAACCAGTGTTGGCAAGGGGCTATGGAAACGAAAAATGGCAGTCTGGAACAATTCGGGCCAGACAAGGACCTCTGATGTACACAGTAGATATTGGTCATAATGTGATAAGGCGTCATGCGGATCAACTGGTAGAGTCGAGAGCAAGGGTCGAACCCATGGTTGTGACAGAGACAACTGTGGAAGACGTTAATGAACCTGAAGCATCTACCTCGGCAGGGAATGTACTTGATGATGATGACACCCAATACATTGGAAACCAAATAGAGGAGGCACCTCAACAACAAGAATCAGAGACTACTGAGAGGCGTTATCCAAGCCACATCAGAAAGCCTCCTGAGAGACTGAACCTTTGAACTGTTATACCTGAAGTTATATATGTATATATGTTATTATGTTATGTTAAATGGGGATATGACTGTTAAGCTAAAAAGGGAGGATTGTGGTGTATGTAACCTGTTCCACCTTAAGAGAACTTAAGCCTGTTCCACCTTAAGAGATGTACTACTTTCTCTGGCTGCTGTATACGTAATACCGGTGGTGACCACACCGGCATATAAGCACTGTGTAGTAATATTGTATTCAGTATAGTCCCTACCTCCAACCAGTAAAGACCTGTTGAATTTACTCTTGTAGTCTGTGTAGTAATTATCACTATAACACACAGACTTAACACTTATGACACGTTTGTCCGCGTGCTGGGCATTTCAGATCTCTGCCCATGTGATCTGTGTGTCCACATCTGTAACTTTTCCTTTCGTTCCTATCGCCATTTCCCTTTGGTTTCTCTGTCGAGCTTTTCGCATCATACCCTCTTTTCTGTGTAACACGACGAACAGTATCTGTCTCCGCCTTCTCTGTACATGACATGGCTGACATCTGCTCCTCGACGTTTTCACATTGTGAGGCCAATTGTAACGTGCGGGCGAGCATTAGACCTTGCCCTTCCTCTAGCAATTTCCTCCACACATAGGCTGACGTGCACCTACTCAGGATAGCGTCTTTTATTTGATTATCCGCACCCCCCCACCAAAAGCACAGTCTTTAGCAGCCTGCCGCAAGCGAGTAGCAAATTGTTGCACAGTCTCACCTGTCTTCTGGGACAACTTATGAAAAGTCTGTCTAGCAAATGCTGTGTTGACCTGGGGCACGAAGTAATGATTCAAAGCACTAACTGCCGCCGTGTAGTCTGCTGGCTCTCCTGTGTCCGGTAGAGTCGAAAAGATATCCTGGACATCTGGTCCTGCTAGGTGTAGAAGTAGAGCTCTTCTCCTCTGCTTTGTGGCAGCTGTAGAGGTATCGTCGATAATGAGTCCTTTGCCATCGGCATAAAGCTCAAAAGACGTTAACCACCTCATCCATCTTGGACCCAACATGGCTAGCTCGGCGAAGCATGCAAAATTTTGAATGCCGGTCTTCTCCATCCTAGCTAACTAAAACTTGGGCAACTACCTATCTAAAATGATTCCGTTCGTTATCCTCGTCGCCAATGTTGTATGAACGCATTAAAGCATAGGATCAGGCAGACAGGCTTATAACTGCGATGTTCACTTTATTGTGTAAAATGGCTGACTGCCGTTTTTCCTGGGTAATTCCCATAATGCAATGCACATTACATTACCGTATTGACTGGTATCAAACTCGCAACCAATACACGACACCTCCAAGCTCTGCTGCACGGAGCCAGCTGTAATAATAAGGTGCTGTTCCCTTCCTCAGGGAGAAGAAAACCACCCCAGCCGACAAAAGCTGTGTGGCTAAAAGTGGCCCAGGAGGTCAACGCTATCTCTATGTGCCGCAGAACCTGGCTGCAGTGCAGGAAGAGGTTTCATGAACTTCTCTGCAGAGGAAAAGTGAGTATGACTTTCTCATCACCCTCAATCTGATCCTCATTGCCTCTCCTCACCAGCACTCTGCTTTGCCAACCTCTTCCTCCACAGCCCACTTGACACTTACATCCCTGCACCCTTACCCATTCCCTCTCTCTCTATGGTCACATTCACTTAACTATTTGACCATGCAGCCCTCACACTCCCTATCACTGTGATGCCATGACAACAACAACTTTCAACACACAGGGAGGGTCTTTTGTATCTTTCTAAGCATCTATGCTATGGATGCTCTACACACACTCCTTCATTCTCATTCAAACTCCACTTGTGTCCCTCATTGCAGGAAAAGAGAGCCCACAATAAGAGGGAAAGAGCCATGACAGGAGGAGGGCCACCCTCAGTAGCCCAGCTCACCCCCTGGGAGGAGGCAGCCCTGGAAATTGCTGGGATCGAGGAGGATATCTAAGTGGAGGACAGACAGACGGCGCATCACAACAAGCTGGTGACAGAATGGTTTGGAATCTCTCTCATTGACATAGCACAAGTCACTGATAATGATTCTGATGCTCTAACAGATTGATTTATGATCAATTGCAATATTCAATGTGCATGTAACCTTGGCCTCACATCTTGAACTCTTACCTTTACTCCACAACTGGACCATCGAAAGCCCCTGTCCCCACTATCCAGGAGGAACAGGCTGAGCCTCCAGACTCCTCAGAGGAAGTTGCGACCTCTGAGGGCGCAGCGTCAGCAGAATTCAGCACACCCAGCACCAGCGCAGACACTCACACCTTGTTGTCACCTGGTGTATCACAGCTCGCAAGTGAGCATCAGCAGATGGTGAAGATAGGGACAGCAGTGGAGAGTCCTCATTGGAGGGAGCAGGACTCTGTCAGCTCGGCTCCGCTGCATGTCGACCCTGTGCCTCCGGGTCCATCCAGAAGGAGAGTGATGCTGGAACTCCAGGAACAGGTGCAGGTTTTGTCTCCAGGGTTGCTGCGACTGTGGAGTGAATGGAGGAGTCCATCGTGAACATGAGCAGGGCCTTTGTGGATGCATTGGCGCATGAACGCATCACCACAGAAAGGATGGCAACCTACGTGGAAAGGATGGCTACTTCCATGGTAAGGATGGCTACTTCCATGGTAAAGCTGGCTACCATAGAGGAGAGGATGGCTACACTAGAGGAGAGGATGGCTACATCCATGGAGGAGCTTAGTCACCAGGGTTTTGAAAACATGGTCATTATTCAGAAAAGAATGACATCTCTTGAGGAGCAATGGTCAGATATTGAGCAGACAAACCAGACCTTCATGCAAGTCCTCTGGAGTAGGACTTCCAGTGCAGAAACAGGTCCTCATGGCCCCCCTGCAGTGCAGCAAGGTGCTGTCAAGCCACTTGCTAGCTCTGAAGTGGGGCTGGCCCATGAGAAGAATGTTGGTGGCAGACAACAAGGAAGTGGGGGCTCCTCTCCAAACGCTCACACGACCATGCCACAGCAAAGTCCTCGGTCAGAGCCCCACCAGAGTCCTCACCCAACTGAGATGGGCATCTCAGCCTCTGCACAGCCACAGGAGCAGCAGACTGTTGCTGAGCCCTCACAGGCTCGCAACCCCAGAGGACGCCCGCCAAAGGCATCGAGACAGGAGCAGCAAGAGTGTGAGCAAGGGGCCTCCACATCTGCTGAAGCCACAGGGGAAGCACCACGTAGGAGCACGCGTAAGAGGAAGATAAAGCACAAGTAGTCACAAGGGTAGTCACTTGGGTGCTGTGTTGTTTTGTTTTTGGACCAGCCATCATTCTGATTGTATTATAAAGTGTTTTAATGGCAAACTGTTGAAGTTGTGGCCTGTGTCATTTCGCGAATGGGACTTTCACATTGAGGGCTTAGGGTGCCTTGTGATTATCAGAATGGTGGTCAGAGTGATAGGATTCCGCAGGTTCTTGGCCATTGTCGATGCTCTGGTAAGAAGGAGCGAGACTAAAGTGCTTGATTGTGCAGGCTAAGCAAACCTGGCCAGGATGAATGCGTCCCTTGCATCCCGGGCAGCAATGTTGTCGCGCGCTGGTGCCTTCTGACCTGTGCAGCTTCAGGTGGGTGACTCACAGCTTGGCGCTCCTGTTGATGCTCCTGCTGTTGGTGCTGCTGTTGCTCATGGTTCTGCTGCTGCCGCGGCTGGTCTTCGTCCGAATCTGATGTCCAGGAGGAAAGTAATTAAATGGTCGCCATGCTTCTGGTATATGCCTCAGTTGAGGAAGCGCTTAGTCAAGGTGGGGAGAAGGGTTTCCCAGGAGGTCACACTGGAGATGGGTGTCAGGCTCCAAACTTCCACAACAATGGGCATGCCTGCTAAAAGCTCCCCCAGACCTGAGACAACAAAGTTCTGCAACCTGCAAATGATCATTGGTGAAAACTCCTTTGTAATGGTGGAGCTGCAGCTGTGAGTAAGCAATCCACCAGTGAGGCTACCAGGATTACCTGGCGTGTCCCAGAGGAGGCGTGCAGGATGGGGGGAATGACTAAAAATCGGAAAGGCCTCTCAAAATGGGATTATAGAGGCTATTAAGTGGTTGTTAAGGGCCTTAAGGGCCTGTCCCGCCTCTTGGAGGCAGAATGGAAAGGGGGTCAGAAAACACGCATTTCAGAAAATTGCTCGGTGGCGGGATGGAGGCGGGATTGGGCCCGCCCGCCATTTTTGGCGATTTTAACAACTCACACGCCTCCAATCCCGTCTCCTCGAGCCAGGCTAAATCGAGCCCAAAGAGTCTGCAAAGGTATATAGACAGGTTCAGTGAGTGGGCAAAAATTTAGCAGATGGAGTATAATGTGAGAAAATGTGAGGTTATCTGTTGTGTATGTACCTTTAAGGGAATAACTGGTCTCAGACTGCAGTACCGGCAGTGACCACCCCTGTATAAAAGGCGCTAGCAATCTTCTGTAGTTTCAGTTTCCCGTTTGTCTCCATTCAGTAAAGACTTGTTATAACCAACTCCTGCTGTCCGTGTCTCAATTATACACAGACATAATATTGGCAACGAGCAGATACGAACTTACCTACAGTCTGCACCACCTCATGGGATCCATTCCTGAAGCGAAGTGAGCAGAGGTCGAGGCCAGAAGGAAGAAAGAAGCAGTAGAAACGGGCGTCGACCGTGGGCATCCGCCCCTGTGTTAGCGGAGTTGAAGATTGCAGGAGAGGCTGTCGAAAGCGGGGCCTGGTTCCTGTCGACGGTGCTTCAGCTAATCGGGCTGGTGGCAGGTAGTACACTGATCCTTCCTGGGCTGCGGCGGTCGAGAACTCGAGCGGGTGGCTTGCAACGGGGCCAAGCAGCATTGTCGGGAAGAGGAGAGGGAGAGAGGGTGGAGCACACAGGGCGCGGCCGGTGCTAAGAAGCCGGGCAGCGTACAGACTCGAGAAGAGGGAGGCAAGAGTCCCACAGGGTTGTTCCACGACGGGAAAATAATAAAATTAAAAAAAGAAATATTAAACGCGCAGAAAACCGCGAGGAGCTGCAGGTTGCAACAGAAACCGTGGGAAGCAGCGCTAGCAACAGCGGGGAAGAAGGCAAAGCGCGGGAGGCACCATCTTAATCAGCGGGGAAGAAGGCAAAGCGCGGGAGGCGCCATTTTGTTAAATCGGGGAAGAAGGCAAAGCGCGGGAGGCGCCATTTTAGATTTTGAAGATGCCGAAGACAGGCTGTATCACTTGCCTTTGATAATGCAATAGAGGACTGGACCACGTATGTGGAAAGAGGCGAGGTATATTGCGAGGCAAACGAAGTAGCCGATGAGAAAAAGGCATCGGTATTGCTAAACTTAATGGGCGCTAGAACGTACGGCCTATTGTGGGACCTGATTACTCCAGCCAAACCGAGGGTGAAGAGTTTTAACAAAATTGTTGCTATCCTACAGGAACACCTAAACCCTGCACCGCTGCTAATAGCAGAAAGATTTAAGTTCCACAGGAGAACTCAGCATGAAGATGAGAGCAATGCTGAGTACCTTACGGAACTACGCAAGCTATCAAAGCACTGCCAGTTCGGAGCAGGACTGGCAGATACCCTACAGGACAAATTTGTCTGTGGACTCCTGAGTGAAGGAACACAGAAGAAGTTACTCTCAGAGAAAGAGCTGACGCTAGATAAGGCTTTCAGCGTGGCAGTATCATACGAAGCAGCAGCCAGGGGAGCTGCAGAAATACAACAAAAGCCACAGGAATACGGCACCCACGAAATGACACGGGGATTTGCAAAATGTTATCGCTGCGGCAGAACTAACCATGACCAGAAGGACTGCTGGTCCAAGGACAAAATATGCAGGCAATGCGGAAAGATGGGACACATTGCACGAGTTTGCAGGTCTGGGAAGAAGACCAACGACAACAAAAAGGCTACTAAGGAACCGTACAAGAAAGTACAAAAGATGACGGACAGTAGTTCCGAAGACCAGATGAGCGATAGTGAACCCGGGAACAAGAGGCTAAGCTGTCTCAAACTTCACAATGTAATCGCAAAAGAGGATCACCGAACCATTTGGGTCACCCTCACGATAGCAGGGTCCCGAGTTAAAATGGAATTGGATACGGGATCAGCGCTAACTGTCATGAATCGATGAGACTATGAGCGGCTATTCTCACGCATACCCTTGAGAGAGACATCCATCATCTTGACGACGTATACGGGGCAAAAGGTATACCCCAGAGGAAAAATAAGGGTGCCTGTCGAATACAACGGCAAGAAAATACGGAAATTGTATCTCTACATACTGCAAGATGGTGACCACCGTTATTGGGACGTGAATGGATCAGAAAGATAAGCTTAGATTGGCACTCCATTCATGCAATGACGGTGGATGGTAAAAAAGATGAAGACGTCACTCCTGGACAATTGTCAACAATCTTAGCTAACGCCAAAGAGGTATTTCAACAAGAACTGGGCACTCTTAAAGGCGTAACCGCCTTGATAAAAATAGCAGAGAATGCAATTCCCAAGTTTTTCAAAGCAAGACCGGTACCATATGCAATTCGCCCAGCCGTCGAGGCAGAGCTGGAGAATCTGGAGAATGCAGGCGTGTTGTCTAAGGTAGACTGGAGCGAGTGGGCGACACCCATCGTTCCTGTCATGAAGAAAACGTTAAGCAATAAGTCTGAGGAGCCAAGGAAGGTTCGCATCTGTGGGGACTTCAAGGTGACGGTGAACCCAGTCCTTCACACAGTACAATATCCTCTTCCAAGGATAGAAGACATCTTCGCCTCACTATCTGGAGGGAAGCGTTTTACAAAAATTGACCTAGCACAAGCGTATTTGCAGATGGAGGTTGAAGAATCCTCTAGGAAGTATCTCACGATAAACACTCACAAAGGTCTTTACCAGTATCATCGATTGGTATTTGGAGTAGCATCAGCTCCGGCGATATGGCAAAGAGCGACAGAACAAGTCCTGCAAGGGATTCCGGGGACTCAGTGTTACTTGGACGACATCCTAGTGACAGGTGAAGATGACAGTGAACACCTTAACAACCTAGAACAGGTGCTCACTAGACTACGGGAACATGGGCTACGAGCCAACCGCCCCAAGTGCGAGTTTTTTAAGAAACAGATATCGTATTGTGGCCACATGATTGATGAAGAGGGGTTACATAAGTCCCCTGACAAAATTGAAGCGGTTGTTAAGGCCCCAGCGCCTGAAAATGTGTTGCAACTGAGGTCATTCCTTGGATTGGTGAATTACTACCATAAGTTTTTACCAAATTTGTCCACAGTTCTGCACCCACTGAACGCCCTACTACGAACGGGAGTAGCATGGAAATGGAACAATGACTGTAAGTGGGCCTTTCAGAAGAGTAAGGACTTAATCACTTCAAGAGAAGTATTGGCTCACTGCAACCCATCACTACCGATAAGACTGGCGTGTGATGCGTCTCCCTACGGCATTGGGACGGTACTGTCACATAAATTCCTTGATGGTTTAGAGAGGCCGATAGCTTTTGCGTCACGCTCGTTAACTTCAGCCGAGCGTAACTACGCCCAGGTTGACAGAGAGGCCCTCAGCCTAGTGTGGGGGGTGAAGAAGTTCAATCACTACCTGCACGGTCAAAAATTTACTCGACTAACTGATCATCAACCTCTTGTCTCCATTTTCAACCCTCAGAAGGGCGTACTGATAATGACAGCACAACGGCTACAGAGGTGGTCCCTTTTCCTAGGGGCACACCAATATGACATCGAGTACAAAGGAACTAAACAGCATGGAAATGCTGATGGATTGTCGTGCCTACCGTTGCCGACGGTGGAAGAAGAACTTGCAGTGGATCCAATGGAGATATTCCACTCGACTATAGTCGAATGTCTCCCTGTGACGAATGCTAACATAGAAAAGGAAACTCGAGATGACCCGACACTGTCCCGGGTCTATGATTTAACGGTGAAGGGATGGCCAGCACATGGCGAACCACTGCTGCCAGCATTTTCGCTGAGAAGAGAACAGCTGTCAGTGTGCAGAGGAACCTTGATGTGTGGATCCAGAGTAGTAATTCCACCCAAATTGAAGGATAGAGTGCTCAATGAGCTTCATGAGGGTCATCTGGGAGGGGTAAAAATGAAGAACTTAGCCAGAGCGTTTGTGTGGTGGCCGGGAATCGATAGAGAAATCGAAGAGATGACCAAGAGCTGTACAGGATGCCAGAAGGTCCAAAACGCCCCACCACAAGCCCCTCTACATCCATGGGAGTGGCCCTCATCTCCATGGCAAAGGGTGCACATTGATTTTGCTGGTCCCTTCATGGACTCGATGTTTTTAATTGCGGTGGATGCACATTCAAAGTGGCCAGAGGTAATAAAAATGTCCTCAACCACCACAGAAAAAACTATCACAGTCTTACGAACCATATTCGCCAGGAATGGGCTGCCTGAACAGATTTGCTCTGACAATGGACCACAGTTTGTGTCTGAAGAGTTCCGGAGGTTCTTAATGAACATTGGTGTTAAGCATTACACATCTGCCCCATATCATCCAGCCACTAATGGATTGGCCGAGAGGTTTGTTCAAACATTCAAGAAGGCTATCAAGGCAATGTGTAATGAAGATATACCCCTACAACACAAGGTGGACAACTTCTTGTTTGCCTACCGGAATGCGACACATGCGGTTACCAACCAAACTCCAGCCATGATGTTCTTCAATCGAAGACTACGATGCCGCTTGGATTTGGTTAAGCCAAACGTCCGAAGAGATGTGGAGAACAGGCAGTTTCAGAATATGAATGAAAGGCCGACCAGGAGTTTTAAGATAGGTCAACCAGTTTTGGCCCGGGACTACCGCACAGAGAAATGGCAGCCAGGAACGATTTGTACATGGCAAGGACCTCTCATGTATACCGTGGACGTTGGAGAGAGCATTGTAAGACGCCATGCTGACCAGATTCTAGAGTCACTGGAAAACGTCAACTCCACACCACGATCTGATACACCTGGTGATGGAACCGAAGTACCAATTGCAGCTACTGCAGAATCGGTGATATTGGAAGCAGATGAACCAAACAACGACATTGATCCCGACTCAACCTTGCCAGAAGAACCTGATACCCCAAAGAGGCGTTATCCGGACAGAATCAGGAAGCCTCCTCAAAGACTGAACTTATAATTGCTTAACCTCAACCAATGTATCTAGCAACCGTAATTGTGATTGTAATTAGTTATCATTTAGTTGTTAAATGAATGTTATGTACTGTTTATCTAAAAGGGGAGGAATTGTTGTGTATGTACCTTTAAGGGAATAACTGGTCTCAGACTGCAGTACCGGCAGTGACCACCCCTGTATAAAAGGCGCTAGCAATCTTCTGTAGTTTCAGTTTCCCAATTGTCTCCATTCAGTAAAGACTTGTTATGATCACTCCTGCTGTCCGTGTCTCAATTATACACGAACATAATATTATCCACTTTGGTAGGAAAATAGAAAAGCTAAATATTATTTAAATGGAGAGGGATGGCAGAATTCTGCGGTACAGAGGGATCTGGGTGTCCTCGTACATGAAACACAAAAAGTTAGCATATGTAGGCATACATAAGAATTCTTAATTATTAATTATTAATGGGCCAGAAATTCGGGTTGGGGGCTTCCCGCGGGCGCAAGCCCCCGACCTGCACTTACCTAGCGCACCGGCCATTGTGCTGTGGGCCCCTGTGGGATTCCGATCCTGGGCCTCCTCCAACTGCCGGCGCGCAGTACTTGCGTATCCCAGGGGCGCAGTTAGTTCGAAGCGTCCCCTGGGATCACGTGGGCCATGGAGAGCCAATCGGAGCAGGGAATCTGTATTCATAGATTTGACAGGAAGACCTGTCAAATCTATGAATACAATTCAGCCCCAAAACAACACTAAAACTTCAAATACATTTTTTAAAAATCACATTTGTAAAATAACTATAAATTACATTAATTAACTATTTTAAACAATAATTTAAATTTTTGAAAAATTAATTACATTTTCTAATGGGGCTAAAAATAAACTTACCTTTCTTTAAATATTTAAAAATAATAAACCTGTGGAAAAAATGTTTTAATTTTACTTAATTCACCACTTACCTTGTTAAAAGCAGGCCTTGCGACTGCTTTTTAAAAGCGTAGCTCCTGGAGACTTACTGTCCCGGAGAAACCTGTAAAAAAAACGGAAGTTCCAGGCATACGCGCTGCCTCTCCGGTGCATGCGTTCGACCTGTGAACCCCTTCCTTGAAGGGGACGGAAGTTCCGGATTCCCGCGCATGCACAGTGCATGCACGAAACCGGCACTTTCGTTGGCCCTACGCGTGAGTAGACAGCGCGTACTCACCCGTGGGGACCCGAATTTCTGGGCTATTAATATTTCTTGAAATGCTTTGCCTGGCAAAAAGGTTTTTCAAATGAAATAAAGTTGGTGAATGTAACATACAGCCTTTCACTGATAAGGGGACATGGAATGTGCTTTGGTGTGCTTTACTAAAAGGCAGCAAACATGGTTGTGACTGCAGGGGGTCGCCATAGACAACAGAGAGAATAGAATATGTGATCAATGTCTGGCCGGCGAGGTTGAGACAGAGATGCATTTCCTCCTAAAATGCGAAAAATTCAACACATCAAGAAACATATTATTTGACAAGCTCAGCCAAACAACCCCAGATTTCAAGGAATTGGATGACCTGTCAAAATTAAGATTAGTCCTGGGAGAAGGAGACAGACCATACCTTGGTGCCAAATATGTAACAACATGTCACAACCTGAGGACTGTTTAAAATTAATACTGAATATACCCAATGATGTACAACGACTGTTTAAATTAATATTGTTTAAAGTAATATTGTATGTACCCAACGAAGGTCAAAATTGTTTGACACCTACAGAATGTTGGAAAACTGTACTTTTTGTTATGTAAGCTTTGGCAATATGGTTCCCTGTAAACTTTCATGCCAATAAAGCATTTGAATTGAATTGAATTGAATTGATAAACAAACCCCCTTAGTTTTGCAGACATTGCGTCTCTAATGACTTCTTGGTGGCTAAAGGGGAGGAGTCAAACCTTTGAAGTTTTGGAATGCAGAATACCAGGTAACACATGAACTGCAACCAAGTGGTGTTCTGCCACTTTTGTAAACTTTATGAGTGAATGAACAATTTTGGGCTGTGATAAAGGCAACTAATAAAGTCTTCCCCCCGCACAACTGACCCTTTCTCCCACTTGCAGAATTCCCGTTCTACCTGGACCCCTCCCCCGGCCTCTTACCCTCTCTAGATCTTTTCATCGCTAGCTGCCGCCGTGACATCGGCCGTCTCCATTTCTCTGCTCCCCTCACTCACTCCAAACTACCTCCCTCTGAACTTGCAGCACTCCATTCTCTTAGATCCAACCCTGACATTGTCATTAAACCCACTGACAAGGGTGGTGCTGTTGTTGTTTGGCGTACTGACCTCTACCTAGCGGAAGCTGAACGCCAACTCTCCGACACCTCCTCCTACCTTCACCTGGACCATGACCCCACTACCGAACATCAAACCACCGTTTCCAAGACTGTCACTGACCTCATCTCCTCTGGAGATCTTCCCCCTGCTGCCACCAACCTCATAGTTCCCCAACCCCGCACAGCCCGCTTCTACCTCCTTCCCAAGATCCACAAACAGGACTGCCCTGGTAGACCCATCGTTTCAGCCTGTTCTTGCCCTACGGAACGTATCTCTTCCTATCTTGACTCTATCTTTTCTCCCCTTGTCCAGTCTCTTCCCACCTACATCCGCGACTCTTCGGACGCCCTCCGCCACTTTAACAGTTTCCAGTTTCCTGGCCCCAACCGCTTCCTTTTCACCATGGACGTACAATCCCTCTACACCTCCATCCCCCACCCGGATGGCCTGAGGGCGCTCCGCTTCTTCCTTCAACAGAGGCCCGACCAGTCCCCATCCACCACGACCCTCCTCCGCCTGGCTGAACTTGTTCTCACATTGAACAACTTCTCCTTTAACTCCACTCATTTCCTCCAAATCAAAGGTGTTGCCATGGGTACCCGCATGGGTCCTAGCTATGCCTGCCTTTTCGTGGGCTATGTGGAACAATCTTTGTTCCAGTCCTACTCGGGTCTCCTCCCTCACCTCTTTTTCCGATACATTGATGACTGTATCGGTGCCATTTCCTGCTCTCACCCCGAACTTGACAATTTCATTCACTTTGCCTCCAATTTCCACCCTTCCCTCACCTTCACATGGTCCATCTCGGACTCTTCCCTTCCCTTCCTCGACTTCTCCGTCTCCATCTCTGGGGATAGGTTATCGACCAATATTCACTACAAGCCCACTGACTCCCACAGCTACCTGGACTACACTTCCTCCCACCCCGCTTCCTGTAAGGACTCTATTCCATTCTCCCAGTTTCTCCGCCTCCGCCGTATCTGCTCCGACGATGCCACCTTCCACACCAGTGCTTCAGACGTGTCTTCCTTTTTCCGCAACCGAGGATTCCCCTCTACCGTGGTTGACACTGCCCTCGACCGTGTCAGTTCTATCTCCCGCACTTCTGCCCTCACCCCTGCCCCTCCCTCCCGGAACCACGATAGGGTTCCCCTTGTCCTCACCTTTCACCCCACCAGCCTCCACATTCAACGGATCATCCTCCGGCATTTCTGCTACCTCCAAAGTGATCCCACCACCAAACGTATCTTCCCCTCCCCTCCCCTTTCAGCATTCCGCAGGGACCGCTCCCTCCGAGACACCCTAGTCCACTCCTCTATCACCCCAAACAGCCCTTCCCCTTCGCCTGGCACCTTCCCGTGCAAGCGGAGGAGATGTAACACCTGCCCCTATACCTCCCCCCTTCCCACTGTCCAGGGCCCCAAACACCCCTTCCAGGTGAAACAGCGATTTACTTGTACTTCTCGCAATCTAGTATACTGTATTCGCTGCTCACGATGCGGTCTCCTCTACATTGGGGAGACCAAACGCAGATTGGGTGACCGCTTTGCAGAACACCTCCATTCAGTCCGTAAGGGTGACCCCGAGCTTCCGGTCGCCTGTCATTTTAATTCACCGCTCCATTCCCACTCGGACCTCACCGTCCTTGGCCTCTTGTATTGTTCCACGGAAGCTCAACGTAAACTCAAGGAACAGCACCTCATCTTCTGATTAGGCACTTTACAGCCTTCCGGACTCAATATCGAGTTCAACAATTTCAGATCATAAGCTCGGCCCCCATTTCATTTTCTCTTGTAATTGTTCCACTCCTTTCCCCCCCCCCCTTTCCTTTTGTTTCGCTCTCACACCTGGCAGCTATCTTTTGCCCTGCCAGTACACTTTACACCTAATCCCAGCCTATTACCATCTCGTCTAGCTTCTAATCTCTTTTACTTCTTTTGTTTCTTTTATTCTTTTGTCCGATTGCAGCCCTGCCTTCGATCTAGTTTCTTTTCTTTCCAGTTTTGAAGAAGGGTCCAACCCGAAACGTCAACTCAAATTTCTCTCCACGGATGTTGCCTGACCTGCTGAGTTTTTCCAGCATTTTCTGTTGTTATAATGGATAGCCTCACAGGACGTGTGAGTGTGAACGTTTGACAGCTCAAACAGCTCAGGTTGAACATTAGAGGAACATTTCACTATCTCTGAAGGATTGATTTACTGCAAAAGGCAAGGAAAGCTTTATAAAACACAGCGGCTAAAGAATATCGGCGCTGAGTTGGAAGAAAGTGGTGTGGCCAGTCTTCTCGCCTACAAGGATCAGGCTGCAGTGGGAAGGAGGGGCCTGGTCGGTCTTTTCATTACGAGGACCTACAATCAACGCCGGACTGATCATCAGTGGGTGATTGTATGGATGATTTCCTGTAATATTATTGGTGGACTGAATAGTGGTTGGGGTTTTCAATCTGTCTTAGGAACAATAAAAGGTTAAAGACAGAACCCGTGTGTCTGGTGTAATTTCTCATAAATCTGAACTCTATAACCTGTTGGACGGGGCGAGGGGTAATCTCGCACGTCCTACACATACAGGTACAGCAAGTAATTAGGAAGGCAAATGGAATGTTGGCTTTTATTGCAAGGGGGATGGAGTATAAAAGTAGGAAAGTCTTGCTACAACTATACAGGGCGGTGGTGAGACCACACTTAGAGTACTGCGTACAGTTTTGGTCTCCTTATTTAGGGAGGGATATACTTGCATTGGAGGCAGTTCAGTGAAGGTTCACTAGATTGATTCCTGAGATGAAAGGGTTGTTTTATGAAGAAAGGTTGAGCAGGTTGGGCCTATACTCATTGGAGTTTAGAAGAATGGGAGGTGATCTTATTGAAACATGTAAGATTCTGAGGGGGCTTGACAGGGTGGATGCAGGGAGGATGTTTCCCCTCGTAGGGGAATCTAGAACTAGGGGGCATGGTTTCAGGATAAGGGGTCACCCATTTAAGACGGAGATGAGGAGGAATTTCTTCTCTTAGAGGGTCGTGAATCTGTGGAATTCTCTACCCCAGAGAGCTGTGGAGGCGGAGTCAGTGAATATATTCAAGGTGGAGACAGACAGATATTTGAGCTACAGGGGAGTCGAGGGTTATGGGGAGCGGGCAGGAAAGTGGAGTTGAGGCCAAGATCAGATCAGCCATTATTTTATTGAATGGCGGAGCAGGCTCGAGGGGCCGAATGACCGACTCCTGCTCCTATTTCTTATGTTCTTATGAGGGCAGCTGAGCTTCGGATGTAAGCACTGCACTACCATCCCCCTGCGGCGGTTGTCAGTTGTTTCACTTAATTTGAGTCAATATCGGAAGCTTAAAAGACAGCACACAACTAAATATAAATCCACAGGGCCCTGCACACAGTGTAACAATCTTAATTAGACCCAAGGAATCTGGATAGATTCAAGCTTTCTCGTAGTTCTTATATACCCTACAAGATCAAACCTAGTTATAAGTGGTGCATGTAGAATAATGTTCGAGGTCTGGGTTTCTATCGCTGGGCTGTGTTCCAAGAAACTGTGTGCTTTCTTTTTTCTCCTTCTTATTAAACGTCCTTCAAAAAGGTTATCAATAGAAGCCAGCCAGATGCAGGGGGCACGACTAATGGAAGACTTATATCCCCATCAACCAAAGCCAGACAAGAGCTGCGCCCTCATACCTGAACTTTATGAATATCAAACAGTTTCATTCCACCCAACCTTCAGAGGGAATTTGTTAAACCATTCTTTTCGTTGTGGAAAAGCTGTGACTTCTGACTTCGCAATTACAGGAACTCGTACAAAGACTGACCATTCTCGTACCTAGTATCACCCTCTTTCTCGAGTTGCCCTTAGTCTCTGGTCTTGCTTCCACAGGCCGTGCCTCACCCCACTGCTTCAGCTTTCACAGTTGATGAACGGTAATTCTGAAATGCACCATAATGAACAAAAAGTTAACCCTCTCTAAGATCTCCTGTGGCGGCCTCGCCCCTCCTCCCAATCTCTGTAACCTCCTCCAGCCCTACAACCCTCCGAGATCTCTGCGCTCCTCCAATTCTGGCCTCTTGCGCATCCCTGATTGTAATCACTCCACCATTGGCGGCCGTGCCTTCAGCTGCCTGGGCCCTAAGCTCTGGCATTCCCTCCCTAAACCTCTCCGCCTCTCTCTCTCCTCCTTTAAGACACTCCTTAAAACCTACCTCTTTGACCAAGCTTTTGGTCAACTGTCCTAATATCTCCTTATGTGGCTCGGTGTCAAATTTTGTTTGATAATTGCTCCCGTGAAGCACCTTGGGATGTTTTACTACATGAAAGGCACTATGTAAATGCAAGCGATGTTGCTTGTTGCCAGTCTGGGATGCGAGGTGTGGTTTTCGATGTTGACTGCACTCTCTTGGTACTATACAGAAGACAGGAGCCTTGTCCCTCACTGTAATACGGCAAATTAAACTGAAACAATGCCTCACATTACTGACGTTTACTCATAGGAATGTAAGGGCCGAATTTAACCACTGACACCAGATTAGAAAGGGATGTGCGGGGGTACGGGGTGGGGGAGCGGAGATGGGGGGAGGGCAGGAGTGGGGTGGTGTGAGGTGGTGTGGATGGGAGATGGGGTGGGGAGGGGTTGAAATAGGGTCAGCTTCCTGCCGTCTGGCTTGGTGATACATTCACTCCAGCCAGTATTTTAAGTCCCGGGGTTTCGGGAGGCGGGTGAGACCCTTGCCACAGGCAGATGAGGGTCTCGTTAAATTGCCGAAGCCGGGGTGGGGTGATGCCCTCGGAGGCAGGATAGGCCGCGGACCTCGGCTTTCTGGGCTGCTGACGAAGGCAAGGAGATAATGGTAAACCTTTATAAATCACTGGTTAGGCCTCAACTGGAGTATTGTGTCCAATTCTGGGCACCGCTCTTTAGGAAGGAAAGCCTTGGAGATTTGCTGGAATGGTTCCAGGGATGAGGGACTTCAGTTGTGTGGAAAGACTGGAGAAACTGGGATTGTTCCCTTAAGAGCAGAGAAGGTTAAGAAAGAAAGACTTGCATTTCTACAGCACCTTTCACAACCGCTCAAAGCGCTTTACAGCCAATAAAGTACTTTTGAAGTGCAGTCACTGTTGTAATGTAGGAAATGCAGCAGCCAATTTGCGCACAGCAAGCTCCCACAAACAGCAATGTGATAATGAGCAGATAATCTGTCTTAGTTATGTTGGCTGAGCGATAAACATTGGCCCCAGGATAAATTGCCTGCTCTTCTTTGAATAGTGCCATGGGATCTTTTACGTCCGCCTGAGAAAACAGACGGGGCCTCGGTTTAACATCTCGTCCGAAAGACGGCCCCGCCGACAGTGCGGCACTTTCTCAGCACTGCACTGGAGTGTCAGCCTAGCTTTATGTGCTCAAATTCCTGGAGTGGGACCTGAAACAACAACTTCCATGAATTCAAAGACAAGTGTGCTACCCACTGAGCCACAGCCGATCAACAGGTTTAACAGCGGTGTTCAAAATCATGAAGGGTTTTGATAGAGTAGATAGAGAGGAACTGTTTCCACTGGAAGGAGGGTCATTAATCAGAGGACGCAGATTTAAGGTAATTGGCAAAAAAGCCAGGGGGGGAGATGAGGAGAATTTTTATTTTACGCAGCGAGTTGTTGTGACCTGGAATGTGATGCCTGAAAGGGTTGTGGAAGCAGATTCAATAGTAACTTACAAAAGGGAATTGGATAAATATTTGAAAAGAAAATATTTGCAGGGCTGTGGGGAAAGAGCAAGGGGGGGGGGGTAGTGGGACTAAATGGGAGAGCTCTTTCAAGGAGCCGGCACAGGCACGATGGGCCGAATGGCCTCCTTGTATGCTGTACGATTCAATGAATTCACGATACTGACGGACTGCAGCACCGTCAGAAATTGCCATCTTTCAGACGCGACGTTTAACCGAGGCCCCGTCTGCCTGTTCAGGTGGACATAAAAAAGATCCCATGGTGCCATATTCCAAGAAGAGGGAGTTGTCCTGGCGTCACTTGAACACGATCCTTCCCTCCACCAACATCATGAAGGGTCCCAGACCTGAAACGTTAACTCTGTATCTCTCTCCATGGATTCTGCCTGGCCTGCTGAGTGTTTCCAGCATTTTCTGTTATACCACCTAAAACTGGTTACTTATCGCTGTTAAGACGCTCCTTTAAACCTACCTCTTTGACCAAGCTTTTGGTCACCTGTCCTAATATCTCCTAATGTGGCTTGGTGTCAAATTTTGTTTGATAATCGCTCCTGTGAAGCGCCTTGGGATGTTTTAGAAACATAGAAGATAGGAGCAGGAGTAGGCCATTCGGCCCCTCGAGCCTGTTCCGCCATTTAATGAGATCACGGCTGATCATCCAAATTCAGTACCCTGTCCCTGCTTTCTCCCCATATCCCTTGATCCCTTTAGCCTTAAGAAATATATCTAACTCCTTCTTGAATATATTTAATAAGTTGGACTCAACTGCCTTCTGTGGTAGAGAATTCCACAGGTTCACCACTCTCTGGGTGAAGAAATTCCTCCTCATCTCAGTCCTAAATGGCTTACCCCTTATCCTTAGACTGTGACCCCTGGTTCTGGACTCCCCGGCCATCGGGAACATCCTTCCTGTATCTAGTCTGTCTAGCCCTGTTAGAATTTTATAAGTTTCAATGAGATCCCCTCTCATTCTTCTAAGCTCTAGCGAATATAAGCCTAATCGACCCAATCTCTCCTCATACGTCATTCCTGCCATCCCAGGTATCAGTCTGGTGAATCTTCGCTGCACTCTCTCCATGGCAAGAACATCCTTCCTCAGATAAGGCGACCAAAACTGCACACAATACTCAAGGTGTGGTCTCACCAAGGCCCTGTACAACTGCAGCAAGACATCCTTGCTCCTGTACTCGAATCCTCTTGCTATGAAGACCAACAAACCATTTGCCTTCTTAAGCACCTGCTGCACCTGCATGCTTACCTTCAGCGACTGGTGCACAAGAACACCCAGGTCTCGTTGCACTTCCCCTTTTCCCGATCTATTGCCGTTCAGATAATAATCTGTCTTCCTGTTTTTGCCACCAAAGTGGATAACCTCGCATTTATCCACATTATACTGCATCTGCCATGCATCTGCCCAATTACCCAACCTGTCCAAATCATACTGGATTTTCTCTGCATCCTCCTCACAGCACACACACCTACCCAGCTTTGTGCCATCTGCAAACTTGGAGATATTACATCTAGTTCCCTCATCTAGATCATTAATATATATTGTGAATAGCTGGGGTCCTAGCACCGATCCCTGCGGTACCCCACGAGTCACTGCCTGCCACTTGGAAAAAGACCCGTTTATTTCTACTCTTTGCTTCCTGTCTGCCAACCAGTTCTCTGTCCAAGTCAGTAACTTACCCCGAATCCCATGTGCTTTAACTTTGCACACCAATCTCTTATGTGGGACCTTATCGAAAGCCTTCTGAAAGTCCAAATACACCACATCCACTGGTTCTCCCTTATCTATTCTACCAGTTACATCCTCAAAAAATTGCAGTAGATTAGTCAAGCATGATTTACCTTTTGTAAATCCATATTGACCTTGTCCAATCCTGTCACTGTTTTCCAAGTGTTCTGCTATTATATCTTTTATAATGGACTCTAGCATTTTCCCCACTATCGATGTCAGGCTTACCGGTCTATAATTCCCCGTTTTCTCTCTACCACCTTTTTTTAAACAGTGGGTTAACATTAGCTACCCTCCAATCCATGTGAACTATTCCAGAATCTATAGAATTTTGGAAGATGACCAGCAATGCATCTACTATTTCTAGGGCCACTGCCTTAAGTATCCTAGGATGTAGATTATCAGGTCCTGGGGATTTATCGGCCTTCAATGTCATCAATTTCCCTAACACCATTTCCCTACAAATACTGATTTCATTCAATTCCTCCCTCTCATTAGACCCTATGTTCCCCAACATCTCTGGAAGGTTATTTGTGTCCTCCTTTGTGAAGACAGAGCCAAAGTATGTATTTAATTGGTTTGCCATTTCTTTGTTCCCCATTATAAATTCCCCTGATTCTGACTGCAAGGGACCTAAGCTTGACTTCACCAATCTTTTTCACTTCACATATCTATAAAAGCTTTTACAGTCAGTTTTTATGTTCCCTGCAAGTTTACTCTCATATTCTATTTTCCCCCTCTTAATTAATCCCTTTGTCCTCCTTTATTGAATCCTAAACTGCTTCCAATCCTCAGGTTTGCTGTTTTTTCTGGCCAATTTATATGTCCTCTCCTTGGATCTTATGCTATCCCTAATTTCCCTTGCTATGTTAAAGGCGCTATATAAATACAAGTTGTTGTCGTTGCTGCTGCTGTTTGTGGGATCTTGCGGTGCACAAAATGGTCCTCGCGTTTGCCCACAAAAACAACAGTTGTGAAGTGCTTTTGGAAGTCCTGCGGATGTGGAAAGGTGCGCTATAAATGCAAGCCTTTTCTATTTTTGCTTTCTGATTTCATTCTCTTTACCTTTGAAACCGCCAACCCTCCACAAACATTTAGCAATGAATAGTCCTTGCGTCGGCATGCCAGCTACTGTTTGTACACAATTTATTTCGACTTGACCGCCCTGACCTTGAAGGGGGGGGCCGAGGGAATCCAGGTCTGAAGATGTGCTCAGGACCTGCTTTCATTGCCTGAGCTTTCAGGAGGTGGACTCAAGGGAGGCGGTCAGTGAAAGCACTTCCCTCCAAATCATTTTAACAAGAAATGACCAATTAAGCATTGTCGCATTTAAGTCTATCCCTGTTGAGATTGCAACTCTGCCAATTAGTCTGTTCGGCTCTTCTGTGTTAACAGTCTCACCTCAGCAGTTGGCAAAATAAATTGAAAGTAAATGTTACAGCTGGACAGAGCTCTGGTCAGACCCCATCGGGAGTAACTGCGTTCAGTTCTGGGCCCCGCACCACAGGAAGGATGTAGAGGTAGACTATCCTTTATCCGCACTTCTGAAAACCGAAAACCTCTAAAAACCGAAAGTTTTTTCGTGGAGCGTAAGTCGTGCACACGACATGACCCAAGTGGTGCCAAACATGACAGGAGTGGTCCAGGAGCTCTGCCTTTCCCTGTGGGCAGGGCAGAGGGTCACAGAGTTCCCTCCTGGGTAGGAGATTGCAGGCCGAGCCGGGCAGTGTGAAGGAGGTACCGGGAGAGTGAACCCAACAATACAGCGGCCCGTCCAATAGTCTTTTTTTCCCCCCTCCCCCGACCTGATTTGCGGGCCAGCTTAGTGTAGGAGTCAGCCAATATCCGGCTTTCCCACAACTGGCGGCGGCAGTCGAGCCCCAGACCCCCGCTAAGTCAAGGAATTCAGATACGGAGCAGGGGGAGCCGGAAACCTCGATCTAACGGCAGAAATCAGCAGCCATTTTGTTAGGTTTTTTTTTCTTCCCCTAGCATTTTTTTAAACAGTCAGGCTGTGGAAAGAGTCTCTGTAGCTTAGCAACAGCTTCAGAGACGCTTCCAAGGCAGGGCCCGAGTGTTTACAAGCTGTTGCTAAGCAACAGTGTTTGTTGTCAGATACGGAGATGAAAACCTTCTGAAATCCGAAACACAGCTGGTCCCAAGGTTTTCGGATAAAGGATAGTCTACCTGTACTGGCCTTGGAGGGGGAGTAGCGCAGATTCACCAGAATAATACTGGGGTTTAAAGGGTTAAATTACGAGGACAGGTTGCCCAGACTAGACTTGTATTCCCTCGAGTGTAGAAGATTAAGGGGTGACCTAGTTGAGGTTTTTTATGATGATTAAAGGATTCGATAGGGTAGAGAGAGAGAAACTATTACCTCTGGTGGGGGGAGTCCAGAACAAGGGGGGCATAACCTTAAAATCAGAGCCCGGCCGTTCAGGGGTGATGTCAGGAAGCACTTCTTCACACAAAGGGTGGTGGAAATCTGGAACTCTCTCCCCCAAAAAGCTGTTGAGGCTGGAGGTCAATTGATAATTTCAAAACTGAGACCGATAGATTTTTGTTAGGCAAAGGGTATTAAGGGGTACGGGACCAAGGCAGGTAAATGGAGTTAAGATACAGTTCAGCCTTGATCTAATTGAATGCCGGAACAGGCTCGAGAGGCTGGATGGCCTCCTCCTGTTCCTATGTACAAGACTAAGAGATACTATATAGAAAAAAAAATAGGAGCAGGAGTCGGCCATTCGGCCCTTCGAGCCTGCTGCGCCATTCTATATGATATTGGCTGATCCTCTATCTCAATACCATATTCCCGCTCTCTCCCCATACCCCTTGATGCCTTTTGTGTCTAGAAATCTATCTATCTCCTTCTTAAATATATTCAGTGACTTGACCTCCACAGCCTTCTGTGGTAGAGAATTCCACAGGTTCACCATCCACTGAGTGAAGAAATTTCTCCTCATCTCAGTCCTAAATGTCCTACCCCATATCCTGAGACTGTGACCCCTCGTTCTAGACCCCCCAGCCAGGGGAGACATTCTCCCTGCATCCAATCTGTCTAGCCCTGTCAGAATTTTACACGTTTCAATGAGATCCCCTCTCATTCTTCTAAACTCTAGTGAATACAGGCCTAATCGACTCAATCTCTCCTCATACGACAGTCCTGCTGTCCCAGGAATCAGTCTGGTGAACCTTCGCTGCACTCCCTCTATGGCAAGTATATCCTTTCTTAGGTAAGGAGACCAAAACTGCACACAGTACTTCAAGTGTGGTCTCACCAAGGCCCTGTATAACTGTAGTAAGACATCCTTGCTCCTGTACTCAAATCCTCTTGCAATGAAGGCCAACATACCACTTGCCTTCCTAACTGCTTGCTGCGCCTGCATGTTTGCTTTCAGTGACTGGTGTACAAGGACACCCAGGTCCCTTTGTACATCAGCATTTCCCAATCTATCACCATTTAAATAATCCTCTACCTTTCTGTTTTTCCTACCGAAGTGGATAACTTCACATTTATCCATGTTATACTGCATCTGCCATGTATTTGCCCACTCACTCAACTTGTCTAAATCGCCTTGAAGCCTCTTTGCATCCTCCTCACAACTCACAATCCCACTTAGTTTCGTGTCATCAGCAAACTTGGAAATATTACATTTGGTTCCCTCGTCCAAATCATTGATATATGTATATTAACAATGAATGAATGGTGATATATGTTTATATTTGACTAGTGTATCTTCTGTAGTGGTACTGGTGGTAAGTCAGATGACATGCTATGTGGCAGCCATAAGAGTGTTTATATCATCTATCATACAATGAAAAAGAAAGACTTGCATTTCTACAGCGCCTTTCATGACTTCAGGACGTCCCAAAGCACTTTACAGCCCATGAAGTACTTTCGAAGTGTGGTCACTGTTGTAATGTAGGAAACGCAGCAGCCAATTTGCACACAGCAAACTCCCACAAACAGCATTGCGATAATAACCAGATACAGGAAACTTTGTGATATCCGGCACCGACGGAACCGAGCTGTTGCCGTCCCATCAAAACTGCCGGACAAACCAGCGGTAACGTTAAAACATACGGAGCTTCTCCGTATCTAGCAACAAACCCTGTTGCTTACAGCTTCTAAACAGTCGGCCGTAGCTTGCAAGTGTCTCTGTAGCTAAGCAATAGCTTTAGCTAGACCTTGCAGAGCCTGACTGGTGAAAAAAAAGCAACGAAAAGAAAAAAAACTTACTGAACCGACTCCTGAATTTTGCCGGTGGATCGAGCATTCCAGACAGTTAACCTCCGGATAAAACAAAGTTTCCTGTAAATCTGTTTTTAGTGATGTTGGTTGAGGGAAAAATATTGGCCCCAGGACACTGGGGAGGACGCCCCTGCTCTTCTTCAAAATAGTGCCATGGGATTTTTTACGTCCACCTGAGAGAGCAGGGAGGGCCTCAATTTAACGGCCCAGAAATTCGGGTTGGGGGTTTCCCGCGGGTGCAAGCCTCCGACCTGCACTTACCTACCGCGCCGGCCGTTGTGTTCTGGGCCCGCGTGGAATACCGTTTTATTGAAGAGGACTCCCGGACAGCGTCTGATGTCACACCGCCCAGGAGTGCAGCCTGCGTGGAGCCTCCGGCACGGAGTGTAGGGGAGACCCGCCCTCAGAAGTCGCATTAGCATAGGACACGACCCCGATTTTTTTCAGAAGCTCCAAACCCTTGGTACATGCAGAACACCATGGTAAGTAGGTTCTTTGTATTTTTATGAATCTTTTGCTAACTTTTGGAAACTTTTAAAGACTTTTACATTAATTGGAAGAATCTTAAATAGTTTTAAAGCGATTTGAAGCAATTTGAACAGTTTTAAAAGCCCTGAAAGCATTTTTTTCATTCATTTTATTTAATTAGCAAAGTGAAATGGCTGGAATGAGCACAAATCACATCATTAAGAGAACTCAGAATTTCACTGACGATGACCTCAGCAATCTCCTCAACGAGGTTGAGGCGAAGCGCCTGTGGATCATTGGGAATGAGAAGTCCAGGGCACCGAGGAAAGGACAGATGATAGCTTGGTCAGAAGTTGCCCAGGCTGTCAGCGCGAACTCCTCCATTCCACGGACAGCGGAACAATGCCGCAAGAAATTTAGTTATTTATTGCGATCTGTCAAGGTTTGTACAGTTATTAGAAAAGTCAACTGTAATATTTCTTTAAATTTAACTGAACCAGTTTTAAAAAGCTATTCAATGCATGTTGTATAATCAAGTGACTTCTGGGTCCAGTCACCTGAGGTTGCAATAAAATGTTATGGCTTTGGGGCCAGCTCAGGGTCATCTATTGTGCTCTTATCTTGATTTCACTGGTTTGAGCTGTAAAATTTCAATTAGTGAGTGCAAAAAAACCCCGTCTCCAAAGCAGGCTGCGTCCCTGTCTCAAATGCAGGTGGGTGTTTCATGACGTTTCATATTTTCTGTTTTCATTTTAGAGTAAAAGTGCTCACAACGCCAGAGAACGTGCACTGACAGTGTTACGTCCGTGTATAATAAGAAACGGACTGCGGAGAACGGTACAACAGGTGTTTACACAACGTGGTTCAAACGGCAACTGAACTGTACAGATTACTACTCAGTGTTATATACAGGTGTGGTCACTGCCGGTACTACAGTATACATGAGCTGTACAAAGTAGTTCTCCCCTTAAAGGTACATACATTACAATTCCTCCCCTTTTAGATTAACAGTACCATAACACTCATTTAACAATTAAATATCAAACTAATTATAATTAACACTTTTAACATGCAACATTAGCTGAAAATAGTCTATTTATAAATTCAGTCTTTGGGGAGGCTTCCTGATCCTTTCTGGATAGCGCCTTTCCCGAGTGTCTTGCTCTTGGTGCGGAGGCGATTCTGGCCCCCTGTCGTCGGTTGGTTCATCAGCTTCCGATGCTACTGTTTCTGGGGTAGATGCGACCTGTACATCGGGTTCATCACCAGGTACGTATGGGCGAGGCATGGGGTTGACTTGTTCCTGTGACTCTAGGATCTGGTCAGCAAGGCGTCTCACGATGCTCTCCCCAACGTCCACTGTGTACATTAATGGGCACTGCCGTGTGCATATCGTTTCTGGCTGCCATTTTTCTGTTCAGTAGTCGTGGGCCAAGACTGGTTGCCCTACATTGAAGCTCCTTGTTGGCTTCTCATGGATGTGCTGGAATTGCTTACTCTCAACATCTCTTCGTACATTTGGTCTGAGCAAATCCAGGCGAGATCTTAACCTTCGGTTAAAGAACATCATGGCTGGGGCCTGGTTGGTGACTGCATGTGTCGCATTCCGGTAGGCGAACAGGGAATTGTCCACCTTGTGCTGCAGCGGAATGTTGTCATTGTACATAGCCTTTATTGCCTTCTTAAAGGTTTGTACGAACCTCTCAGCCAATCCATTTGTGGCTGGATGATACGGGGCGGATGTGTAATGCCTTACCCCATTCTTTTTCAAGAACCTCCGGAACTCTTCAGACACAAACTGTGGTCCGTTGTCGGAGCAAATCTGTTCTGGCAAGCCATTCCTGGCAAAAATGGTCCGTAGGACTGCAATAGTTTTCTCCGTGGTGGTGGAGGATATTTTGATTACCTCAGGCCATTTCGAGTGCACATCCACGGCTATTAAAAACATTGAGTCCATGAATGGACCAGCAAAATCAATATGCACCCGTTGCCATGGAGATGAGGGCCACTCCCATGGGTGTAGAGGGGCCTGTGGTGGTGCATTTTAGACTTTCTGGCATCCTGAGCAGCTCTTGGTCAGGTCCTCGATTTGTTTATCGATTCCCGGCCACCACACATAAGCCCTGGCTAGGCTTTTCATTTTTACCCCTCCCAGATGACCCTCATGAAGCTCATTGAGCACTCTATCCCTTAACTTGGGTGGAATTACCACTCGGGATCCACACATCAAGGTCCCCCGGCACACTGACATCTCTCCTTGTCGAGAATGCTGGCAACAGTGAGTTGCCATGTGCTGGCCATCCCTTCACCATCAAATCATATACCCGAGACAGTGTCGGGTCATTTCGAGTTTCCTTTTCGATACAAGCGTTAATTACCGGTAGGTATTCAACTATAGTCGAATGGAATATTTCGACAGGATCCACTGCTGGTGCTTCCTCCGCAGTAGGCAGTGGCAGGCGTGATAGCCCATCAGCATTTCCATGCTGTTTCATGCCATTATATTCAATCTCATAGTGGTGCGCCCCTAGAAAAAGTGACCATCTTTGTAGTCGTTGTGCAGTCATCACCGGAACGCCCTTCTTCGGATTAACAATGGAGACAAGAGGCTGGTGATCAGTCAGCAAGGTGAATTTCTGCCCGTGCAGATAGTGATTGAACTTTTTCACTCCCCACACTAGGCTGAGTGCCTCCCTGTCAATCTGGGCGTAGTTACGCTCGGCTGAGGTTAGTGATCGTGACGCAAAGGCTATTGGCCTCTCTGAGCCGTCCGAGAATTTGTGCGACAGCACCACTCCAATGCCGTAGGGTGACGTATCACATGCCAACCGAATTGGTAATGCTGGGTTGTAATGGGCCAATACCTCTTTCGATGTGATTAGTGTTTTACTCTTCTGGAAAGCTCGTCTACATTCGTCATTCCACTTCCATGGCACCCCAGTTTGCAGTAGGGTGTTCAGTGGGTGTAGTATTGTAGACAAATTTGGCAAGAACTTATGGTAGTAGTTTACCAGCCCGAGGAATGACCTCAGTTGTGACACATTTTCCGGTGCTGGAGCCTTGACTACTGCCTCAATCTTCTCTGGGGACTTATGTAACCCCTCTTTATCGATAACGTGGCCACAATACGAGATCTGTTTTCTAAAAAACTCGCATTTGGGGTGGTTAGCTCGGATCCCATATTCCTGCAATCTAGTGAGCACCTGCTCCAGGTTGGCAAGGTGATCACTGTCATTTTCGCTCGTGACCAGGATGTCATCCAAATAACACTGGGTCCCTGGGATCCCTTGCAGGACTTGTTCCATTGCCCTCTGCCAAATAGCCAGAGCTGATGCTACCCCGAATACCAGCCGGTTGTATTGGTAGAGACCTTTATGGGTGTTGATTGTGAGGTATTTTTTTGATGCTTCTTCTACCTCCATTTGCAGATACGCCTGGGCCAGATCAATCTTAGTGAAGCATTTCCCTCCAGATAGCGAGGCAAAAATATCTTCATTCCGCGGAAGTGGATATTGTACGGTGTGAAGGATCGGGTTCACTGTTACCTTAAAGTCCCCACAGATGCGAACCTTCCTTGGTTCCCCAGGCGTGCTGCTCAACGACTTTTTCATCACAGGGACGATGGGTGTAGCCCACTCGCTCCAGTCTACCTTGGACAGTACACCTGAACGTTCCAGACTCTCCAGCTCTGCTTCGACGGCTGGGCGGATCGCATAAGGTACCAGTCTGGCCTTAAAAATTTTGGGCTTGCGTTTTCTTCAATTTTAATCATCGCTGTCATGCCTTTTAGTGTTCCGAGTCCTTGCTGGAACACTTCTTTCGCGTCAGTTAGGATCTTTGACAGTCGCCCAGGTGTGACGTCGTCATCCTTTTTGTCAGCCACAGTCAGTGCCTGTATGGAATGCCAATCCAGTTGTATTTTCCGGATCCATTCACGTCCCAGTAATGGTAGTGCTCCATCTTGCAATACATACAGGTCTAGTTTTGGTGTTTCCTTACCGTTATATATAACGGTCACCCTTATTTTTCCTTTGGGGGTAGACTTTTTGCCCCGTGTACGTCTTCAAAATAATTTTTGTGTCTCTCAAGGGTATGTGTGAGAATAGCCGCTCACAGTCCCGTCGGTTTATGACTGTTAGGGCTGATCCTGTGTCCAATTCCATCTTTACCTGGACTCCTGCTATCTTGAGAGTGACCCAAATGGTTCGGTGATCCTCCGTTGTGATCACATTATGTAGTTTCAGACAACTCAGTTCCCTGCTTTCGGAGTCGTTATCACTCTTTTGTTCATCTGAACTATTCTCCGTTATCTTATGTACCTTCTTGTACTTCCCTTTGGTTGGTTTCTTATTGCTGGTTTTCTTTCCCGACCTGCAGACTCATGCTATGTGTCCTACTTTTCCACACTGTCTGCACACTTTGGCCTAGAAATTCAGTATAGCCACTTTTGGGGCGGTAAAGTCAGGCGGCCGCTAAAGTTTGCGCCAGCCGGAAAGTGGAGGGCAGTTCGCCGAAATTCAGTAGCTTTGGCCAAGGAGTTTGCTCGAGCGCTAAAACTGGCGATGCACGGCTATCCTTAGGCGCTAAGCCGGCGGTGCAGACTGATACCGCCGAGGCCGGGCGCAGCGCAGGTGCGGTCATTTTTTGATTGACAGCAGACACCCTGGCGCCGGCCAGCTCTTAAAGGGGGAAGGGTCGACTTGGTCTGCTGCCACGCCCTGGATACTGCAGCCCTCCAGCTAGGCCTAAACACTGCTGCTGGAGAGAAATAGCGCCAGGAAGGATGCAGAGGGCCCGTGAGCGAGCGCAGCGCTTCTCTGGCTATGATTTAAAGGTGCTGGTTAGGGCTTTGGAGAAGAGAAGCCATATCTTGTTCCCGGACAGTGGCAAGAAGCCTCCCAACAGGGTGTAGAGGAGAGCCTGGCGGGATATCGCCCAGAGGGTCACAGCCACCTGCAATGTCCCCCGGACTGTTGTCCAATGCTGGAAAAAGTTTAACGACCTCACTCGGATTGTCAGGGTGAGTACCCTTTCCAGTGTCCTCCTCATCCTTGCATGTGCACCTCACATTATGGGCAAAGGGACCTCAAAGGCCTAATGGCCAGCCCTCATCCAGCAGCTATGGCACTGGCATGAACATCAATTGCACTTTCTGCACTTTACACACTGGCCAAGCTATTCGACCATGGGAGGCAGTGCACACAACAACAGGGCACCACACTGGCCAAGCTATTCGACCATGGGAGGCAGTGCACACAACAACAGGGCACCACACTGTACTTAGAGACCGTCCTTTCTCTTGCAGGCCAAGCTGGCCCAGAATCTGAAGAGCCGGACTGTCACCGGGGGAGGCCGTCCCCTGTTCCAGCAGCTCAGTGACCTGGAGGAGCGCGTGGGTCGACTCATGGGTGCCCGGGTGATTGGCCCCGTTGCAATTGGAGATGCCGACCCTGTGCTGGGCCCCAATGGTAAGGACATGACCTTTTGGACCTCTCTCGTTCCCCTTGCGCTTCAGATCTACATCCTTTGCCACTGTCCGACCAATGCGCAGAATGCCACCACTCATGCCTCCCTCGCTGACGCCCTGTCCTCACTCTAAAGCTACTCTTGTGCCTTCCTGTTTTCAGCTGGTGAGGAGGAGGTCCCTGAAGCTGCGAGTGTCAGTCCCTCGGAAGAGGAGGACGAGGAGGAGCAAGAGGAAGGCGGCCCATCGGGGGAACCCTCATCCGCGCCAGGGGATGGCAATGGAGGGGACACGTCTTCCCTGGAGGAGAGCCAGGGGGAAGTGTTGCAGGGGGGTGTAGCTCCTGTGCCCAGTGACGTCCAGCCACGCGGGAAGGGTCGGGCAGCACGGCTGCCTTCTCCCCAGAGGGGGGAAGTGTTGCAGGGGAGTGTAGCTCCTGTGCCCAGTGGCGTCCAGCCACGCGGGAAGGGTCGGGCAGCTCGGCTGCCTTCTCCCCAGAGGGGGGAAGTGTTGCAGGGGAGTGTAGTTGCTGGGCCCAGTGGCGTGCAGCCACGCGGGAAGGGTCGGGCAGCTCGGCAGCCTTCTCCCCAGAGGGAGAGTCCGGCCTCCAGTCCGGAGATGGTCCTCGCCCAGGAGGTCCGCCTCCTTGATCAAGTGTCCGCGGACTCGGATCGTCGGCACACCGAGTTCATGGGGGTTGTGGCACGGTTGCCTGAGGCCATTGAGTCCCTGGCTCATAGTGTGTCCGATTTCGGGGCCTCACAGGCCAGGGGTTTTGAACAACTCGCGGCAGCACAGGCCAGGGGTCTCGAACAATTCGGGGCATCACAGGACGCGAGTCGGGCCGAATTCGGGGCATCACAGGACGCGAGTCGGGCCGAATTGAGGGCAGCACAGGACGCGAGTCGGGCCGAATTCAGGGCAGCACAGGACGCAAGACGGGACGAATTCAGGGCAGCACAGGCAGCGAGTGGACAGTTGATCAGTGGTGCCGTGCAGTCACTGGCTGGTCTGATGCGGGCACAGACCAGGGCAGTACGGGCACTCACTGCTGCCACACTCGCTGTGTCAGGCAGGCATCGCCAGGGCACCCGCCGCGCTGCAGCAGCACAGCGGTCTGGCCTTCACCAGATTGCTGCGCTTGCCGCAGTGCCAGCCCGGCCGAGTGCCAGTGTCTCAGGCGAGCAGCGAGCGCCTGGCATCAGCCAGCTTGCCCCCATTGCTGCAGCCGCCACTGCCACTCCCCCAGCGAAGCTGCGACGAGCTGCTGGAGAGACTGATGCTGCCCAGCCACAGCTGCAGCAGTCAGCAGCCGGCCCCTCGAGGGCCAGAGCTCGTCTAGGCCGACCCCCAAGGGCATCTGCCGTCACGCAATGTGCCCCTCAGGAGCCTTCCCCCAGCCTTGCAGCACCCACAGGGCCCAGGTTGAGGTGGAGCAGCAGGTCGGCCAGGGGCCGGAAAAGCCTGGACAAGGACTCGCCATCTCGGCACACAAAGTAGAGTGTGTTGGCAAATGTTTTTTTATATGGGGGTGGTTGTGTTGTCTATGGGGGGGGTTCTTTTGGTAAGGCCGAGGATGAAGGCCATTTGGATGGACAAGTTTTGTTATTCCTCCCCAGGTTGTGGGAGTGAGATATGTTTTTGACTGTTTTTTGGGGGTGTTGTCTGTTTTTGGGTTTCATGTGGGAAGGGCCCTGAGTTTGTTCAATAAAGCTTTTTCTTTATTCAGCTTGTCCATGTGTGATGTTTCAAGTGGTTGTTGCGTTAACCGGCTGAGGGCTTGCGGAGCGGCTGCATTCATGTGCCTTCATTGCCACAAGCCATTCCCTGACAGGGGGCCTAGAAGTGTCATTCAATAAGCCGCCGACGGACGGCCCTTGGACCTTGTGGCTCCCTCCTGGGCTGGTACTCCTCCTCCTCCTCCTCCTCCTCCTCCTCATGGTCCTCCTGCTCGTCCTCCTGAGGTGGTGGTCCAACGTGAGGTGGCAGTGCCTGAGTCCTGCGGATAGCCAGGTTATGCAGCATGCAGCAAACGATGACAAACTGGGAGACTCTATCCGGCGAATACTGCAGAGATCCGCCGGAGCGATCCAGGCAGCGGAACCGTTGCTTGAGGACGCCAATCGTTTGCTCTATGATGTTCCTTGTGGCTTGATGGCTTTCGTTGTATGCCTCCTCAGCAGGGGTCCTGGGCGCGCGGAGCGGGGTCATGAGCCATGTACACAAAGGATAGCCTTTGTCCCCGATAAGCCATCCTCTTGGGGGAGGCTGTGCCTGGAACATGTCAGCCACAGTAGTCTGGCGCAGGATAAATGCATCGTGGCTGCTGCCTGGAAAGCGGGCATTGACAGCTAGGATGCGCTGCCTGTGGTCACACACCAGCTGTACATTGAGGGAATGGTAGCCCTTCCGGTTGCGGTAATCCTCGGCATTGTCGATAGGTGCCCGCAAAGCCACATGCGTGCAGTCAATGGCGCCCTGCACCATGGGGAAGTCGGCGATCCTCGCAAATCCGACTGCACGCTGCTCCTGCCTCTCTAGGGTCATGGGGAAGGAGATGAATTGGTGTCTCCTTGTGAAAAGGGCATCGGTGACCTGCCGGATGCAGCGATGCACGGCGAACTGGGAGATGTTAGCTATGTCCCCAGCAGCGGCTTGGAAGGAGCCACTTGCATCAAAGTTCAGAGCCACCGTGACCTTCACTTCCACCGACAGAGACGTCCTGCACATCAGTTGTGGACGCAGATCTCTGTGAAGCAGCTGGCAGATCTCTGCAACCACCTCCCTTCTGAAGCGCAGCCTCTTAACACACTGCGCGGCAGTCATGGTGAGATAGGACACCTGCTGGCGGAATTCCCTGAGTGGGTAAGGCCTACGTTGCCGACGCCTGATGCCCCCTCTGCGTCTAGGCATGGCTGCCCCTCTCACACAGCGTCTGCGAGCCCTTCGCACATAATGCTGGAACTGAGGGTTGGAACCCCATGCCGCCCCCATAATGTACTTGCAAACAATGAAATCACAATGAGGCAAATTTCCAAGCTCTGGCCAGAAGCCAAAAATACCTCTCCTATGTTGGGCCAAATCAGTAAGGTCTCTTCCTTGGTCTCTGTCCAGAAATCCGTTGCAGGAAAGTCATTGCAGCAAAATGGCTGGCCTTTATAGTTCAGTGTAAGTGCCCTTTAATTAGCGCTCCCCGAGGCCCGCAGGACCTCTGCTGCGTTCCACTTCACAGTTCTTAACACCGCCACGCCCACATTGGGCGGGCGCGACTGAAGTTCCGGTTTGGGGCGCACAAAGGGCGTTGCACGACGAAATGACGTCATAAGTTGCGCGCGCAGCTGAGCGCGCGCAAACACTTTGCGCCGGCGCTAAATGTCTACTGAAGTTGGGCGTAGGCACAGGTCGTCCTGCGCCCGGGCGCTAAGTGCCTAGCGCTCGAGATCTACCCCTCCTAAGGCGCTAACAGCTGGCGAAGGCAACTGAATTTCTAGGCCTTTGTCTTTGAACCATCAATCATTCTGGTTGTGTGTTGTTCTGCCGCAGCGATATCACTTCTCTGTTCCATATGACATTTCGTTTGTGCCATATTCTTGCGGTCTCTGTTGTATCTCTGCAGCGCCCCGTGCTGCTGCTTCATATGATACCGAAATGCTGAAAGCCTTTTCCAGCATAAGGTCCTTTTCAGATAAAAGCCGTTTCTGGGTTCCTTCACTTTGAAGCCCACACACAAACTTGTCCCTTAAGGTCCCTGCCAGTCCCACTCCAAACTGGCAGTGTTTCGATAGTTTGCGCAGTTCTGTTAAATAATCAGCATTGCTTTCATCCTTATGCTGGTTCCGTTTGTGAAACTTGAATCTTTCTGCTATCAGCAGCGGTGTGGGGTTCAAATGTTCCTTTAGTATCGTTACTATGTCTTTAAAACTCTTTTCCATTGGCTTCATTGGGGTTACTAGATTTCGTAATAAACATTACGTCTTTGCACCCATTAAATTTAACAATACCGATGCTTCCTTGTCATCTAACGCCTCATTTGCCTTGCAGTACACCTCTATTCGTTCGACATATGTAGTCCAATCTTCGACTTCATTGTCAAATGCGGTGATACTGCCACTCTTCGGCATTTTGGGCGTGGTTTAAAATGGCGTCTCCCAATGGCTTAAAATGGCATCTCCCGCGCTTTCCTTCCTCCCCCGCTGCTGCCGACGCCGCTCCCGGCGGTTCTCGTGGCAATGGCGGCGCCCTGTAGGTTCCGCGTGCTTCTCCTGCGCTGCTCAGCCCCTGAACACCGGCTGCGCCCTGTGCGCTCTGCCCTCTCTCTCTCTCCCCCGTCGACGCTGCTCGGCCCTTTGCTGTGCCGCTTGGTCGGCTCTAGCCCACCGCTGTCCGGGAAGGGTCTGCGCACTACCTGTTGCCAGCCCGTTTCGCTGGACCACCTCGACTGGAAAGCCAAGCCTGGCTCTCGACAGCCTCCCCCGCAATTCTCGAGTCTCTGCTGGATGACTGGGCGGTTGCCCGTGGTCGACGCCCGAGTCTCTGGCCTTGACCTCCAATTCACTGATCTCCAGGAACGAATCCCCGGGAGGTGATGCAGAGTTGCAGGTAGGTTCGAACCTGCCTTGTCGCCAATGTTACGTCCGTGTATAATAAGAAACGGACTGCGGAGAACGGTACAACAGGTGTTTACTCAACGTGGTTCAAACTGCAACTGAACTGTACAGATTACTACTCAGCGTTATATACAGGTGTGGTCACTGCCGGTACTACAGTATACATGAGCTGTACAAAGTAGTTCCCCCCTTAAAGGTACATACATTACAGACAGGTGGTGGTGTTGTCACGCTAGGAGATTTAACCGAACATGAGGAAAGGGTCGAGCAGCTGTTTGGATTTACTAGTGGTCGCCCCTTGGCTGGTTTACAATCAGAGATTGTGTTGAACGTGAGTTGCTCTGGCCAGCTATATGTTTAAAAATGTTAGGTGTGTGTTGAATATCTGTGATGTGGCAGATCATGCTTTACCTTTGCAAATGTTTACTGTTTCCTTTCCATAGGTGGACAGCATACCTCTCACACACGGGATGAGCAGTGCGTTGAGTCTGCGGACGCAGAGGGCATTGGGGAAGGGGTTGCTGATGCAGTGGGAGCAGTGAGTGAGGTGGTGGAGGAGCAGGAGCAACTTGTGCTATGTCAGCTAGTGGATGTGGAGTGTATGGACCCTGCGTTGCTGCACAGTACCTCACCATCTCCTGGCCCCTCTGGGTCTGTGCGAGGCACTAATGACTGTTGTTCCACAGGCAGACACCAGCCTGATACTGCAGAGCAGGTGGGAGGAGCAGAAAGGCATTCAACAGAACAGCACTTACAAGCTCAGGTGCAACAGATTGAAGGGTTGAGCCAATTGATGTGTTCTCTTACTGAGAAGAACGTTGACTCTATTGCCTCCATCAGGCAGGGAATCGATAATCTTGGCAATTCACTTAATCAGATAACATTGCAGTTGGTGTCGCTTAATCTAATAAGTGAGTCTCTCGTTCGACTCTTGCAGTTGCCTGAACCACTTTCTGCTGCCATTACTTTGACTCCTGCAGAACCGCCCTTACCTGCTCCCAGCGCAGAAACAGTGCGGGCCCAAGAGCCAGCTGCCCCGCCAGTCGTGAACCAAGCAAACGTTGCCTTGCAGCAGCAGCAGCAACCCTGTCAGGAGGCAATTGCTGAAGGGCAGGAGATGGCACACAGGGGCCTTTCAAGTGGCAGCAGAGGGCTCCGGTCACAGGGAGGGGGAGAGCGCAGGAGACGTTAGGGTGTCACCTTTTGCACAATGCACCTCCTTTGACCCTCAGGCACAGATGCGAGGGGGCAAACCGTTCAATTGTTTAATTTTTCATTTTATTTACATGTTAAATGTTGTCTTTGCTTTTTTTATTGAAATGTATATTTGTGACAGTGTATGTAACCTTTTCGTTTAAAAAGTACAGCTTCTAGTCACTTTGAAAAAAATTTCAACTTTAATTTTTGCAAAAATATTTTTACAACTGTTTGAAATTTAGAAAATAGCTAGTTTCCATCTTGAATGTCTTTATTGCCCTAAGAAACCAAAAAAAAGTCATTTTAAACTGTTTACAAATTTTATTCTAAACTATTTATGTTTGCGAATGTTTGAAAAGTAGAAAATAGCTAGTTAACATTTAAAAGTTATAAACTACCTACATCAAAACTGAACCTCAAAAGTCTTTGATGCTGCAATAAAAGTTCACTGTTTCACTTTAAATTGTGTTTGCTCCTTTCTTTGCCTTGCTGGGGGAGGGGGAGGTACAAGGCGACAATCATCACCTCGTGAAGGTGTTGACTACTAGCTGTTCCCGAGCAGCCTCACTTTTGGCAACACTTGGCTCCTCCCCATCAGGCCTGGCCACAGGCACATTGGCATCGCCCATGTCCTCCATTTCAGCAGAGAGCTCCTCTGCAGGGTTAAGGGCCAGTCCTTCCCGCAGGGCAAAGTTATGCAAAGCACAACAGGCCACCACAATCCTTGACACTTTCAGAGGAGAATACTGCAAGGTCCCCCCTGACCTGTCCAGGCACCGGACGTGTGATTTCAGAACTCCGATTGTTCTCTCCACCACTTGCCGTGTGGACACGTGTGCCTGGTTGTATCTCTCCTGAGCCTCATTATTGGTCTTGCGGTAGGGAGTCATCAGCCATGGTCTTAGCGGGTAGCCCTTGTCGCCCAATATCCATGCGGATCCTGGAGGCAATGTGCTGAGGGTGCCATATAAGTTCGAGTTGCGGAGGATGAAGGAGTCATGATTACTTCCCCGGCGATCTGCATTCACGTTTAGGATCCTGAGGTGCGCATCACAGACTATCATGACATTCAATGAATGATACCCCTTCCTGTTGATGTACGTCACAGGTGCATCCACTGGTGCCTTCAATGCAATATGGGTTCCATCGACGGCCCCAATCACTTTGGGGAATCCAGCAATGCGATAAAATGCAAGGGCCATCTCCTTTTGATGGCGAGTGGACAAGTCAAAATCTATGAACTCTGAAGCCTTACGGAAAATGGCATCTGTGACCTGGTGAATGCAGGCCCTCGCAGCATTCTTGGAGATGTTGCTTATGTCACTGGTGCTTGCCTGAAATGACCCACTTGCAAAGAAGTTCAGCGCTGTGGTTACCTTTGTTAAGTCTGTGTGTTCTAGTTGTATTTAAGATTAATTACTGACACAGACTACAAGAATAACGTTTCAACAGGTCTTTACTAGTTAGAGGTCAGGGCTATACTAACAGCAATATCACTACACAGTACTTATATACCGGTGGTCACCACCGGTATTACGTATACAGCAGCCAGAGAAAGTAGTACATCTCTTAAGGTGGAACAGGCTTAAGTTCTCTTAAGGTGGAACAGGTTACATACACCACAACCTTCATGTTCACTGACAAGGCAGTGCAGGTCTTCGAGCGTGTTTGAAGGTCCTCCTTCAACATGTCGCATAGTCGGCCGATTGCCTCTTTACTGAAGCGCAGCCTCCTCACACACAACTCCTCTGACAGCATCTCAAATGGCAGTCTCTCCCTGTACACTCTCTGGGGTGGGTAGTAGTTCCTCCTGATCAGGCGACGATGATGGTTCCTCAGTCTTCATTGTTGTTCCCTGGCGTTTCCAATTCTCTGAAGCAAAATCGCACCGAGGATCAGGGCAGCATTCTCCAAGGGCATGTTTCTCCTGCACAGGCTTCCTCTTTAAACAGAGGTACTTGTAAGGAAAAATGGAAAGAGTTGTTAAAGTAATAATTTTAATAAAGTGAGTGGCTAGAAAATCACCTCGGGCTATGGGAGGAAACGTGCGGCATCGGATTGGGAACACGTCATACTCGCCTGATGAATATCTCGGCCCGAGATGATTTTCCAATAACTAACGTTTTCAGAAAGTCATATATACATACTTAAAGGGATATAATTGATGATCATTTTCTTTTTTAAAATTTTTGTAAATGTTAAATAATTCATTTTTAAACAGTCATTTTCACAATTAATTAAAAAAATCTAATTCAATTAGGCCTTGCACACAGCAAGAGTTGCTCCTTATAACTACAGTACTCAAAACCCGTTTTTAACACATTTTTAAAGTTGGCAACTTACCTCAGACTTTCTTAAAAGAACTTTGCTCCCTTTCACAATTAAAAATGTTCCGTTTAGTAGCCCCACTGCTGAAAGAGTTCTTCCTGATCATTCCGACGGTTCTGCCAAGGCTTTACTCCTGCTTTTTACATGTGCAACTGCTAGGGACTTACCCGCACTACACCAACTGAGAAAAAAACGTAAGTTCGATGCGCACGCGCTGCCTCTCCGGCGCACGCGTTCCACCTCTGAACCCCTTCTTTCAAGGGAACAGAAGTTCCGGTTTCCCGCGCATGCGCAGTGCATGCAGGAAACCGGCACTTCCGTTGGGCCTACGTGTGAGTACCCCGTGCGTACTCACCCGTGGAGACCCGAATTTCTGGGCCAATACCTCATCCAAAAGACGACACCTTCAACAGTGCAGCACTCCCTCAGTGTTGTACCGGAGTGTCAGCCTAGGTTTTTGTGCTCTAGCCTTTGAACTCACAACCTTCTGACTCAGAGGTGAGAGTGCTGCCCACTGAGCCACGGCTGACCCGCTACTAATAGGGGGTTCTGCTTAAAGTGACCTGTTCCTTTAAAACCACAGAATATATTTGTAGTAAGTAAGCACAATCTGAGGTCATTTAGAGTTTAATTGCTGATTGGTGAGGGAACTTTGCAGATTGGAAGGTGCTTGTAAATTCCGCCCCCTCCCACTGCACCCTCCCCCTCCCGCAAAAAATACGATGCCCGTCTTTCTTTCCCTTTTTTATACCTTTTTCATGTTGAAGTATGGCATCTGCATCACTTTCCCTCCATTCCTCTCCACATTCACCATCCTTTCCCCATCCTCTTCCCCATTCGCCCATCATCTTCCCCTTTCCCCCATCCTCTTCCCCATTCCCCACCCTTTTTTTAAAATTTGCTTATGGGATGTGGCCATCGCTGGCAAGGCCAGCATTTATTGCCCATCCCTAGCTGCCCTCGAGAAGGTGGTGGTGAGCCGCCTTCTTGAACCGCTGCAGTCCGTGTGGTGAAGGTGCTCCCACAGTGCTGTTAGGGAGGAAGTTCCAGGATTTTGACCCAGCGACAATTAAGGAATGGCCGATATACTTCTAAGTCAGGATGGAGTGCAACTTGGAGGGGAACTTGGAAGTGATGGTGTTCCCAGGTGCCTGCTGCCCTTGTCCTTCTTGGTTCAAGAGGTCGCAGGTTTGGGAGGTGCTGCCGAAGAAGCCTTGGCGAGTTGCTGCAGTGCATCTTGTAGATGGTACACACTGCAGCCACGGTACGCCGGTGGTGGAGGGAGTCAATGTTTAAGGTGGTGGATGGGATGACAATCAAACGGGCTGCTTTGCCCTGGATGGTGTCGAGCTTCTTCAGTGTTGTTGCAGCTGCACTCATCCAAGCAAGTCGAGAGTATTCCATCACACTCCTCTTCCCCATCCTTTTCCCCATTATCCATCCTCTTCACCATTCCCCATCCTCTTCCCCTTTCCCCATCCTCTTGCCCTTCACTCCTTTCTCTCGTGCCGATGCCATTGATTCCTTGCTGCGATACAGGACTGGAGTGCATCCTCCAGTGCCTTGCTCAAGTGACCATTCTACGTGTGCTGGGGCAGTGCTATTCTACCATTGGGGGAATCACAGCCTGATCCCTTGCACTTGCATCAGGGAGAAGGCTGGATATTGATCAGAAGCAGGTACCTAACCCCAGGGCCACTGAGATCAACTGGAAAATCGAAAACAGTAAGGGCTAAAAATTCGGTATCGCCGCGCCAGGTCTTTAGTGCCCGAAATTTAGCGCTGGGCCGGATTCCCCTAGCGCCAGCCTGAAATTCAGTAGCGCCGCCCCAAGACGGAGGCGGGTGCTATTGGAGGGTTTGGCCGCCTCGTTTGGGGCGAAGAATGTCAGTTTCCGGCGCCCAGCTGCCGCTGCGGCAACCGATGCGGTGCAGCAGGCTGGGGTACTGCAGGCCTCCTCCTTCTCTTAAGGAGGAGCTGCCTGCAGCCGTGAGATGGCCGCTGGATTCCCCCGTCAAATGAGCCCGGCACCACGGAGAAGTGCCGGGCTCGCGGGAGTCACACACCAATGCCGCGGGGGGGTGGTGCAGGAGTCCGGGGAGGGAGGTGTGGCCAGGCGGCCGCCGGGAAAGCGGCCGGCCGCCCCTCCACCTTTATGCGCAGGCCTCTCGGAGCTGTAAGGCACCGTTTTGCAAGCGCTGTTTGCGGCCGCGACGGGCGAGGCGGCCGCAACTGAATTTGGCCATCGGGACGGCTTACCATTGGAACCGGGGCGCTGCGCACACCGATGACGTCATCGGTGCCGGCGCAGCGCTACCGGCTAACGCCGATGTTAGGGACCAACTCAATTTCGGGCGCTGAAAAACTTCCGGCGCAAACCACTTTATAGCCAATAAGTGGGCGCAAACGCGACTGAATTTCTAGGCCTAAGTGACTTCAAAGTCCCCAGACTGCTGCAGAGGACACGTCTCTCTGCAACCAATTAGACCTTATTTCTTTGGAACCTTTTCCTTGAGTGAGGAACAACATTCTGTAATGCTATAATATGAAGAGCAGGGGAGTTCTCCCCGGTGTCCTGGGGCAATAATTATCCCTCAACCAACATCCCTAAAACAGATTATCAGGTCACTATTGACATGAATCAGTCATTCATGAAAGAAAGACTTATGAAATAATACTGAGTGGCCTGCGGGTGGCGCTGTCCAGGGAGAGTATAAATACTCGGGCAAGGGCCCAGCTTGCGCAGGACATTCTTAACAGGAACTAGTGAAGGAGACAACCAGACCTCCATGTTGTAAAACAGTTGATTAAAGCTTTGTTTAACGCTTAGACCAAGTGCCTAGTAGTTTTCTTACGTCAACTATCACATTGCTGTTTGTGGGAGCTTGCTGTGCGCAAATTGGCCGCCGTGTTTCCTACATTACAACAGTGACTACTACACTTTAAAAACATTTAATTGGCTGTAAAGCGCTTTGAGATGTCCCGAGGTCATGAAAGGTGCTGTAGAGATGCAAGCTCTTTCTTTATCTTTTAGAAAGAATAATTTCTTGGCAAAAGAACGTGAGGGGAGTTGAGGAGAATTTCATTTTTCTCTTCACCTATCTCCTTTCCCCTCTCCCTCCACCAGCTCGATATCCACTGCCATCCAAAGCACCCTGAAGGGTTTTCATTGAGTAAATGAGAAACTGATTCCAGTGGTAGGAGGGTCGGTAACCAGAGGATACAGATTGAAGATAAATGGCCAAAAACCAGGGGGCGTTGAAGAGAATAATTTTTAAGCAGCAAACAGAAGAACACAAGAACGTAAGAACAGAAGAATCAGGAGCAGGAATTTGGCCATACAGCCCTTCGAGCCCCTCAAGCCTGCTCCACCATTCAATAAGAACATGGCTGATCTTCGACCTCAACTCCACTTTCCCGCCCAATCCCCATATCCCTCGATTCCCCTAGAGTCCAAAAATCTATCGATCTCAGCTTTGAATATACTCAAAAACTCAGCATCCACAGTCCTCTGGGGCAGAAAATTCCAAAGATTCATCACCAACTGAGTGAAGAAATTCCTCCTCATCTCAGTCTTAAATGGCCGACCCCTTATCCTGAGACTGTGCCCCCTGGTTCTAGACACTCCAGCCAGGGGGAAACAACCTCTCAGCATCTACCCTGTCAATCCTCCTCAGAATCTTCTACGTTTCAATGTTTAATTGATCAGCTCTCATTCTTCTAAACTCCAGAGAGTTCAGGCCCATTCTACTCAATCTCTCCTCGTAGGCAACCCACTCATCCCAGGGATCAATCTAGCGAGTTATTATGATCTGGAATGTGTTGCCTGGAAGGGTGTTGGGAGCAGATTGAATAATAACCTTCAAAAGAGACTTGAAAATTGAAGGGGTATGATGACGGAGCAGGGGAACTGGGATAGTTTGTACTGGTGAATGGTCTAAGGTTTCACTGTTAGTGATTCAAGTGGACTTTATAGTCATACATTTAATATTTTTATACTCAAATTACTAATGGGTCACTCCATAAGTTTTAAAAGCATTTACATGTTTTCAATTCATTCCGATTTGATATGTATAAATAAATATTCAAGATTCAAGATTATTTTATTGCCATATGTAACTGGTACAATGGAATGCTTACTCCCCACTCACTCCCACAATATAAGTATAAATATAAAAAGCGAAAGTAAAACAAGTATAAATATAGAAACAATAGCAAATAAACAAATAAGTATAGCAATGACAGTCCAAGTTGCGGGATATAATGAATAGTGCAAAAAGCCTCTATTACCACTGGAAGTAATAAAATAAGTTTATATATATATATATATATTCATTTATAAATAAATAAAGGCTACTTTCCCAAATGGTACATGAATGAATAACTCTTGGTTATTTTTAGAATGCCTCAATGTCAGGGGGAATATCTTTAGAAAGATCAGATCGTAAAATGCATTGAAATATTTTTTATAAAGTGTCAGTGCCCTTTGGAGGCTGCTGCTTCGCTCGTTTGTTTAATTATTTATGCTGCGATTTCTTCCTGCACTGACATCAGCCACCCTGACACTTATTTAACAAAGCTTCAAAGACATGGTCCGGGTGCGGTAGTGCAGCGGTTATATTACTGGACCCATGATCCAGAGAACTCGTAGTTCAAATCCCACTGTGGCCGTTTTGGAGAATTTGATATTTGGTTTGACATCTGGAAATAAAAAGCTTGTATGAGTGAAAGTTGCCATAAATTGGTAAAAATCCAACTGGTTCACTAATGTTGCAAAGATTTTACTCTCCATTGGAGTCAATGGAGTGGGAGGCATTCAAGAGGGCTTTTTTACAGAGGCCGGTGTCGGGAGGAGCAGAGAGCGGCGGTACAGTGAGTGCTTAAACTCACTTTCGCTGGCTTTTTTACAGAGGCCTGTGTCGGGAGGAGCAGAGAGCAGCGGTACAGTGAGTGCTTAATTAAACTCACTTTTGCGGGCTTTTTTACAGAGGCTTACCAAACTCACAGACCGGCGGCAGCGTTCCAGAGCCAGGTCACGATTCAAAAAGTGATGCGGGCAAGAGGAAGCAGCTGATTGGGTGAGTACGGCCAGGTGAGCATTTATACTACACTATAGTTTGACAGTTAAGATTAATAGTTTATAAAATTTAGAAAGTCTTAATTTTTGTGGTTGTAGCTTCTAAGTTCTCTGGTGTGTATCGGGGAGTGCTAGTAACCAAGGGCCCTTGAGTATATCATTTACTTGTAGTGTGATTAGTGGTATTGATTTGATTTAAATTAATTTAAATTAATTAAAGGGTAAGTCATGGCAGGACAGCTTGGCCCTGTGGCATGCTCCTCCTGCGCTATGTGGGAAATCAGGGACACTTCCTGTGTCCCTGACGACCATGTGTATGGGAAGTGTATCCAGCTGCAGCTACTGACAGACCGCATTGCGGCGCTGCAGCTGCAGAATGGATACATACTGGAGCATTCGCAATGCTGAGGACGTCGTGGATAGCATGTTTAGGGAGTTGGTCACACCGCAGGTGAAGGTTGCACAGGCAGGAAGGGAATGGGTGACCACCAGGCAGCGTAGTAGGTGCAGGCAGGTCGTGCAGGGGTCCCCTGTGGCCATCTCCCTCTCAAACAAATATACCACTTTGGATATCGTTGAGGGAGGTGACTTATCGGGGGAAGGCAGTAGCAGTCAACTTCCTGGCACTGTGGGTGGTTCTGCTGCACAGGACGGGAGGAAAAAGACTGGGTGAGCTATAGTGATAGGGGCTTCTATTGTAAGGGGAATAGATAGGCGATTCTGCGGCCGCAAACGCGACTCCAGGATGATATGTTGCCTCCCTGGTACAAGGGTCAAGGATGTCTCGGGGCAGCTGCAGGGCATTCTGGAGGGAGAGGGTGAACAACCAGTTGTCATGGTGCATATAGGTACCAACGATATAGGTAAAAAATGGGATGAGATTCTAAAAGCTGAATATAGGGAGTTAGGAGGTAAATAAAAAAATACGACATCAAAGGTAGTAATCTCAGGATTGCTACCAGTGCCACGTGCTAGTCAGAGAAGAAATAGAAGGATATTTGAGATGAATACGTGGCTAGAGGAATGGTGCAAGGGGGAGGGATTCAAATTCCTGGGACATTGGAAATGGTTCTGGGGGAGGTGGGACAAGAACAAACTAGATGTTTTGCACCTGGGCAGGACCGGGACCGAAGTCCTAGGGGGAGTGTTTGCTAGTGCTGTTGGGGAGGGTTTAAACTAAAATGGCAGGGGGTTGGGAACCTGTGCAGGGAGACAGCGGAAAGGGAAGCAAGGATAGAAACAAAAGACAGGAAGGATAAAAGCAAAAGTGGAAGGCAAATAAATCAAGGGTGTGAATCAAACAGGGCTACAGTAAATAATAATACTAAAAGAACTAAGAGTGATAAAAAAACAAGCCTGAAGGCTTTGTGTCTTAATGCGAGGAGCATTCGTAATAAGGTGGATGAATTAGCTGAGCAAATAGATGTAAATGGATAGAATGTAATTGGAATTACGGAGACATGGCTCCAGGGTGACCAAGGCTGGGAATTCAACATCCAGGGGTATTCAATATTCAGGAAGGACAGGGAAAAGGGAAAAGGAGGTGGGGTAGCATTGCTGGTTAAAGAGGAGATTAACACAATAGTAAGGAAGGATATTAGCTCTGATGATGTGGAATCTGTATGGGTGGAGCTGAGAAATTCCAAGGGGCAGGAAACATTAGTGGGAGTTGTATACAGACCCCCAAACAGTAATGCTGAGGTTGGGGGTGGCATTAAATGGGAAATTAGAGACACGTGGAATAAGGGCACAGCAGTTATCATGGGGGACTTTAATCTACATATAGATTGGGCTAACCAAATTAGTAACAATACTGTGGAGGAGGAATTCCTAGAGTGTATACGGGATGGTTTCCTGGGCCAATATGTCGAGGAACCAACTAAACAACAGGCCATCTTAGACTGGGTATTATGTAATGAGAAAGGATTAATTAGCAATCTTGTTGTGCGAGGCCCCTTGGGGAGGAGCGATCATAATATGATAGAATTCTTCATTAAGATGGAGAGTGAAGTAGTTGACTCAGAGACTAGGGTCCTGAATTTAAATAAAGGAAACTACGATGGTATGAGGCACGAGTTGGCTAGGATGGATTGGGGAATGTTACTTAAAGGGTTGACGGTGGATAGGCAATGGCAAACATTTAAAAGTCACATGGATGAACTACAGAATTTGTTCATCCCAGTTTGGCATAAAAATAAATCAAGGGTGTAAATCAAACGGGGCTACAGTAAATAATAATACTAAAAGAACTAAGAGTGATAAAAAAACAAGCCTGAAGGCTTTGTGTCTTAATGCGAGGAGCATTCGTAATAAGGTGGGATATGTGTCGGTGCAGGCACGATGGGCCGAAATGGCCTCTATCTGCACTGTGGGGTTTCTGTGATTCTGTGATTCTGTGAATTAAGAGGGGGAAAATAGAATATGAGAGTAAACTTTCAGGGAACAAAAAAACTGACTGTAAAAGTGCCTATAGATATGTGAAGAGAAATGGCAGACCAATTAAATACATACTTTGGTTCTGTCTTCACAAAGGAGGACACAAATAACCTTCCAGAGATGTTGGGGAACACAGGGTCTAATGAGAGGGAGGAACTGAATGAAATCAGTATTTGTAGGGAAATGGTGTTTGGGAAATTGACGGGATTGAAGGCCGATAAATCTCCAGGGCCTAATAATCTACATCCTAGGGTACTTAAGGAAGTGACCCTAGAAATAGTAGATGTATTGCTGGTCATCTTCCAACATTCTATAGACTCTGGAATAGTTCCCATGGATTGGAGGGTAGCTAATGTAACCCCACTATTTAAAAAAGGTGGTAGAGTGAAAATGGGGAATTATAGACCGGTAAGCCTGACATTGGTAGTGGGGAAAATGCTAGAGTCCATTATAAAAGATGTAATAGCAGAGCACTTGGAAAACAGTGACAGGATCGGACAAAGTCAACATGGATTTACAAAAGGTAAATCATGCTTGACTAATCTACTGGAATTTTTTGAGGATGTAACTGGTAGAAGAGATAAGGGAGAACCAGTGGATGTGGTGTATTTGGACTTTCAGAAGGCTTTCGATAAGGTCCCGCATAAGAGATTAGCGTGTAAAGTTAAAGCACATAGGATTGGAGGTAAGGTACTGACTTGGATAGAGAACTGGTTGGCAGACAGGAAGCAAAGAGTTGGAATAAACGGGCCTTTTTCCGAGTGGCAGGCAGTGACTAGTGGGGTATCGCAGGGATCGGTGCTAGGACCCCAGCTATTCACAATATATATTAATGATCTAGACGAGGGAACTAGATGTAATATCTCCAAGTTTGCAGACGACACAAAGCTGGGTGGGCGTGTGTGCTCCGAGGAGGATGCAGAGAAACTCCAGTATGATTTGCACAGGTTGGGTGATTGGGCAGATGTATGGCAGATGCAGTATAATGCAGATAAATGCGAGGTTATCCACTTAGGTGGCAAAAACAGGAAGGCAGATTATTATCTGAACGGCAATAGATTGGGAAAAGGGGAAGTGCAATGAGACCTGGGTGTCCTTGTGCACCAGTCGCTGAAGGTAAGCATATAGGTGCAGCAGGCGGTTAAGAAGTTAAATGGTATGTTGGCTGTCATAGCGAAAGGATTTGAGTACAGGAGCAAGGATGTCTTGCTGCAGTTGTACAGGGCCTTGGTGAGACCACGTCTTGAGTATTGTGTGCAGTTTTGGTCGCCTTATCTGAGGAAGGATGTTCTTGCCATGGAGAGAGTGCAGCGAAGATTCACCAGACTGATACCTGGGATGGCAGGAATGACATATGAAGAGAGATTGGGTCGATTAGGTTTATATTCACTAGAGTTTAGAAGAATGAAAGGGGATTTCATTGAAACTTATAAAATTTTTAACAGGACTAGACAGACTAATGCAGGAAGGATGTTCCCAATGGCGGGGGAGTGCAGAACCAAGGGTTCCTCTATCTGTTCCTCTATCTCCCCCAAACAGCCAGGGGGAGATAGAGGAACAGATATGTAGGCAAATCTCAGAGAAGTTTGCAAATAATAGGGTAATTATAGTGGGGGATTTCAACTTCCCCAATATTAACTGGGATAGTCAGAGGGTGAAAGGCTTAAAGGGTGCAGAATTCTTAAAGTGCATCCAGGAGAGCTTTTTGAGCCAGCATGTAGAAAGTCCTACAAGAGAGGGGGCGGTACTGGACCTAATTCTGGGGAATGTGGCCGGGCAAGTGGTAGAAGTATTAGTAGGTGAGCACTTTGGTGACAGTGACCATAATTCGGTGAGATTTAAGGTAGTCATGGAAAAGGACAAGGATGGACCGGAAATAAAGGTTCTAAATTGGTGGAAGGTCGATTTTAATATGATAAGGCAGGATCTGGCCAATGTGGACTGGGATCAGTTACTTGAAGGAAAATCCATATCGGAGCAATGGGAGTCTTTCAGAAAGGAAATTGAGAGAGTACAATGGCAACATGTTCCTGTAAAGGTCAAGGGTGGGACCAACAAGCCCAGGGAACCTTGGATGTCAAGGGATATACGAGAATGGATTAGGAAAAAAAGGGGGGCTTTTGGCAGATACAAAGGACTAAAGACGGAGGAAGCCCTAGAGGAGTATAAAAAGTGCAGGGGGATACTTAAAAAAGAATTTAGGAGAGCGAGGAGGGGCCATGAAATTACACTGGCGAGCAAAATAAAGGAAATTCCTAAGGTGTTTTATAAGTATATTAAGGGCAAGAGGATAACTAGGGAAAGAGTAGGGCCCATTAGGGACCAAAGTGGCAAGCTGTGTGTAGAGCCAGAGGATGTAGGTGGGGTTTTAAATGAATTTTTTGCATCTGTGTTCACTATGGAGAAGGATGATGAGGACATAGAAATCGGGCAGGGGAACTGTGATATACTTGAACAGATTAGCCTCGAGAGGGAGGAGGTACTAACGGTTTTAGCAGGCTTAAAAGTGGATAAATCCCCAGGCCCGGACGAGATGTATCCCAGGCTGCTGTGTGAGGCAAAGGAGGAGATTGCAGGGGCTCTGACACAAATTTTCAGAACCTCTCTGGCCACAGGGTATTTGCCAGAGGACTGGAAAACAGCTAACGTAGTACCATTATTCAAGAAGGGTAGTAGGGATAAACCAGGGAATTACAGGCCAGTGAGCCTAACATCAGTGGTAGGGAAATATTGGAAAAAATTCTGAGGGACAGAATTAGTCTCCACTTGGAGAGGCAAGGATTAATTAGGGATAGCCAGCATGGCTTTGTCAAGGGAAGACCATGTCTGACCAATTTGATTGCATTTTTCGAGGGGGTGACTAGGTGTGTGGATGAGGGTAGTGCAGTGGATGTGGTTTACATGGATTTCAGTAGGGCTTTTGATAAAGTCCCACATAGGAGACTGGTCAGGAAGGTAAGAGCCTTGTCACATTGGATCCAAAACTGGCTTAGTGGCAGTAGGCAGAGGGTGATGGTGGAAGGTTGTTTTTGTGACTGGAAGCCTGTGTCCAGTGGGGTACCGCAGGGGTCGGTGCTGGGTCCCTTGCTGCTTGTGGTCTACATTAATGATTTGGATGTGAATGCAAAAGGTATGATCACTAAGTTCGCAGATGACACGAAAATTGGTGGGGTGGTAAATTGCAAGGTGGGAAGCCTCAGGCTACAGGACAATATAGATGGGTTGGTCAGATGGGCGGAACAGTGGCAAATGGAATTTAACCCTGAAAATTGTGAGGTGATGCATTTTGGACGGATTAACAAGGCAAGGGAATACACAATGAAAGGTAAGACCCTAGGAAAGACAGAGGATCAGAGGGACCTTGGTGTGCATGTACATAGATCCCTGAAGGCAGCAGAACAGGTGGATAAGGTGGTTAAAAAGGCATATGGGATACTTGCCTTCATTAGCCGAGGCAGGTTATGATGGAGCTGTACAAAACGCTGGTAAGGCCACAGCTGGAGTACTGTGTGCAGTTATGGTCGCCACACTATAGGAAGGATGTGATTGCTTTGAAGAGGGTGCAGAGGAGATTTACCAGGATGTTACCTGGGCTGGAGTGCTTCAGCTATGAGGAAAGACTGGACAGGCTGGGGTTGTTTTCCTTGGAGCAGAGAAGGCTGAGGGGGGACCTGATTGAGGTATACAAAATTATGAGGGGCATAGATAGGGTAGATAGAAAGGAACTTTTCCCCTTAGTAGAGGGGTCAATAACAAGGGGGCATAGATTCAAGGTAAGGGGCAGGAGGTTTAGATGGGATTTGAGGAAAAACTTTTTCACCCAGAGGGTGGTTGGAATCTGGAACTCCGTGCCTGAAAGGGTGGTAGAGGCAGGAACCCTCACAACATTCAAGAAGCATTTGGATGAGCACTTGAAATGCCATAGCATACAAGGCTATGGACCAAATGCTGGAAAATGGGATTAGATTAGACAGGGCTTGATGGCCGGCGTGGACGCGATGGGCCGAAGGGCCTCTTTCTGTGCTGTATAAGGATAAGGGTTAAGCCATTTAAGACTGAGATGAGGAGGAATTGCTTCACCCAGAGAGTGGTGAACCTGTGGAATTCTCTACCACAGAAGGCAGTTGAGGCCAACTTATTAAATATATTTAAGAAGGAGTTAGATATATTTCTTAAGGCTAAAGGTATCAAGGGATATGGAGAGAAAGCAGGGACAGGGTACTGAATTTGGATGATCAGCCATGATCTCATTGAATGGTGGAACAGGATCGAGGGGCCGAATGGCCTACTCCTGCTCCTTATCTTCTACACATGGATTAAAACATAGAAAAGTAGAAAAATAGGAGCAGGAGTAGGCCATTCGGCCCTTCGAGCCTGCTCCGCCATTCAATATGATCATGGCTGATCCTCTATCTCAATACTATTTTCCCGCTCTCTCCCCATACCCCTTGATGCCTTCTGTGTCTAGAAATCTATCTATCTCCTTCTTAAATATATTCAGTGACTTGGCCTCCACACCCTTCTGTGGTAGAGAATTCCACAGGTTCACCACCCTCTGAGTGAAGAAATTTCTCCTCATCTCAGTCCTAAATGTCCTATCCCGTATCCTGAGACTGTGACCCCCCTCGTTGTAGACCCCCTAGCCAGGGGAAACATCCTCCCTGCATCCAGTCTGTCTAGCCCTGTCAGAATTTTATACGTTTCAATGAGATTTCCTCTCATTCTTCTAAACTCTAGTGAATACAGGCCTAGTAGATCCAATCTCTCCTCATACGACAGTCCTGCCATCCCAGGAATCAGTCTGGTGAACCTTCGCTGAACTCCCTCTATGGCAAGTATACCCTTTCTTAGGTAAGGAGACCAAAACTGCACACAGTACTCCAGGTGTGGCCTCACCAAGGCCCTGTACAACTGTAGTAAGACATCCTTGCTCCTGTACTTCAATCCTCTTGCAATGAAGGCCAACATACCATTTGCCTTCCTGACTGCTTGCTGCACCTGCATGTTTGCTTTCTGTGACTGGTGTACAAGGACACCCAGGTCCCTTTTTACTTCAGGGTAAACTTGTTCCCATAAAGAAAAAGGGTAGAACTGCCAAATGTAAGGCCCCACTGAATGACAAGGTGCATACAGGGTAAGATAAGGATAAAAAGGGAAGCCTACATCAGATATCCTGAGCTCAATACTGCAGAAAGTCAAGAAGAGTATAGAAAGTGCAGGGGTGAAATTAAGAAGGAAATTAGGAAAGCAAAAAGAGGGCATTAAAAAATAAGAGTCAAAGAAAACCCAAAGGTCTTTTATAATTACATAAAGAGCAAGAGCATAACTAAGGGAATAGTCGGGCCTATCGGGGACCAAAATGGCGATCTATGTGTGGAGGTGGAGGATGTGGGTAAGATACTTAATGAACACTCTGCAGCTGTATTCACAAAAGAGGGGGACGATGCCAACATTGAAGTTAAGGAGGAAGATAGTGAAATATTGGATGAGATAAACGTAGTAAGAGAGGAAGTATTAAGAGATTTAACCTCCTTGAAAGTAGATAAATCGCCAGGGCCAAATGAAATATAACAGAGGCTATTAAACGAAACAAGGGAGGAAATTGTGGAGGCTCTGACCATCATTTTCCAATCCTCCCTGGCTACAGGAGCAGTACCAGAGGATTGGGGAACTGCTAACATTGTAAGATTGTTTATAAAGGGAGGAAGGGATAAACCGAGCAATTACAGGCCAGTTAGTTTATCCTCGGTGGTGGTCAAATTACTGGAATCAATTCTGAGGGACAGTATAAACCTTCGTTTAGAAAGACACAGATTAATCGGGGACAGTCAGCATGGTTTTGTTAAGGGAAGGTCGTGTCTGACTAACTTGATTGAATTCTTTGAGGAGGTAACAAGGAGGGTCGATGAGGGCAGTGCGTTTGATGTAGTCTACATGGATTTTAGCAAGGCTTTTGACAAGGTCCCACATGGCAGGCTGATCAAAAAGTAAAAGCCCATGGGATCCAAGGGAGATTGGCAAATTGGATCCAAAATTGGCTCAGTGGCAGGAATGGTTGAGGGGAGTTTTTGCAACTGGAAGGCTGTTTCCAGTGGGGTTCCACAGGGCTCAGTACTCGGTCCCTTACTTTTTGGAGTATATATTAATGATGTAGACTTAAATGTAGGGGGAATGATAAGGAAATTTGCAGATGATACAATAATTGGCCGTGTGGTTGATAGTGAGGAGGAAAACTTTAGACTGCAGGAAGATATCGATGAACTGGTCAGTTGGGCAGAAAAGTGGCAAATGGAATTCAATCCGGGAAAATGTGAGGTAATGCATTTGGGGAGGGGCAACAAGGCAAGGGAATACACAATTAATGGGAGGATACTGAGAAGTGTGGAGGAACAGAGGGTCCTTGGACTGCATGTCCACAGATCCTTAAAGGTAGCAGGACAGGTCAATAAAATAGTTAAAAAGGCATACAGAATGCTTTCCTTTATTAGCCAAGGCATAGAATATAAGAGCAGGGGGGTTATACTAGAACTGTATACAACACTGGTTAGGGCACAGATTGAGTACTGCGTACAGTTCTGGTCACCACATTACAGGAAGGATGTGATTGCACTGGAGAGGGTGCAGAGGAGATTTACGAGGATGTTGCCAGGACTGGAGAATTTTAGCTATGAGGAAAGATTGGAGAGGCTGGGGTTGTTTTCCTTGGAACAGAGGAGGCTGAGGGGAGATTTAATTGAGATGTATAAAATTATGAGGGGCCTAGATAGAGTGGATAGGAAGGAACTGTTTCCTTTAGCGGAGAGGTCAAGGACCAGGGGACATTGATTTAAAGTAGTTGGTAGAAGGATTAGAGGGGAGAGGAGGAAAGAAATGTTCACCCAGAGGGTGGTGGGGGTCTGGAACTCACTGCCTGAAAGGGTGGTAGAGGCAGAAACCCACATCACATTTAAAAAGTACTTGGATATACACTTGAAGTGCCGTAACCTACAGGGCTACGGACCAAGAGCTGGAAAGTGGGATTAGGCTGGAGAGCTCTTTTCTACCGGCACAGACACGATGGGCCGAATGGCCTCCTTCTGTGTTGTAATTTTTCTATGATTCTATGATTAATATTTGGCGGGGCGTAAAACCGGCATGCCACCCGATCCCGTGGGTTTCCCGGTCGACGACGTAGGTTAAAATTTCCCCTTGTGTCACTAAGGTTCACAGCCTGCTTGAAGGAAACCTGCCATCGTGACTCGGTCTGGGCCTATATGTGACTCCAGTCGCACACCAACATGGTTGACTCTTAACTGATCTCTGAAGTGGCCGAGCGAGACACTCAGTTGTGTCAAACCCACTCCAAAGAAGAAGAAATCCCACCATCACCTTATCGTGAGCAACTAGGAATGTCGGCCTTGCCAGCGACACCCACAATCCTGATGATGAATAAATATAACACGGGCTGGTATTGCAGAGACACAGGGAGATGCAGCGTGAGCTTTTAACTGGGTGTTGTTGTCATGCTCTCAAGTTTTTGCACCGATAAAGAAAATATGGGCCAAGTGGCCTCGTCTCTGCTATAGTTTCTGTGATTCGATAGCTGTGGACAAAATGCTTGATTGGTTTGGTTTGGCTTCGATTGGTTTGGTTTGGTTTGGCTTGGATTGGTTTGGTTTGGCTTTGCTTGGATTGGTTTGGTTTGGCTTGTATTGGTTTGGTTTGGCTTGGATTAGTTTGGTTTGGCTTGGATTGGTTTGGATTGGTTTGGTTTGGATTGGTTTGGTTTGGCTTGGTTTGGTTTGGTTTGTCTTGGATTGGTTTGGTTTGGATTGGTTTGGATTGGATTGGTTTGGTTTGGATTTGTTTGGTTTGGATTGGTTTGGTTTGGATTGGTTTGGTTTGGATTGGTTTGGTTTGGATTGGTTTGGTTTGGTTTGATTTGGTTTGGCTTGGTTTGGTTTGGTGTGGTTTGGTGTGGTTTGGTTTGGTTTGGCTTGGTTTGGTTTGGTGTGGTTTGGTGTGGTTTGGTTTGGATTGGTTTGGTTTGGTTTGATTTGGATTGGATTGGTTTGGTTTGGTTTGGATTGGTTTGGTTTGGATTGGATGGGTGTGGTTTGGTTTGGATTGGTTTGGCTTGGTTTGGATTGGATTGGTTTGGTTTGGATTGGTTTGGTTTGGATTGGATTGGTTTGGTTTGGTTTGGATTGGTTTGGATTGGCTTGGTTTGGTTTGGTGTGCTTTGGTTTGGATTGGTTTGGCTTGGTTTGGATTGGATTGGTTTGGTTTGGTTTGGATTGGATTGGTTTGGTTTGGTTTGGATTGGTTTGGATTGGATTGGTTTGGTTTAGATTGGTTTGGTTTGGTTTGGTTTGGATTGGTTTGGTTTGGATTGGATTGGTTTGGTTTGGTTTGGATTGGTTTGGTTTGGTGTGATTTGGTTTGGATTGGTTTGGTTTGGCTTGATTTGGATTGGTTTGGTTTGGTTTGGATTGGTTTGGCTTGATTTGGCTTGGTTTGGATTGGATTGGTTTGGATTGGCTTGGTTTGGTTTGGTGTGCTTTGGTTTGGATTGGTTTGGCTTGGTTTGGATTGGATTGGTTTGGTTTGGTTTGGATTGGATTGGTTTGGTTTGGTTTGGATTGGTTTGGATTGGATTGGTTTGGTTTAGATTGGTTTGGTTTGGTTTGGTTTGGATTGGTTTGGTTTGGATTGGATTGGTTTGGTTTGGTTTGGATTGGTTTGGTTTGGTGTGATTTGGTTTGGATTGGTTTGGTTTGGCTTGATTTGGATTGGTTTGGTTTGGTTTGGATTGGTTTGGCTTGATTTGGCTTGGTTTGGATTGGATTGGTTTGGTTTGGATTGGTTTGGTTTGGATTGGTTTGGATTGGATTGGTTTGGTTTGGTTTGTATTGGTTTGGTGTGGTTTGGTGTGGCTTGGTTTGGATTGGATTGGTTTGGTTTGGTTTGGATTGGATTGGTTTGGTGTGCTTTGGTTTGGATTGATTTGGCTTGGTTTGGATTGAATTGGTTTGGTTTGGTTTGGATTGGTTTGGATTGGATTGGTTTGGTTTGGTTTGATTTGGTTTGGCTTGGTTTGGTTTGGTGTGGTTTGGTGTGGTTTGGTTTGGATTGATTTGGTTTGGTTTGATTTGGATTGGATTGGTTTGGTTTGGTTTGGATTGGTTTGGTTTGGATTGGATTGGTGTGGTTTGGTTTGGATTGGTTTGGCTTGGTTTGGATTGGATTGGTTTGGTTTGGATTGGTTTGGTTTGGTGTGGTTTGGATTGGTTTGGTGTGGTTTGGTGTGGTTTGGCTTGGTTTGGCTTGGTTTGGATTGGATTGGTTTGGTTTGGATTGGTTTGGTTTGGATTGGATTGGTTTGGTTTGGTTTGGATTGGTTTGGATTGGCTTGGTTTGGTTTGGTGTGCTTTGGTTTGGATTGGCTTGGCTTGGTTTGGATTGGATTGGTTTGGTTTGGTTTGGATTGGTTTGGATTGGTTTGGTTTGGATTGGTTTGGTTTGGCTTGGTTTGGATTGGATTGGTTTGGTTTGGTTTGGATTGGTTTGGATTGGATTGGTTTGGTTTAGATTGGTTTGGTTTGGTTTGGTTTGGATTGGTTTGGTTTGGATTGGTTTGGTTTGGATTGGATTGGTTTGGATTGGTTTGGTTTGGTTTGATTTGGTTTGGATTGGTTTGGTTTGGTGTGATTTGGTTTGGATTGGTTTGGTTTGGTTTGATTTGGATTGGTTTGGTTTGGATTGGTTTGGCTTGATTTGGCTTGGTTTGGATTGGATTGGGGTTGGTTTGGATTGGTTTGGTTTGGATTGGTTTGGATTGGATTGGTTTGGTTTGGTTTGTATTGGTTTGGTGTGGTTTGGTGTGGCTTGGTTTTGATTGGATTGGTTTGGTTTGGTTTGGATTGGATTGGTTTGGTGTGCTTTGGTTTGGATTGATTTGGCTTGGTTTGGATTGGATTGGTTTGGATTGGTTTGGATTGGATTGGTTTGGTTTGGTTTGGATTGGTTTGGTTTGGTTTGGATTGGTTTGGTTTGGCTTGGTTTGGATTGTTTTGGTTTGGTGTGGTTTGGTTTGGTTTGGTTTGGTTTGGATTGGTTTGGTTTGGCTTGATTTTGGTTCGGTTTGATTTGTTTTGGATTGAATTGGCTTGGTTTGGATTGCCCCTTCCCCGCATTGTTTTCAAATTTCACAGGCCTGCCTGAACTGATGCAATGAGATTATTGCGCACCTGTCTAGTCATTCTCTGACTGACTGTTGTTTAGCAACTGAGCAGTTCAAAGGAAATGGCATTTAAAATTGAGGAGTGCAAACTAATGTGCATCTGGGCTAAAGAATTGAAAATGTAAATTCATCAAGGCACGTCACAGAATGAAGCCGTTCGGCCCATTGTGCCTGTGTCATTCTAGTTCGTCAACTGGACCTATCTGCACCAACCCCATTTCCCCTTGCTCTTTCCCCGTATCTTATATTTTTCCTTTAAAAATAATGAGCCAGTTAAATGATGTGATTGCCTCTCCTTCAGATATTTTCTAATAATGGTGTGAAGATAAAAATTCTTCCCACTTTCTCCTTTGGTCTCCTTGGTGTAAACCATCATCTGTGGCCCCTTTGTAACTGATTCTCCAACCGACGGAAACTATCCTCCACTCTTTACCCTCTCAAGACCTTTCATAATTTTGAATACATCTTGACGTAAGAAAACTACTAGGCACTTGGTCTAAGCGTTAAACAAAGCTTTAATCAACTGTTTTACAACATGGCGGTCTAGTTGTGTCCTTCACTAATTCCTGTTAAGAATGTCCTGCGCAAGCTGGGCCCGTGCCCGAGTATTTATACTCTCCCTGGACAGCGCCACCCGCAGGCCGCTCAGTATTATTTCATTAGTCTTTCTTTCATGAATGACTGATTCACGTTACATCTATCAGATCCCTTCTTAATCTTCTCTGTGGCAGTTCAACAATTTTTTGAATCCTCTCAATTACCCAGCGAAGACTATTATTAAATAAAGCCATGGATCCCATATGCCCTTTTTAATTGCCTTACAAGCTTGTCCTGCCGCCTTCAAAGATTTGTGTACATACACCCCCAGGTCTCTTTGTTCCGGCACTCCCTTTAAAACTGTATCATTTAACTTATACTGCCTCTCCTCAGCCATGTGTCAGCCGTGCCTCTTCGTCTCTGAGTCAGAAGGTTGTGGGTTCAAGTCCCACAAAATCCAGGCTGACACTCCCAGTGCAGTACTGAGGGAGTGCCGCACCGCCGGAGGTGCCGTCTTTCAGATGAGACGTTAAACCGAGGCCCCGTCTGCTCTCTCAGGTGGACGTAAAAAATCCCACGGCCACTGTTTCAAAGAAGAGTAGGGGAGTTACCCCTGGTGTCCTGGGCCAATATTTATCCCCCAACCATGGCTGCCGCGTTTCCTACATTACAACAGTGGCGACACATCAAACAAGTACTTCATTGGCTGTAAAGCGCTTTGGGATGTCCTGAGGCCCTGGGCTATATAAAGAAACACTTGCATTTCTATAGCGCCTTTCATGACCACCAGACATCTCAAAGCGCTTTACAGACAATGAAGTATTTCTGAAGTGCAGTCACTGTTGTAATGTGGGAAACGCGGCAGCCAATTTGCGCACAGCAAGCTCCCACAAACAGCAATGTGATAATGATCAGATAATCTGTTTTTGTTATGTTGATTGAGGGATAAATATTGCCCCAGGACACCGGGGAGAACTCCCCTGCTCTTCTTCAAAATAGTGGCCGTGGGTTCTTTTACGTCCACCTGAGAGAGCAGACGGGGCCTCGGTTTAACGTCTCATCCGAAAGACGGCACCTCTGACAGTGCGGCACTCCCTCAGCACTGCAAGTGTCAGCTCTAGATTTTTGTGCTCAAGTCTCTGGAGTGGTACTTGAACCCACAACCATCTGACTCAGAGGCGAGGGTGCGACCCACTGAGCCACTGGCTGACATGCAAGTTGTTCTGTCTTTTTTTCTCCTCATTCTTCCTACCAAAATCACACTTCTCTGCGTTCAGTTTCATTTTCCACGTGTCTGCCCATTTCCCCAGTCTGTCGATGTCCTCCTGAAGTCTGTTACTATCCAGCTCATTGCTGAATACAATTCTGAGTATCTTCATTTCACCTTTTATAATCTTGAGACGTTTGAAGCCCATGCTTGGTGTCGTATAATCGGTAATGCTCCTGATTTACCTCATCTTCTCTTTTACTTGTTTTGCTACCTTCATGCTCCCTGCACTTTGGAATGATGCCATTCACCCTGGTTTCTCAATGAAACCGCTGTGGTTTATGTTTCAGCAGAAAGGCCCCCAAACCATTAACCAGAATAGAAGCGCTGAATCTTTCCCATCTCAGCAATGACTCAGGACTCAGAAGCGTTGCTAATGCTCACTTTGAATTGCGTTCCATCATTCCGGTTCCAGTGAAAGCAATTTTTAACACTAAGGTAGACCAGAAATCAAATTCTGGTCCATTAGCCAAATGGAATTTGTACAGTGCCTGATCAATCAAGGATCAAATTCCTCTGGTTTGTGATAAATGACAATCCCCTCCCAGGGATGATGAGCGCATTGCACCGAGACAGTGACGTGAGCTGGGTCATTAACTGCAGCGGTGTTGCTGTCTTGAGTTTCAACTTGAGTTTCTGCCGGGGTAATCGCAATGAATCCATCATTAAAGCAGACCTGTTACCTCCATCAATTCCCGAGCACTAGGGAGTTACTACCAAAGGTTGAGGAAAAAGGAAATAGTCAACAGGTAGGATGGGTACAACTGAGACACCACTTAATGCAGTCAGTTTCCCCCTGCCTCCCCACTACTCCCAATGAAATCAACAAAACCAGAAAGGTAATCATTTCACAACATCAAAGTGATTGAACTCGGTGACGGAACTGATCAATAGAACATCTTCATTAATGAGATAGATGTTGAAGTATTTTGTTTGTCTGCGGGAGGGCATCTCATCATTTTTATTGTCTTTACAAACTCTCCACAATCCCCTGAGAAAGAAAGAGGGAGGGGAGGGGGGGCTGCAGGAGAGAGGGGAGGGGCAAAGGTGTAGAGCAATGATCTGGTGTACTTTGAGCTCTTTCTAGTCATAGTTTGTGGAGTAATGCATAGCACACCTACCCGAGACAAGAAGCGGTCGGGGGGTAAAAATTTGTTGGTGCCCAGAGATGGACGTGTGGAGCGACCCATGTGCCTGACCGGATAGACCCGAGAGGCACCTAATGTTGCATCTCGGTCCTCCTTTTCATCGAACCGGAGACACCTAATGGGCAGCTCGCCGAAGATCGGGCACTGACAGTGGCTCCCAGGTAACTCCTGCAAGGGGACTGGGGGTGGGGGGCGACCAGGAGGTGGGAGTGGCCGACCAGGAGGGAGGGTAACGGTGGCTGAAATCGGTGGAGAGGGGTGGGGAGGGGTGATCGTAGGGTAGGGGGGAGGGGTTGAAGTCGTGATCGGGGGAGTGGAGGGGGGGGGGGTCGGTTGGGGGGCATGAGCGGGGGCCGGCATTGATCCGTGTGGTTTTTCATGTGGGGTCAGGAGCGGAACTCCTGCTCCTCCTGGCGCAACATTCAGGTAAGTATATTTTTAACAAACTTACCTTTATGATGCCGGCTGCCTCAGGGCAAATCAATATTACAGACATTAGCCCTCTTAATTGCATATCCAAAGGGCCTAGTGCCTGTTTCAGGCATGAGACCTGAACGCTTATTTTTCTGCCTATATCAATATGGCGGACAGCGCACTTCCGGCTGGTAATGAGCGCGCAATTCCTGCCCGCCATATTGAAGGATTAGGTGGTCAAAAAATGACTCTGGAATTTCTAGGCCATTAACTCACCCCAGACGAGAGGTTGGATTATGGTGCTGATATAGCGGTGTGGGAAGGCGGTGGGCGCGGAGAAGATGGACACGTTGGGCGACCAATGGCGGGAGCTCATGAGATAAAACCTCCAGGAATACGTCCAATCACAGTTAGCAGTCCTAGTGGCGTGGGTGGGGGGGTCGGGGAGGGGGGGTCGGGGAGGGGGTGGGGGTGTCGGGGTGGAGGTTGGGGGGTTCGGGGAGGAGGGTGGGGAAGGGGGGTGGGGGAGGAGGGTGGGGGGTTGGGGAGGGGGTGTTAAGGAGGGGGGTGGGGAGTTGGGGAGGGAGTCGGGGGGTTCAGGGAGGAGGGTGGGGGGGTTCAGGGAGGGGGTGGGGGGTCGGGGAGGAGGTTGGGGGGTTCGGGGAGGAGGGTGGGGAGGTTGGGGAGGAGGGTGGGGGGGTTCGGGGAGGGGGTGGGGGGGTCGGGGAGGAGGTGGGGGGTTCGGGGAGTGGGGTGGGGGGTTGGGGAGGGGGGTCAGGGAGGGGGGTGGGGGGTTGGGGATGGGGTGGGGTTGTCGGGGAGGGGGGTGGAGGGGGTCGGGGAGGAGGGGGGGTTGGGGAGGAGGGTGGGGGTGTCGGGGAGGGGGGTGGGGGGGTCGGGGAGGGGGGTGGGGGTGTCGGGGAGCAGGGGGGGTCAGGGAGGAGGGTGGGGGTGTCGGGGAGGGGGGTGGGGTTGTCGGGAAGGGGGGTGGGGGGTCGGGGAGGGGGTTGGGGTGTCGGGAAGGGGTGTGGTGGGTGTCGGGGAGAAGGGTGAGGGGGTTGGGGAGGGGGGTGGGGTGTCGGGGTGGAGGGTGGAGGGGGTCGGGGAGGAGGGGGTTTCGGGGAGCGGGGTGGGGGGTTTGGGGAGGGGGGTGGGGGGGTCGGGGAGGGGGGTGGGGTGTCGGGAAGGGGTGTGGTGGGTGTCGGGGAGAAGGGTGAGGGGGTCGGGGTGGGGTGTCGAGGTGGAGGGTGGAGGGGGTCGGGGAGGAGAGGGGGTTCGGGGAGCGGGGTGGGGGGTTTGGGGAGGGGGGTGGGGGGGTCGGGGAGGGGGGTGGGGTGTCGGGGAGGGGTGTGGTGGGTGTCGGGGAGAAGGGTGAGGGGGTTGGGGAGGGGGGTGGGGTGTCGGGGTGGAGGGTGGAGGGGGTCGGGGAGGATGGGGGGTTCGGGGAGCGGGGTGGGGGGTTTGGGGAGGGGGTGGGGGGGTCGGGAAGGGGGTGGGGTGTCGGGGAGGGGGGTGGGGGGGTCGGGGAGGGGGGTGGGGGTGCCGGGGAGGAGGGGGGGTCAGGGAGGAGGGTGGGGGTGTCGGGGAGGGGGTTGGCAAAACTACTTGAACAATCTACAGCACCCGGCCTCACCCTATATGAATCCAAGGTTAAATTCCTCCTCTATGCAGACGACCTGGTTCTGCTGTCACCTACTAAAGAGGGGCTACAGCAAAACCTGGACCTGCTGGAGTCGTACTGCCAGACTTGGGCCCTGACAATAAATCCCCAAAAAACCAAAGTCCTTGTGTTCCAGCAAAGATCCAAACATCAGGGACCCAAAATAAATTTCACAGTAGGAACAACCAAAATTGAACAAACCACTAACTACACATACTTGGGCTTAAAAATCAGTTCTACGGGAAACTTCAAACTGGCTGTGAATGAACTGAAAGAGAAAGCAAGAAGGGCTTTCTATGCCATCAAAAAATCAATCCAAATAGAAATCCCAATTAGCATTTGGCTCAAAATTTTCAAATCAGTAATTGAACCAATTGCACTCTATGGCAGTGAGGTATGGGGACCGCTAACTCAACAAGAATTTGCAAAATGGGACAAACACCCAATTGAGATCCTACATGCAGAATTCTGTAAAAGTATCCTCCGGACTCAAAGGAAAACAGTAAACAATGCATGCAGGGCGGAACTAGGCCAATATCCATTAATAATCACTATCCAAAAAAGAGCCACCAAATTTTGGAATCACCTACAAATGAGCAATCCCCAATGCTATCACTACGACGCCCTGAAATGCCAAGAGCTGACCATAAAGAAGAATACCCTCAGTCAACTATTCCTGGGACTCAGTGAAGTAACTACTAACAATACTAACAATAACCAGCCCCAGGACAGTGACAGGGTAACACAAAGAATTCGACCCAACACAATCGTCGCTAAGCAAAAGGAAAAATATCTGACATATTGGGCAGAAACAACAAAAACCCAAAGCAAACTCAATTGCTACTTGGCCCTAAACAGACAATACAACATAGCTGATTACCTGACCATGGTAAAGGATAACAAACTGAGAAGAACCTTGACAAGGTACAGACTTAGCGAACATAGCCTAGCGATCGAAAAAGGCAGACACAGGCAGACCAGGCTGCCAAGAGAGGACAGGATATGCTCGCACTGCAGTCAGGGAGTGGTGGAGACAGAGATGCACTTCCTCACAGCTTGTGGAAAATATCAGGGCATCAGGGAGAATTTCTACCAAAAATTTTCACAAATATGCCCTGATTTCAGAAATCTGAATGACAACCAAAAACTCCCATTCCTACTGGGAGAGGAGAGAAGCTGTATAACACTGGCGGCACGCTATGTTACAGCTTGCCATGAACAGAGAGCCAACCAGTAAACTAAGAAAAGAATATATATAAACAATGCGAATGTATATTTATACACTCAGGGATATACCTGTTTATACACTGTATGAATAGAACTGCGTTTATGTGGTAAACCATAAATGTATTTTGATGCTTTGGCAACATAAGATGTAACTTATCATGCCAATAAAGCGATTTGAATTGTGAATTGTGAATTGGGGGTCGGGGAGGGGGGTGGGGGTTTGGGGAGGGGGTGGGGTTGTCGGGGAGGGGGTCGGGGAGGAGGGGGGTTGGGGAGGAGGGTGGGGGTGTCGGGGAGGGGGGTGGGGGGTCGGGGAGGGGGGTGGGGGTGCCGGGGAGGAGGGGGGGTCAGGGAGGAGGGTGGGGGTGTCGGGGAGGGGGTTGGGGGTGTCGGGAAGGGGGGTGGGGGTGTCGGGGAGGGGGGTGGGGTGTCGGGAAGGGGTGTGGTGGGTGTCGGGGAGAAGGGTGAGGGGGTCAGGGTGGGGTGTCGGGGTGGAGGGTGGAGGGGGTCGGGGAGGAGGGGGGGTTCGGGGAGCGGGGTGGGGGGTTTGGGGAGGGGGTGGGGGGGTCGGGGAGGGGGTGGGGTGTCGGGGAGGGGGGTGGGGGGTGTCGGGTAGGAGGGTTTGGAGGGTTGGGGAGGGGGGAGGGGGTGGGGTTGTCGGGGAGGGGGTCGGGGAGGAGGGGGGGTTGGGGGTGTCGGGGTTGGGGAGGTGGGGCGCGGGTGGGGGGCTGGGGGAGTCAGGAATCGGAAAGTCAGGTAGCAGCAGCTACTGAAGGAAGACCTCTAAGTTGGCTTGGGGCCTTGATGAGCCTAGACAGTCCCTGCACACTTCACGGTGGCCAATGCAGGCACGTAGGTATTCTCAGGCCCCCATGATCGGTAATATGGAGCTCCCGTGCCTGGAGCGCTTTAGCAAAATAAAACGCCTTAAACTGATTTGTGTGAAGTAGCGCACATCAATAATGAAATTACAGCCTATAAGTTATAACGAGACTATTGATCAAATGGATATTCAATAATGTAAAAAAAATACTCTGAAAAAATAATCAGAAGCCAAAGTTCACTTGCCCCGTATATTTTGTGCTAATTAGGGGTTCTCCTCAGTATATCTTTGTTGAGGCAAAAAATAGCACCCCAAGGAGGCAGTTAACCTTCCAACTCCTTTAATTGGCTTCTAAAGATCAATAAAGAAAGACTTGCATTTCTGCAGCATCTTTCACAACCACTGGACGTCCCAAAGCGCTTCACGGCCAATGAAGTACTTTTTTTGAAGTGCAGTCACTGTTGTAATGTAGGAAATGCAGCAGCCAATTTGCGCACAGCAAGCTCCCACAAACAGCAATGTGATAATGACCAGATAATCTGTTTTAGTGATGTTGATTGAGGGATAAATATTGGCCCCAGTACACCGGGGAGAACTCCCCTGCTCTTCTTCAAAATAGTGGCTGCGCGATCTTTTACGCCCACCTGAGAGAGTAGACGGGGCCTCGGTTTAACGTCTCGTCTGAAAGACGGCCCCTCCGACAGTGCAGCGCTCCCTCAACAGTGCACTGGGATATGTGCTCAAGTCCCTGGCTCAGAGGCGAGAGTGCTAACACTGAGCCGAGCCTGACACTCGATAAAAGGGGGTCGTTGGGCCCCAAAACTGCAGCCCTTTGAGGCTCAACATTCTGGCTGCTTCCCCCCTCCCATCCTCCGCAGCCTCCCCCCCGCCCAGCCCCATAGCACTCCCAGCACATCATGCCTGGAGTGCCTGTAGCACCACAAAAATATTTAAACCAGCGCAGTCTGTGTAATTGCATGAGGTCAACTAAGTGGGGTCTAAGTATACACAATGCCGGGTAGCCTTACAGTGAGGGTGTTGTGTAATTCTTCTGAGCGAGACTTTGCCAGACAATCAAAGTAAAATAAAACCATTAGCCTTCAATTTGTAAGGCGTGATTGTTTGATTCCCTGGTTATTAATGGCCTTGTCTAGACAGAATTGGATTTGATGTGGAAAAGCGCTCAGTAATTAAATTCACAGCCGAGAGACACTGAGGCTACAAAAGCTGTCACTGAGGAATCAAAGGGCAAGCTGAAACAGCAACGCCGGCGCTAAATGGAGAAAAAAAATAGTGGTGGTTGAAAAAATCCAGGGGTTAAAGGGCAACGCATGAGGACCACCAACAACAACAACTTGTATTTATATAGCGCCTTTAACGGAGTAAAACGTCCCAAGGCGCTTCACAGGAGTAATATAAGACAAAAAAAATTTGACACCGAGCCACATAAGGATAAATTAGGGCAGGTGACCAAAAGCTTGGTCAAAGAGGTAGGTTTTAAGGAGCGTCTTAAAGGAGGAGAGAGAGGTGGAGAGGTTTAGGGAGGGAATTCCAGAGCTTAGAGCTGAAGGCACATAGAAAAACATAGAAAACATAGAGATAGGAACAGGAGTAGGCCATTCGGCCCTTCGAGCCTGCTCCGCCATTCAATGAGATCATGGCTGATCTTCGTCTGAGATCTTAGCTGATCTTACCAGTTCAGTACCCCGTCCCCGCCTTTTCTCCGTAACCCTTAATCCCCTTAGCCTTCAGAAATATATCCAATTCTCTCTTGAAAATATTTATTGAATTAGCCTTCACAGCCCTCTGTGGCAGGGAATTCCACAGGCTCACCACTCTTTGAGTGAAGAAATTCTTCCTCATCTCTGTTTTAAATGATTTGCCCGCTATTTTTAGACTGTGGCCCCTGGTTCTGTGCTCCCCTGCCATTGGAAACATTCTCTCTGAATTCAGCCTGTCCAGGCCTGCCATAATTTTATATGTTTCGATGAGATCCCCTCTCAATCTTCTAAACTCCAGTGAGTACAAGCCCAAACTATTCAATCTCTCCTCGTAGGTCATTCCCGCCATTCCAGGTATCAGCCTGGTGAATCGCCGCTGCACTCTTTCCATGGCAAGAACATCCTTCCGCAGATGGGGCGACCAAAACTGTACACAATACTCCAGATGCGGTCTCACCAGCACCTTGTACAGCTGTAGTAAGGTATCCCTATTCCTATACTCGAACCCCCTTGATATGAAGGCCAACATACCATTTGCCTTCTTAATCGCCTGTTGCACCTGCATGCTCTCCTTCAGTGACTGGTGCACAAGAACACCCAGGTCCCTCTGCACTTCCCCATCTCCCAATCTATTGCCATTTAGATAATAATCTACCCTCCTGTTTTTACCCCCAAAGTGGATAACCTCGCATTTATCCACATTATAGTGCATCTGCCACGTATCCGCCCATTCCCCCAACCTGTCCAAATCGCACTGTAGCCTCCTGACATCCTCATCAGAGCCCACCCCTCCTCCTAGTTTAGTGTCGTCAGCGAATTTGGAAATATTGCATCCAATTCCCTGATCCAGATCATTTATATATATTGTGAACAGCTGGGGTCCCAGGACAGATCCTTGCGGCACCCCGCTGGTCACTGCCTGCCACTCCGAAAACGAGCCGTTTATTCCAACTCTCTGTTTTCTATCCGCCAGCCAGTTCTCTATCCACGTTAATACTTTGCCCCCAATCCCATGAGCCTTAATTTTGCATGATAATCTTTTGTGTGGAACCTTATCGAAGGCTTTCTGGAAGTCAAGGTACACCACATCCACTGGCTCTCCCCCATCTATTTTACCAGTTACTTCCTCAAAAAATTCCAGCAGATTAGTCAAACACGATTTACCCTTTGTAAATCCATGTTGACTCTGTCCGATCCTTTCCCCATTTGTCAAGTGCTCCGCTATTTTATCCTTAATAATGGACTCTAGCATTTTGCCCACAACCGATGTAAGGCTTACTGGTCTATAATTCCCTGCTTTCTCTCTACCCCCCTTTTTAAATATTGGGGTAACATTAGCTACCCTCCAATCCACGGGTACTGTTCCCGAGTCAATGGAGTTCCGGAAGATGATCCTTAGAGCATCTGCTATCTCCAGGGCCACCTCCTTAAGTACCCTAGGATGTAGTTTATCAGGCCCCGGGGATTTGTCGGCCTTCAGTCCCCTCAACTTACCCAACACCATATCCCTAGAGATACTAATTTCTGTCAGCTCCTCCCTCTCATTAGTCCCTATGTTTGCCGATATTCCTGGGAGGTTATTTGTGTCCTCCTTTGTGAATACAGAACCAAAGTATGAGTTTAATTGGTCTGCCATTTCCTTATTCTCCATTATATATTCTCCCGAATCGGACTGCAAGGGACCGACTTGGGATTTTACCAGTCTTTTCCTCCTGATATACCGATAAAAGCTTTTGCAGTCTGTCTTTATGTTTGCTGCAAGTTTACTTTCGTATTCTATTTTCCCCTTCCTGATTAATCCCTTTGTCCTCTTTTGCTGTATCCTGTACTGCCCCCAATCTTCCGGTCTGGTGCTTTTTTTTGCCAGTTGATATGCCCTTTTTTTTGATTTTATGCTGTCCCTAATTTCCCTCGTTATCCACGGTTGAGCCACCTTTTTAGGTTTATTTTTATGCCAAACCGGTATAAACATGTTCTGGAATTCTTCCATTCTATCTTTGAATGCTTGCCATTGTCTATGCACTGTCAATCCCCCCAGAAACACCACCCAATCAATCTTACCCAATTCACGTCTCATACCCTCGTAATTCCCTTTATTTAAGTTCTGGACCTTAGTCTCTGATTCAATTTCCTCACTCTCCATCTCGACTGAGAGCTCGATCATATTATGATCGCTCTGACCCAAGGGGCCTCGTACAAGAAGATTGTTGATAAGTCCCTTCTCATTGCACAATACCCAGTCTAAAATGGCCTGATCTCGAGTCGGCTCCTCGACATATTGGTCCAGATAACCGTCCCGAAAACATTCCAGGAATTCCTCCTCCTCAGAATTTTTACTAATTTGGGTAGTCCAATCAATATGTAAATTAAAGTCACCCATGATGACAGCTGTGCTCTTATTGCACGCTTCTCTAATTTCCCTTTTTATGCCTTCCCTCACCTCCATATTACTATTTGGAGGCCTATATATCACACCCACTAACGTTTTCCTCCCCTTGCTATTTCTCATTTCTACCCATACAGATTCCGTTTCATCCGAGTTAATATCCTTCCTTTCCATTGCATTAATCCCCTCCTTTACCAGCAATGCTACCCCACCTCCCCTACCTTTTTGCCGATCCTTCCTAAATATTGTATATCCCTGGATGTTAAGTTCCCAGCCTTGCCCACCCTGCAGCCACGTTTCTGTAATCCCAATCAAATCATACTTGTTTACCTCTATTTCCACAACTAATTCATCCACCTTGTTCCTAATGCTTCTAGCATTAAGATACAAAGCCTTCAGGCTTGCTTTTTTCACACTCTCATTATGAATTAGTTTGGCCCTTTGTGTTTCTCTCCTTTGCTTATTGCTTCTCACCTTTCTACCATCTATTTCTGACTTCATATGACTTCCCTCTTTTCCACTACTTAGGTTCCCATCCCCCTGCCAAATTAGTTTAAATCCTCCCGAACCGCCCTAGAAAATATTACCCCGAGGACATCGGCTCCCTCACAGTTCAGGTGTAGACCGTCCCCTTGGTACAGGTCACTCCTCCCCAAGAACTGGTTCCAATGCCTCAAGAATTTAAATCCCTCTCCCTTGCACCACTGCTCAAGCCACGTATTTAGCTTATCTATCTTACTCTCTCTAAACTTATTAGCTCGTGGCACTGGTAGCAATCCAGAGATTACTACTTTTGAGGTCCTACTTTTCAATTTAGCTCCTAACTCCCTAAATTCAGCTTGTAGGACCTCCTCCCTCTTTTTACCTACATCGTTGGTACCTACATGTACCACGACAACTGGCTGATCCCCCTCCCCCTTCAGAATGCTCTGCACCCGCTCCGAGACATCCTTGACCCTTGCACCAGGGAGGCAACATACCATCTTGGAGTCTCGGTCTCGGCCACAGAAACTCCTATCTATCCCCCTTACAATTGAATCCCCTATCACTATAGCCCTATCCTTCTTTTTCCCGCCCTTCTGTGCAGCAGAGCCAGTCATGGTGCCCTGAACCTGGCTGCTGGTGCCTTCCCCTGATAAGTCATCTCCCCCAACAGTACCCAAAACGGTAAACCTGTTTTGGAGGGAGATGACCGCAGGTGACTCCTGCACTACCTTCCTGCCTTTACCCTGCCTTTTGGTCACCCATTTACTGTCTGAGCTAGCCTTTACCTGCGGTGTGACCAACTCACTGAATGTGCTATCCACAACATCCTCAGCATCGCGTATGCTCCAGAGTGAGTTCATTCGCAGCTCCAGCGCCGCCATGCGGTCCGCTAGGAGCTGCAGCTGGACACACTTCCTGCACACATAGTTGTCAGGGACAGTGTCCCTGATTTCCCACATGGCACAGGAGAAGCATGACACGGGTCCGAGCTGCCCTTCCATGACTTAACCCTTACAATACCCTTTTATTTACTACGATTTAGCTTAATTATTGAATTCTACTTAGAATAAGTTTGTGAAAGTACTCACCAACCAGTCACCTACCTGTTTTCTGGTGTTGTATTTTCACTGCCGCCTCCTGTCCTGGAACCTTCTCCACCTAGGTTAGGCTCCTGAAATAAAATAAATTGAACCTACCTTTTCAACTTCCCCTAACCCCTAAAAGGTTAGAGGAGGTGGAAGGGTGGGAGACACTACACTGTAGTGTTTCGGGTTTAGCAACAGCTCCACCTATATAAGAGTTACTGGCCTCCTGCTCTCCCGACTGCACCAGCTGTGAAAGAAAAAGCCCGCGAAAGGTGAGCTTTTAAACTCACCAGTTACTGGCCTCCTGCTCTCCCGACTGCCCCAGCAGTTACTGGCCTCCTGCTCTCCCGACTGCCCCAGCAGTTACTGGCCTCCTGCTCTCCCGACTGCCCCAGCTGTGGTCTCGGGCCTCGCCTCTCTCCGGTTTTTATACCGGGCTCTGAATCACTGCTCCCGACTGGTCTCGGGCCTCGCTGGTCGCCGGGTTTTCTCCCGAGCTCCTCCTCGCTGCTCCCGCTGGTCCCGACTGGTCTCGGGCCTCGCCTCTCTCCGGTTTTTATACCGGGCTCTGAATCACTGCTCCCGACTGGTCTCGGGCCTCGCTGGTCGCCGGGTTTTCTCCCGCCAATGTTGGAGCGATTATAATCGGGGATGCTCAAGAGGGCAGAATTAGAGGAGCGCAGATATCTCGGGAGGGTTGTGGGGCTGAAGGAGATTACAGAGATAGGGAGGGATGAGGCCACGGAGGGATTTGAAACCAAGGATGAGAATTTTGAAACCCTCAAGGGCCGGCCCTGGGTCTCCAGGGATAGTAGATAAATCTTCAGGTTGCTGGGAGCAAAGACCCCGGGAGAAAAATCATGGGGGCCGGTGCCCCCAAAAATTCCATTCTTTCAAAACTTATGTTTATTCGTCTTCGAAAAGTTGCAGGTGGGAAAGGAAAGACGGTTTGACCGGCAGTCAAGAACCATCCAATCGGTAATGAAGAGACTTTTCGCTTTCTGGTTGGCCATGGGAAGGCGTGACCAATGGGAGCGGGGTAATTGGAAGGAGGTTGTCACGTGATGAATCCTCCAGGAACACAGCCAGCCAGAGTTGGCAACCCTACACCACAAACCCCAGAACAAATGAAAAAAAAAATGAAGAGATCACATACATGACTTTTGGTGATCAGGTATTTTTTTCCTTCTCTTCCCTTGTTTCCTTCGATTAGCAGCCAAAGCACTAAGTAGAGAGGGTCCAGAGGAGATCTACCAGGATGTTGCCAGGACTGGGGAATTTTAGCTATGAGGAAAGATTGGATAGGCTGGGGCTGTTTTCTTTGGAACAGAGGAGGCTGAGGGGAGACTTGATTGAGGTGTATAAAATTATGAGGGGCCCAGATAGAGTGGATAGGAAGGACCTATTTCCCTCAGCAATAACCAGGGGGCATAGATTTAAAGTAATTGGTAGAAGGATTAGAGGGGAGTCGAGGAGAACTTTTTTCACCCAGAGGGTGGCGGGGGTCTGGAACTCACTGCCTGAAAGGGTGGTAGAGGCAGAAACCCTCATCACATTTAAAAAGTACTTGGATATACACTTGAAGTGCCGTAACCTACAGGGCTACGGACCAAGAGCTGGAAAGTGGGATTAGGCTGGAGAGCTCTTTGTCGGCCGGCACAGACACGATGGGCCGAATGGCCTCCTTCTGTGCTGTAAATTTCTATGAGTCTGCGATTAACATTATTGCAAACAGTTGGCTCTCGGAACAGAGGATGAGTGTGACGCTTCAGGTGTAGGGCAAACTTTAATGAACTCAGTATCATCTATCCTAGCCATTTAAGCTCCATGGGCTCGATTTTGCCAGGCCCGAGGGGGCGGGAATGGAGGTGTGTGGGGTGTTAATATTGCAAAAATTGGCAGGCGGGCCTGACCCCGCTTCCATCCCGCCTCCAAGCAATTTTCCCAAATGCGTGGTTTCTGATCCCGTCTCCATCCCGCCTCCAAGAGGCGGGATAGGCCCTTAAGGCCCTTTAACAACCACTGAATTGCCTCTATAGTCCCATTTTGAGAGGCCTATCTGATTTTAACACTTTTCCTACATGATGCACGCCTCCTCTGAAACACGACGGTGAAACCTGGTGGCAGCACAATTGGATTGCTGACTATCAGCTGCAGCTCCACCATTAAGTAAGCCAGTGTCGGGAGCGGTGAGAGTGGAGGTTCAGTGAGTATTTAAACTCACTTTTGCAGGCTTTCTTTCACAGACCAGTGTCAGGAGCGGTGAGAGCGGAGGTTCAGTGAGTATTTAAACTCACTTTCACGGGCTTTTTTTCATAGGCCAGTGTCGGAAGCAGTGAGAGCGGAGGTTCAGTGAGTATATAAACTCACGTTCGCGGGCTTTCTTTCACGGGCTTACCAATCTCACAGACCGGCGACGGCGTTCCAGAGCCATGTCACGATTCAAAATGTGAGTGCTTATACTACTCTATAGATTGACAGTTAAGGTTCATAGTTTATAAAGTTTATAAGGTCTCAATTTTGTGGTTATAGTTTCTAAGGTCTCTGTTGTGTAGTGGGGAGTGCTAGGAAACAAGGGCCCTTGAGTCTATAATTTAATTGTAGTATAATTGGTGGTATTGATATAATTTAAATTAATTAAAGGGTAAGTCATGGCAGCAAAGCTCGGTGCTGTGGCATGCTCCTGCTGCACTATGTGGGAAATCAAGGGCACTTCCTGCGTCCCTGACGACCATGTGTTCGGGAAGTGTATCCAGCTGCAACTACTGGCAGACCATATTGCAGCGCTGGAGCTGCGAATGGATATATACTGGAGCATTTGTGATGCTGAGGGCGTCGTAGATATCGGCCTAGAAATTCGGTTGTGGGTCCGCCAGGGCTTTAGCGCCCGAAATTTTGCGCCGGCGTTAATGCTGCTGCGCCCGACGAAAATTCGGTTGCCCCAGGCCCAGACGGCGGCGGGCGCTAATGGAGGATTTTTGCGCCTCACTATGGGCGTTCAGTGCAGTTTTGAGGCGCTAATACCCGCTGCGGCACCCGAGGTGGTGCGGCAGGCTGGGGTACTGCAGGCCTCCTCCTTCTGTTAAGGAGGAGCTGCCTGCAGCCGACCGCTGGCCGGTCGATTCGCCCGACAAATGAGCCCGGCACCTCGGGGAAGAGCCGGGCTTGCGGGCCACACACATCAGTGCCGCGGGGGGGTGGTGGAGGAGTCCGGGGAGGGAGGTGCGGGCAGACGGCCGCCGGGAAAGCAGCCGGCCGCCGCTCCACCTTTATGCGCCGGCGCAAAGGAGTGTAACATCCCTTTCAACAATCGTTGGTTGCGGCTGCCACGGGCGAGGCGGCCGCAACTGAATTTGGGCTTGGGGCCGGGTTACCACGGCAACCGGGATGCTGCGCACACCGATGGCGTCATCGGTGCCGGCGCAGCGCTACCGGCTAACGCCGATGGTAGGGCCCAACGCAATTTCGTTACCAGCTATAATTCCGGCGCAAGACCCTCTAACGCCTCTAATTGGGCGCTAACCCCACCGAATTTCTAGGCCATCATGTTTAATCAGTTGGTCACACCACAGGTAAAGGCTGCACAGGCAGGAAGGGATTGGGTGACCACCAGGCAGTGTAGTAGGATGCAGGCAGGTAGTGCAGGGGTCCCCTGTTGCCATCTCCCTCTCAGATATACCACTTTGGGTATTGTTGGGGAGGATGGCTTATCGGAGGAAGGCAGCAGCAGCCAACTTCCTGGCACCATGGGTGGTTCTGCTGCATGGGACGGGAGGAAAAAGAGCGGGAGAGCTATAGTGATAGGGGATTCTATTGTAAGGGGAATAGATAGGCGTTTCTGCAGCCACAAACGAGACTCCAGGATGGTATGTTGCCTCCCTGGTGCAAGGGTCAAGGAAGTCTTGGAGCGGCTGCAGGGCATTCTGGAGGGGGAGGGCGAACAGCCAGTTGTTGTGGTGCATATAGGTACCAACAATATAGGTAAAAACCAGGATGAGGTCCTAAAAGCTGAATATAGGGAGTTAGGAGGGAAATTTAAAAATAGGACCTCAAAGGTAGTAATCTCAGGATTGCTACCAGTGCCACGTGCTAGTCAGAGTAGAAATAGAAGGATATTTCAGCTGAATATGTGGCTAGAAGAATGGAGCAAGGGGGAGGGATTCAAATTCCTGGGACATTGGAACCGGTTCTGGGGGAGGTGGGACCAGTACAAACTGGACGGTTTGCACCTGGGCAGGACCGGGACCGATGTCCTAGGGGGAGTGTTTGCTAGTGCTGTTGGGGAGGGTTTAAACTAACATGGCAGGGGGTTGGGAACCTGTGCAGGGAGACAGAGGAAAGGGAAGCAAGGATAGAAGCAAAAGACAGGAAGGAGAAAAGCAGAAGTGGAAGTCAGAGAAATCAAGGCTGTAAATCAATCATGGCCGCAGTGAACAATAATTCTAAATGGTCTAAGAGTTAAAAAACAAGCCTGAAGGCTTTGTGTCTTAATGCGAGGTGCATTCATAATAAGGTGGATGAATTAGCTGCGCAAATAGATGTAAACAGATATGATATAATTGGGATTATGGAGACATGGCTCCAGGGTGAACAAGGCTGGGAATTCCACATCCAGGGGTATTCAATATTCAGGAAGGACAGGCAAAAAGGAAAAGGCGGTGGGGTAGCATTGCTGGTTAAAGAGGAGATTAACACAATAGTAAGGAAGGATATTAGCTCTGATGATGTGGAATCTGTATGGGTAGAAGTGAGAAATACCAAGGGGCAGAAAACGTTAGTGGGAGTTGTATACAGACCTCCAAACAGTAATGCTGAGGTTGGGGATGGCATTAAATGGGAAATTAGAGATGCGTGCAATAAGGGCACTGCAGTTATCATGGGTGACTTTAATCTACATATAGATTGGTCTAACCAAATTAGTAACAATACTGTGGAAGAGGAATTCCTAGAATGTATACAGGATGGTTTCCTGGGCCAATATGTTGAGGAACCAACTAGAGATCAGGCCATCTTAGACTGGGTATTATGTAATGAGAAAGGATTAATTAGCAATCTTGTTGTGCGAGGCCCCTTGGGAAGGAGCAATCATAATATGATAGAATTCTTCATTAAGATGGAGAGTGAAGTAGTTGATTCAGAGACTTGGGTACTGAATTTAAATAGAGGAAACTACGATGGTATGAGGCGCGAGTTGGCTAGGATGGATTGGGGAATGTTACTCAAAGGGTTGATGGTGAATAGGCAATGGCAAACATTTAAAGATCACATGGATGAACTATAGAATTTGTTCATCCCTGTTTGGCATAAAAATATAACAAAAAAGGTGACTCAACATTGGCTAACAAGGGAAATTATGGATAGCATAAGATCCAAGGAGAGGACATATAAATTGGCCAGAAAAGGCAGCAAACCTGAGGATTGGGAGTATTTTAGGATACAGCAATGGAGGACAAAAGGATTAATTAAGAGGGGGAAAATAGAGTATGACAGTAAGCTTTCAGGGAACATAAAAACTGACTGTACAAGCTTCTATAGACATGTGATGAGAAAAAGATTGGGAAAGTCAAGATTAGGTCCCTTGCAGTCAGATTCAGGGGAATTTATAATGGGGAACAATGATATGGCAACCAATTAAATACATACTTTGGTTCTGTCTTCACAAAGGAGGACACAAATAAACTCCCAGAGATGTCGGGGAACAGAGGGTCTAATGAGAGAGAGGAACTGAATGAAATCAGTATTTGTAGGGAAATGGTGTTAGGGAAATTGACGGGATTGAAAGCCAATAAATCCCTAGGGCCTGATAATCTACATCCTAGGGTACTTAAGGAAGTGGCCCTAGAAATAGTAGATGCATTGTTGGTCATCTTCCAAAATTCTATAGACTCTGGAAGAGTTCCCATGGATTGGAGGGTAGCTAATATAACCCCACTATTTGAAAAAGGTGGTAGAGAAAAAACAGGGAATTATAGATCAGTAAGCCTGACATCGGTAGTGGGGAAAATGCTGGAGTCCATTATAAAAGATGTAATAGCAGAGCACTTGGAAAACAGTGACTAATCTACTGGAATTTTTTGAGAAGGTAACTGGTAGAATAGATAAGGGAGAACCAGTGGATGTGGTGTATTTGGACTTTCAGAAGGCTTTCGATAAGGTCCCGCATAAGAGACTAGCGTGCAAAGTTAAAGCACATGGGATTGGGGGTAAGATACTGAATTGGATAGAAAACTGGTTGGCAGAGAGGAAGCAAAGAGTTGGAATAAACGGGTCATTTTCCGAGTGGAAGGCAGTGGCTAGTGGGGTACCGCAGGGATCGGTGCTAGGACCCCAGTTATTCACAATATATATTAATGATCTAGATGAGGGAACTAGATGTAATATCTCCAAGTTTGCAGATGACACAAAGCTGGGTGGACGTGTGTGCTGTGAGGAGGATGCAGAGAAACTCCAGTATGATTTGGACAGGTTGGGCGATTGGGCAGGTGCAGCATGGCAGATGCAGCATATTGTGGATAAATGCAAGGTTATCCACTTTGGTGGCAAAAACAGGAAGGCAGATTATTATCTGAACGGCAATAGATTGGGAAAAGGGGAAGTGCAACGAGGCCTGGGTGTCCTTGTGCACCAGTCGCTGAAGGTAAGTATGCAGGTGCAGCAGGCGGTTAACAAGGCAAATGGTATGTTGGCCTTCGTAGCGAGAGGGTTTGAGTACAGGAACAAGAATGTCTTGCTGCAGTTGTACAGGGCCTTGGTGAGACCACACCTTGAGTATTGTGTGCAGATTTGGTCGCCTTATCTGAGGAAGGATGTTCTTGCCATGGAGGGAGTGCAGCGAAGATTCACCAGACTGATACCTGGGATGGCAGGAAATACGTATGAATAGAGATTGGGTCGATTAGGCTTATATTCGCTAGATTTAGAAGAATGAGAGGGGATCTCATTGAAACTTATAAAATTCTAACAGGACCAGACAGACCAGATGCAGGAAGGCTGTTTCCGATGGCGGGGGTGTCCAGAACCAGGGGCCACAGTCTAAGGATAAGGGGTAAGCCATTTAGGACTGAGATGAGGAGGAATTTCTTCACCCAGAGAGTGGTGAACCTGTGGAATTCTCTACCACAGAAGGCAGTTGAGGTCAATTCATTAAATATATCCAAGAAGGAGTTAGATATATTTCTTAAGGCTATGGGGATCAAGGGATATAGGGTGAAAGCAGGGACAGGGTAATGAATTTGGATGATCAGCCATGATCGCATTGAATGACGGAGCAGGCTCGAGTGGCTGAATGGCCTACTCCTGCTCCTATCTTCTGTGTTTCTATGTTTCTTAATAGGAGATTTGATCAGTCATCATTTGCAGGTGGCAGGACTTTGTTGTCTCAGGTCTGGGGGAAATTTTAGCAGTCATAACCATAGCTGTGGATGTTTGGAACCTGACACCCATCTCCAGTGTGAACTCCTGGGAAACCCCTCTGAGAGCTTCCTCAACTGAGCTATATACCAGAAGCATGGGAACCATTTATTTCCTTTCCTCCTGGACATCAGATTCAGACGAAGACCAGCCGTGGCAGCAGCAGAACCATGAACAACAGCACCACCAACTGCAGCAGCAATAACAGGAGTGCCAAACTGCTGCTCACCCACCTGAAGCTGCACAGGCCAGAAAGCGCCTGCGCACGACCATATTGCTGCCCGGGATGCAAGGGATGCACTCATCTTGGCTAGGTTTGCTTAACCTGCACAATCAAACAATTTTGTCTCGCACCTGTAAAGTCTGTGGGTTATATGGTGAACTAATACACAGACTACAAGAGTAACTTTAACAGGACTTTACTATTCGAAGGTCAGGGCGAATCTGCCCAATAAATCCTTACACAGCACTTATATACCGGTGTGGTCACCACCGGTATTACAGTATACAGCAGCCAAGATAAAGTAGTGCAACACCTAAAATAGTTCTGTTAAAGGTGGACGGTTACATACAATAGTTCTCTTAAAGGTAGAACGGTTACATACACTACAATCCTCCCTTTTTAGCTTACAACATACTTATTCCCCATTAAACATAACATCATAACATCTATCCAACTTCATTTAAAAACAGTTCACAGATGTAGTCTCTGCGGAAAACAGTTCACAGATGTAGTCTCTGCGGAAAACAGTTCACAGATTCAGTCTCTGCGGAAAACAGTTCACAGATTCAGTCTCTGTGGAGGCGCCTCCTGTGCTTCTTGACTCGGTCCGGACAACGCCTCGGTGGTGTAGCAGTTTCCTGTGGTGTAGTCGGTTCACGTTGCTGGAGTGACTCATCCAATAGTCCTTCACTGGACTTAACAGCTTGAACTTCCGTCACTTCTGAACCAGCATTGTTGACTTCTAAAAGCGTGAGTACCTTGGGAAGTTTTTCTACTTCCAAACTGATTTGGCTCCGTTCGGAGGGACCACGTGCGTGATCTGGTAGAGGTGATAATGGTTCAGATGGGACATCTTCTTCTGTTTCGTCTTTTCCTTTCCTGCTTCTTGGAGACTCTCTGTGCTCCGCTGCCAGCCGCATGCACAGTTCCTCCTCCTCTTTCTCCTGTTGCCTTAGCAGCGCCACCATCTCCCGGTGTTTCTTAGACTTTTTGTGATTCTTCAGGGTTTGTGCACTTCGGAAGATTTCCCCACAAGCTGGGCAGAACAGGTCATCGTTATATTCGGTGTCGTTCAACAGGACATGGTAATAATCGGTGTCGTCCTGAGCTAGGCCAGCGAGAGGGTCTTTTATTTCCTCCATGCCCAGCTGGACGTTAGCCAGCTTTTGTTCCAAGTCCCGACATCTCTCCTGAAGAGACTTCTTCATGTGTTCAGCTTCCTCCAGCTTTTTCTGGGCTTCCTGCAAGTCTTTTATTAATGACCTCATTCGTGATTTCAATGCTTCAACTTCCTTCGGAGATTGATTGATCGTACTATTCAATCCCTCTACTGGAGCAGCTGTTTCAGCATTTTGTTGTTCGACATTGACGTGAGTCAGCATACTTTTGGCATCCAAGGGTTGCTCTGCTGCCATCTTCTCAGTCTGTGTTGCAACCTCAGCTATTTCAATAACTTTTGAGAGCTCCGAACCCCTTTCCTTTGAAGATTGAAGCTCGTGTTCAAATTGTTCCCATTTCAGAGTCTTGTCCCTCAGCATATGAAGGAGTTGGCTGACCGTTAACTCTTCTGACCTCATCCGTTTCCCAGTAGCTGCAGGGCTGTTTATAACCTTGCCCTGGGGCTCCTTTGCTGTTTCTACGTCGCCATCATCCGCAGCCTCCACCATTCGAATTTCCACAAATGAATCGTCCGGTGATGCTGCACCCAACTTCAGTAGGAGCTCGGAATTCATGGCGACCAACTCAGCCTTTTCTGCCTGCAATCTGCTAACAAGCGCCTTCAGTTGCTGAACATCTTGCTCCACCAGATTAGAGCACGCACCTTCAGAAACCGAATCAGCTTTGATTCATTTGGCCTCCTTGCGCAGACGGTTTGTGTGCTCCTGCTCCCTTTTCTCCCTCAGCTGTTTCTGTTGTCTTTCCAGATTCTCCCACTCTGTGTCAAAGAACGTTTTCATTGCTTTTATCTCTTGCTCGAGACGGCAACTCAATTGTTCTAATTGCTGTTGTAATTTGAAATGGAGTTGAGTTCGAGCCCGGTGTTCCTCAGACTTGTGCATGTCTGTAAACTGGACAGACTCAGAATTCTCTGCCAAACTATGTTGTTGTTGTTCAGTGGAATTCTGTTCTGAAACTTTGTTCTCCTTTGAAGCATCAGTATTTATGCGCTCCTTCGTTTTTCCAACCTTAGTCAGCAAGTCCATTTTAGACTTGTCTTTCGCACCTGGGCTGGTCTTGTCGTCATCCGTTTCAGAGTCTGAGCTGATTGTCTTCACCGAGTTCTCACTCGTTATTGCTTTTAGGTAGTGCCATTCCATGTTTATTTCCCTGATCCACTCCCGTCCCAGAAGTGGTGGACCTCCCTCAGGTAGTACATATAAGTCCATTCCTTGGTGTTCTTTGCCCCTGTCTCTCACCTTGACTTGTATCTTTCCCATGGGGTATACTTTATGCTCCGTGTATGTCTGCAATACGATCTTGGTATCTCTCAAGGGTATATGTGAGAATAGCCGGTTGTAATCCCTTCGATTTATGACTGATAGGGCTGATCCTGTGTCCAATTCCATTTTCACTTAGACTCCGGCTACTTTTAGTGTGACCCAGATAGTTTGTAGGTCAGCTTCCTTACTCACATTGTGAATTCTCAGACTACCCAGTTCCTGGCCGTTCGGGTCTGAATCTGAATTCTGTTCATCTGAACTCTTCTCAGCCACCTTGTGTACCTTGCTGTACTTTTCCTGCGGTGACTTTTTTCTGTTGTTGGTCTTCTTTCCTGACCGGCATACTTTAGCTATGTGACCAAGCTTGCCACATTTTCTACATTCCTGGTTTTTAAACCAGCATTGGTTCTGGTCGTGTGTTGTCTTCCCACAACGATAACATTTTGTTGTACCCGAAGTCATTTGATCCACGTTGAGTACCGCTGCCTTCAGCTGCATTTCCGCAGTGCCTCTTGCAGCTGCTTCGTGTGATGCTGCAATAAGGACAGCCTTGTCAAGTGTAAGATCGTTCTCTTCGAGCAGTCGCTTTTGTGTTCCTTCCTTCGACAACCCGCACACAAACTTGTCTCTCAATGCCTCTGTCAGATTTTCCCCAAACTGGCAGTATTTCGCTAGTCTACGCAGTTCGACCAAGTATTCCGCGTTGCTTTCCTCTTTCCGTTGCGTTCTCGCATAAAATTTGAATCGTTCCGCCAACATCAGCGGTGTGGGGTTCAAATGATCCTTCAGGACAGCAACAATATCAGCGAAAGTCTGATCCGCCGGTTTAGCTGGTGATAGAAGATGCTTCAATAGCCCGTATGTCTTCGCCCCCATTGCGTTTAATAAGGTGAGAGCTTTATCATCCTCTGCTATTTTATTGGCCTCACAATATATCTCGATGTGTTCTACGTACGTGGCCCAATCTTCCACCTCGGAATCGAAGTTGTTGATGTTACCATGCTTAGGCATCTTCACTATCTTTTTGAGAAACCACAACGAATTTGTTCGTTACTTTTTTTTTCCAAAAATGGCGGTTTCCCGCGCTTGTCTTCTTCCTCGCCCACTTTCAAAATGGCGGTTTCCCGCTTCTGTCTTCTTCCCCGCCTACTGGCGGCTTCCCGTGTTTCTTCCCCTGGCGGGAGGGGTAAGCTTTCCTTCGGGCGACGACCACTGGCTTTCGGAGTTCGCAGCCTGCACGCCGGCTTCAGTGCGTTCCTTGTTCCCTTTTCTCGGCCGGCAACCGGCGCTGGGGACAACCCGTTGGCGGCGAACAGTTCCAGCCGCTGGGCGGAATCTTGCTCGGTCTCCCTCGCTCGGTCCCGTTCCCCCTTCACTCGGGCTCTGTCTCTCCCTCAGCGGCTTCCAATCGCGCCTCCCAGCCCTCTCGCAGTCCGGTCCTTTCCTCCCCCGGCTGCGGCTGAGTTCTCCGCGGTTTTATTTATTTTTATATCTTCCCGCGCCTTACGATCCCGGTCGCAGCGCCTCGTGGCCTCGGTAGCTGCCCGGCCTTTTTCACCGGTCGCGGTCTAGCTGTCTCACGACGCTGTTGCGTCTCCCAGCCCGCTTGTAGCCCGGTCTCTCACACCGGCTGCGTTCCCGCTTGTAGCCCGGTCTCTCACACCGGCTGCGTTCCCGCTTGTACCGCGGCTTCCGTGCCCTACGCTGCCCCAGTCTCAGCGCCTCTGGGCCCGACTTCTGTCCGGCTCCTTTCCCCCGACCGTGGTCGAGTTCACCGCCCTTATCCTCCGTTTCTTTTTATTTTCCCCCTACTCACAGTCAATGTGGCCGACTTGCTTCTCTTGGCTGATCGGCTCACTCACCGCCGTGGCAGAAGGGACAATAACAGCCTGTTGCTGATGGAAGGCTTCGTGTCTGACTCCTTCCTTCTTCCTTGCTCTGCAGACTCGAGTCTTCTCTCAGCAGAACGACGAGGGCGGGTGCCTCTTCTCGACACTCGTTAACTGCTTCGGGTGTGTCGCTGCCGCAGGGTAAGATCGAACCCGTCGCCACTGTAAAGTCTGTGGGTTATATGGTGAATTAATACACAGACTACAAGAGTAACTTTAACAGGACTTTACTACTCGAAGGTCAGGGCGAATCTGCCCAATAAATCCTTACACAGCACTTATATACCGGTGTGGTCACCACCGGTATTACAGTATACAGCAGCCAAGATAAAGTAGTGCAACACCTAAAATAGTTCTCTTAAAGGTGGACGGTTACATACAATAGTTCTCTTAAAGGTAGAACGGTTACATACACTACAGCACCTTCTTATCAGACCATCGACAATGGCCAAGAACCAACGGATTCCTAGCACTCTGACCACCATACTGGCAATTGCAAGTAATCCTAAGCCCTCAATGTGGAAGTCCCATTAGCGAAATGACACACGCCATAACTGCAACAGTTGCCATCAGAATTTTTATTTACAATAACCAACTGATGGCTTTTCAACATTAAACATCACATTTCACCAAAGTGACTACCCTTGTGACTATTTGTGCAGTATCTTTCTCTTACGCGTGCTCCTACGTAGTGGTTCCCCTTGGCATCAGCAGATGTGGAGGCCCCTTGCTCACTTTCTTGCTGCTCCTGTCTCGACACCTTTGGTGAGCGTCCTCTGGGGTTGTGAACCTGTGAGGGCTCGGCAACAGTCTGCTGCTCCTGCGGCTGTGCAGGGGTTGAGACGCCAATCTCAGTTGGGTGGGGACTCTGGTGGGGCTCTGACCGAGGACTTGGCAGTGGCATGGAAGTGTGAGCGCTTGGAGAGGAGCCCCCACTTCCTTGTTCTCTGCCACCAACATCCCTCTCATGGGTCAGGTCCACCTCAGTGCTTGCGAGTGACTTGAGAGCACTTTGCTACACATCAGGGGGGCCATGGGGACCCGTATCTGCACTGGCAGTCCTACTCAGAAGGATTTCCATGAAGGTTTGGTTTCTCTGTTCAATAGCTGACCATCGCTCCTCCAGAGATGTCAGTCTATTCTGAACACTCACCATGTTTTCTACACTCTGGCGACTTAGCTCCTCCATGGCCGTAGCCATCCTCTCGTCTACTGTAGCCATCCTTTCCACGGAGGTTGCCATCCCTTCCGTGGTGCTGCATTCATGCGCCAATAACTCCACAAAGGCTCTGTTCATGTTCGCGATGGGCTCCTCCATTTGCTCCACACCCGCAGCGACCCTGGAGAAAAAACTTGCCAGAGACTCCTGAACCTGTTCCTGGAGTTCCAGCACCGCTGTTCTTCTGGATGGACCCAGAGGCAGAGGGTCGACATGCAGCTGAGCCGAGCTGGCAGAGTCCTGCGCCCTCCGACTAGGACTCTCCACTGCTGTCCCTGTCTTCACTTGTGAGCTGTGATACACCAGGTGACAACACTACTCTAATCTCGCAATGGTCCCACCGAGGTATGATTGTCTGCACTGGTGCTGGGTTGGCTGAATTCTGCTGATGCTGCGCCCTCAGAGGTTGCAGCTTCCTCTGAGGAGTCTGGAGGCTCAGGCTGTTCCTCCTTGATATTGGGGACGGGTGCTTGCAATGGTCCTGTGGGGAAGTAAAGGAAAGAGTCAGAGATGTGAGGCCAAGGTTACATGCACATTGCATATTGCAGATGATCATAAGTCCATCTGTTAGTCTTGACAAAGGGGTTTTCACCCGAAACGTTGACTCTATTTTCTCTCCACGGATGTTGCCTGGCCTGCTGAGTTTTTCCAGCATTTTCTGTTGTTATTTCTGTTCATTCCTTTGTTGCAAGTATTTGCTATTCCATTTACAGCTTCATCTTTGACTGCATAAGAGTTTTCCTTATCTCATTATATATCAGCCATGGCTCAGTGAATAGCACCCTTGCTTACTGAGTTAGAAGGTTGTGGGTTCAAGTCCCACTCCAGGGACTTAAGCATGGTATTCTAGGCTGACACCCCCAGTGCCAGTACTGAGGGAGTGCTGCACTGTCGGAGGTGCCGTCTTTCGGATGAGACATTAAACCAAAGCCCCATCTGCTCTCTCAGGTGGATGTAAAAGATCCCGTGCCACTATTTCAAAGAAGAGCAGGGGAGTTCTCCCCAGTGTCCTGGGCCAATATTTATCCCTCAATCAAAAAAACAGATGATCTGGTCATTATCACATTGCTGTTTGTGGGGGCACAAATTGGCTGCTGCGTTTCCTACATTGCAACAGTGCCTCCACTTCAAAGAGTACTTCATTGGTTGTAAAACACTTTGAGACGTCCAGTGGTCGTGAAAGACGCAATCGTTTTTCTTTTTACGTGACATGCCCTTTGTATGGGAGTGTGTTAAATGTTTACTGGAAGTGTAGATATATAATATCCATTGCATTCATTTGCTAATTGAGTTACCTTCTCACAATGATCCAGTAAATTTATTAAGTCTTGCTTCATTTTCATGAGCCTATATTGACTTTCATTTATTGCTGTCATCTGGATAAGACAACCCTAAGTTACTTAGGGGAAAAAATTCGGTATCGTCCCTTTTGGGGCGCCATTATCGGCCGTGCGCAAAGTTTAGCGCCTGGCGCTAATTATCGCCTCCGACGGCAAACTTGGCTTTTATCGCCCCTGGAGGTGATTGGAGCGCTAAATCAGGAGCTCCACACCTGTCTTAAGGTGCAAAGGCTGAGGAGCGAGGCGCTACCTCAGAGCGCTGGCGAAGCAAGGAAGGGCAAATCAAAATGAACCTGCAAAGTGCTGCTCAGAACCCAAAACTCCTTCACACAGCGTTGAATCTCTCCAGAAGTCTCTCTCTCTCTCTCTCAGAAAGCGTGGTGCAAAAATGTCACCAACAAAAAAAGGCAGGAAGCGGTCGCCTTTAAATAGCGCTCCCCCAGTCCCTTTCTGACTGCAAAACGCTCCCCTCAACCTGTCATTGCTAGTGGCAGGCGGTAAGGCAGGGGGCGCCACTCAATATCCAGTCCGGGGCACTACCGGGGCGTTGCGCACTCGACTGACGTCACGATCTGCCGGCGCAGGAGATCGTGGCGGTAGTGTTTAGCGCCACCGCAAAATGTCTAGTTAATTTCGCGAGCGGCGCAAACATTGCCGCGCCCGGGCGCTAGTTGCTTTGCGCCCCATTAGCGCCCTCTTAAGGCGCTAACGGGAGGCGCAAACAACTGAATTTTTCCCCCTTATTGTCTTATACCGTAGTGTTTTGTTCCCTTTACTGTTCTCTGTGCAGCTGTTCCTTAGTTAGGGTCATGTTTTTCAGAGGAGACAATAAACTGAGGCCCACAGTCACTATTTTGAAGAGCAGGGGAGTTCTCCCTAGTGTCCTGGGCCAATATTTATCCCTCAACCAACATCACTAAAACAAACTTTGTGGCCATTATCACATTGCTGTTTGTGCGAGCTTGCTGTGTGCAAATTGGCTGCTGCGTTTCCTGTGTTACAACAGTGACTACACTTTGAAAGTATTTCATTGGCTGTAAAGTGCTTTGGGATGTCCCACGGTCATGAAAGGCACTATATAAATGCAAGTTCTTTCTTGGGAAGACCAAAGCCATTGACTTTGGTCCCCGCCACAAACTCCATTCCCTAGCCACCAACTCCATCCCTCTCCCTGGCAATTGTCTGAGGCTGAAACAGACTGTTCGCAACCTTGGTGTTGTATTTGACCCCGAAATGAGCTTCCGACCACATATCTACATCATCACTAAGAACGCCTACTTCTACCTCCGCAACATTGAAGGGATAATTACTAGTCCTAGCCCTTTTCAGGCTACCCCACTTCAGGCATATTCCCCAGACGTTCACCTTCAACTAAAGTTAGAGATAGCCGAATTCTATAAGATGCTTAATTGGGTCTAAAGGTTCAGACTATCTCTCTCTAAAGGAAAGGAATGACTTGAAGATGTTACCATCTTCCAGATAGCACTTTTAATAAGTGTAACTAGACTGTAACCTTCTGGATATTATGAGGGTCTGGAAACCACCCCCAGAATTCTGCAACTCCTCACAAAAGAGTGTACAGAAATTGAGTTCACAAGTTTGATACAGAAATACTATTTGAGACAATTCTAAAAATATATAGATTTATTTAAGAGCTGACATACAGTTAACAGCTTGTGAGTCAATCGCGACTTTAACAGTTCAAAATACAAATAGCTTACATTTCTTATTCTCAAAGATCCTTATTCTCAAATCTTAACTTTGTATATTTATGCATTTCTTATTATTTATAATCCAGAATATCCACCAAAATCAAATAAGAGTACCTTTTTGATCCCCGAGACTCAAAGAGTTAAAAACATACAGAGCCTACCTCTGAAGTTGAGAATCGCTTGCCCCTTCCAGTGACTTCTGACTTTCTGTCTGAAAAGCTCTATTTTTATATCCTTTTTTAGTGGTTTATCCTTTGAAGTTTTCTGCTAGTGTAAGCTAATTATCTCCAGTCATTCTTTCTGTTGACTTTTTTCTATCTTACTGTCAGTTCAGCTGCCAACTCTCAGAATCCCATCTGCTGTATGCATAATTATGTCTCTACCTTTAGGTGTTCAAATGTTATCATAAAAAATGGTTATGACCAATGTATCTCTTTGATGCCATTCTTATGAAGTTCTTCAATTCAATTCTTAATATTGGCTTAACTGGTTATAATCAGGCGTCGTGTCTCCTAACTGTTCCATTTTCAATACAAACACAATGTGATTGCTTGGTGTATCTATTGATATATCTACAAAGTCTTCTCTTTTGTACCTTTTACAACATGTAAATCAAAACCACTTCAACCAGGGCGTTCCATACATTTCTTAGCTACTTCAATTGGTTGCATTACAAACTTATGTTTCCTGTCTTTCATTTGTCATAGATTCATAGAGTTATACAGCACAGAAAGAGGCCCTTCGGCCCATCGCGTCCACGCCGGCCATCAAGCCCTGTCTATTCTAATCCCATTTTCCAGCATTTGGTCCGTAGCCTTGTATGCTATGGCATTTCAAGTGCTCATCCAAATGCTTCTTGAATGTTGTGAGGGTTCCTGCCTCTACCACCCTTTCAGGCAGTGAGTTCCAGATTCCAACCACCCTCTGGGTGAAAAGGTTTTTCCTCAAATCCCCTCTAAATCTCCTGCCCCTTACCTTGAATCTATGCCCCCTTGTTATTGACCCCCCTACTAAGGGGAAAAGTTCCTTTCTATCTACCCTATCTATGCCCCTCATAATTTTGTACACCTCAATCAGGTCCCCCCTCAGCCTCCTCTGCTCCAAGGAAATCAACCCCAGCCTGTCCAGTCTTTCTTCATAGCTGAAGCGCTCCAGCCCAGGTAACATCCTGGTGAATCTCCTCTGCACCCTCTCCAAAGCAATCACATCCTTCCTATAGTGTGGCAACCAGAACTGCACACAGTACTCCAGCTGTGGCCTTACCAGCGTTTTGTACAGCTCCATCATAACCTCCCTGCTCTTATATTCTATGCCTCGGCTAATGAAGGCAAGTATCCCATATGCATTTTTAACCACCTTATCCACCTGTTCTGCTGCCTTCAGGGATCTATGTATATGCACACCAAGGTCCCTCTGATCCTCTGTCTTTCCGAGGGTCTTACCATTCATTGTGTATTCCCTTGCCTTGTTAGTCCATCCAAAATGCATCACCTCACACTTTTCAGGGTTAAATTCCATTTGCCACTGTTCTGCCCATCTGACCAATCCATTTATATCGTCCTGTAGCCTAAGGCTTCCCTCCTTGCAATTTACCACCCCACCAATTTTCGTGTCATCTGCGAACTTACTGATCATACCTTTCACATTCACATCCAAATCATTAATGTGGACCACAAACAGCAAGGGACCCAGCACCGATCCCTGCGGTACCCCACTGGACACAGGCTTCCAGTCACAAAAACAACCTTCCACCATCACCCTCTGCCTACTGCCACTAAGCCAGTTTTGGATCGAATGTGCCAAGGCACCCTGGATCCCATGGGCTCTTACCTTCCTGACCAGTCTCCTATGCGGGACTTTATCAAAAGCCTTACTGAAATCCATGTAAACCACATCCACTGCACTACCCTCATCCACACACCTAGTCACCCCCTCGAAAAATTCAATCAAATTGGTCAGACATGATCTTCCCTTGACAAAGCCATGCTTGCTATCCCTAATTAATCCTTGCCTCTCCAAGTGGAGACTAATTCTGTCCCTCAGAATTTTTTCCAATAATTTCCCTACCACTGATGTTAGGCTCACTGGCCTGTAATTCCCTGGTTTATCCCTACTACCCTTCTTGAATAATGGTACTACATTAGCTGTTCTCCAGTCCTCTGGCACATCCCCTGTGGCCAGAGAGGTTCTGAAAATTTGTATCAGAGCCATGGTTGAGGGAGGGGCAAGACTGGCAACTCAATATTCTGGGGTATAGAATCTTCAGGCGAGATGGGGGGGGGTGGGTAAAAGAGGAGGGGGTGTCACAATATTAATTAAGGAGTCAATTACTGCTGTAAGGAGGGATGATATATTAACAGGTTCCTCTAATGAGGCCATATGAGTTGAACTTAAAAACAAAAAGGGGGCAAGCACTTTGCTGGGAGTGTACTATAGGCCCCCAAACAGTCAGGGGGAGATAGAGGAACAGATATGTAGGCAAATCTCAGAGAAGTGTGCAAATAATAGGGTAATAATAGTGGGGGATTTCAACTTCCCCAATATTAACTGGGATAGTCAGAGTGTAAAAGGCTTAGAGGGTGCAGAATTCTTAAAGTGCATCCAGGAGAGCTTTTTGAGCCAGCATGTAGAAAGTCCTACAAGAGAGGGGGCGGTACTGGACCTAATTCTAGGGAATGTGGCCGAGCAAGTGGTAGAAGCGTTAGTAGGTGAGCACTTTGGTGACAGTGACCATAATTCGGTGAGATTTAAGGTAGTCATGGAAAAGGACAAGGATGGACTGGAAATAAAGGTTCTAAATTGGGAGAAGGCCGATTTTAATATGATAAGGCAGGATCTGGCCAATGTGGACTGGGATCAGCTACTTGAAGGAAAATCCACATCGGAGCAATGGGAGTCTTTCAGAAAGGAGATTGAGAGAGTACAATGGCAACATGTTCCCGCAAAGGTCAAGGGTGGGACCAACAAGCCCAGGGAACCTTGGATGTCAAGGGATATATGAGAATGGATTCGGAAAAAAAGGGGGGCTTTTGGCAGATACAAAGGACTAATGACAGAGGAAGCCCTAGAGGAGTATAAAAAGTGCAGGGGGATACTTAAAAAAGAAATTAGGAGAGCGAGGAGGGGCCATGAAATAACACTGGCGAGCAAAATAAAGGAAAATCCTAAGGTGTTTTATAAGTATATTAAGGGCAAGAAGATAACTAGGGAACGAGTAGGGCACATTAGGGACCAAAGTGGCAAGCTGTGTGTAGAGCCAGAAGATGTAGGTGGGGTTTTAAATGAATTTTTTGCATCTGTATTCACTATGGAGAAGGACGATGTGGACATAGAAATCGGGCAGGGGAACTGTGATATACTTGAACATTTGATGTTACTTTTATCAACAGCACATGGTTTTTTTTAATGTTCTGTGTTTCTGTTCGAAGTGTTATTTTTTAACACTTTACTTGGACATTGTTATTGTGTTTCTTCCAATGTTCAGACATAGAGGAACCTCCAACCCTTTGTTTCAATAGGGCCATTGTCTTAGTATATACAAACAATTCCCATTTCAAAAGTTTGTGTGGTGTTTACAACTTTTGTGCTAACACTTCATCTTATCTCTGAAGCCTGTATTGACAGCTTGTGTCGTTGAGGCTTTTTAGATTTTTAAACCCAGTATGTCATGTATTAATAAAGTCAGAATTCTGTTCATAGGACGGTGTTTCTTTCTGAAATATGGCGTTTCCTTTACAACATCGCCCAACTCCATCTTTGCGTCATTCATCTGTTGCTGAAACCCTCATCCATGTCTTTGTTACCTCTAGACTTGACTATTCCAATGCACTCCTGGCCGGCCTCCCATCTTCCACCCTCCATAAATTTAAGCTCATCAAAAACCCTGCTGCCCGTATCCTAACTCGCAACAAGTCCCGTTCACCCATCACGCCTGTGCCCGCTGACCTACATTGGCTCCCGGTTAAGCAGTGTGATGTGCTATCAATTACTCATAAAAGACTGAGAGTTAAGAGAGTAACTAAAGGCTTTTATTAACAAAAGAATGAAGGTCTGCCTCGAGTGGTCGACCGGTCCAGAATACAAAGGGCTGGGGAGCAGTCACCTTTATACTAGGACTTGTGGGAGGAGTCAGCCGAGGCATGTCCAGGCATGTACACAGTGGAATACAAACAGTGGTTTACCACATTCACCCCTTGTTTAAAATTGAGTCCGGCGGGGTGAAGTGTATTAAAAGTTAGTGACTTAAAAGGCAGAGACTCCGGAGGCATACTGATCTGGTTTAAAACAGAACTTAAGAATTACATCAAATTTATAAAAAAGGGCGAAAACCATATGTGGCTCAAACTTGAGAGGGAGATTATCTCAAACACCCAAGATGTTTACATTTGCGCACTTTATATCCCTCCAATCGATTCCCCGTACTTCAAAGAGGACACCTTCTCCAACATGGAGGGGGAAATTATCCAATACCAGGCCCAGGGGAACGTGTTGATCTGTGGGGACCTCAATTCAAGAACGGGCGAAGAACCAGACTTCACCAATAATCAGGGAAACAATTACGTATTCGGGAATAACCACTTTGACATCCCTTCCCTTCCATACAGGCATAACTGCGACAAGCAGTCAAATACCAACGGTAAACAGCTACTACAGCTCTGTCGAAACCTGGGTCTGTACATTGTCAATGGTAGGTTCATAGGAGACCTCCTAGGAAGATCGACCTACTGCTCACCTCTTGGCTGCAGCACAGTAGACTATATGATTACAGACTTGGACCCATCCTCTTTCAGAGCATTCACAGTCAAACCACAAACAACACTGTCAGATCACAGCCAAATTACTATGTTTCTCAAAAAGACAGAAACAAACAACATAGAAACACAACCCAGTAAACTGTACAGCACCAAAAAATCGTACAGATGGGCCAAAAATGACACGGAAAAATACCAGAAAACAATTAGCAATGCATCAACTCAAGCTCTCTTAGACACCTTTCTGGATAACATATACACTCACAATAAAGAAGGCGTAAACCGGGCAGTTAGTAAACTAAACAATATTTTTGATAATTTGGCAACAAATGCAAACTTGAAAGCTCGCAAGAACAAGCCCAAAACAAAAAACTATGAAAAATGGTTTGACCATGATTGCCATAACATGAGGAAAAAACTTAGAAAACTATCAAACCAAAAACACAGACATCCAGAAAACGAGGAATTACGCCTTACTTATTGTCAGACGCTAACACAATACAGAAACACACTCAGGACCAAAAAAGAGCAAGTTATTAAGAATACACTCAGCTCCATGGAGGAATCCATTGAGTCGAATTGTTTCTGGGACAACTTGAAAACACTACACAAAAAACACGACGATTTGTCCATTCAAAATGGGGACACATGGGTAAACCACTTTGAAAAATTATACCAGAAAAACACACTAGGACCAGAACAACACCAAATACGCAAAAAACTGGAAAAGCTTGAAATGGCCATAAAAGATAACCAAAACCCGCTAGACGCCATAATAACAGAAAAAGAACTTCTTGAAAAACTCAAGGACCTGCGACCAGGAAAAGCTTGCGGGACAGACGGCATACTAAACGAGATGATTAAACACGCAGACGACAAACTGAAACTGGCTATCCTAAAACTCTTCAACTTGGTTCTGAGTGTCGGTTATTTCCCTGACATCTGGAACAAAGGACTCATAACACCCATATACAAAAGTGGGGACAAAATCGACCCAAACAACTATCGAGGCATCTGTGTAAACAGTAACCTGGGGAAGGTATTCTGTAGCATCATAAACAAAAGACTTATAAACTTCCTTGAAGAGCACAATGTCTTGAGTAAAAGCCAAATTGGATTCCTGCCAAACTATAGAACATCCGATCATATCTTCACCCTACAGACCCTAATTGACAAACACGTTCACCATAACAAAAGCAAAATCTACGCATGCTTTGTAGATTTCCAGAAGGCTTTCGACTCCATCTGGCATGACGGTTTATTCCTGAAACTTATCGAAAGCGGGGTAGGAGGGAAAACATATGATGTAATTAAATCAATGTATACAAACAATAAATGTGCAGTTAAAATTGGAGACAAACAAACAAAATACTTCCCACAGGGGCGGGGGGTGACGCAGGGCTCGCCAATCTCACCGACACTCTTTAATATTTACATTAATGGATTGGCAAAACTACTTGAACAATCTACAGCACCCGGCCTCACCCTATATGAATCCAAGGTTAAATTCCTCCTCTATGCCGACGACCTGGTTCTGCTGTCACCAACTAAGGAGGGTCTACAGCAGAACCTGGACCTGCTGGAGTCGTACTGCCAGACTTGGGCCCTGACAATAAATCCCCAAAAAACCAAAGTCCTTGTGTTCCAGCAAAGATCCAAACAACATGGACCCACAATAAATTTCACAGTAGGAACAACCAAAATTGAACAAACCACTCACTACACATACTTGGGCTTAAAAATCAGTTCTACGGGAAACTTCAAACTGGCTGTGAATGAACTGAAAGAGAAAGCAAGAAGGGCTTTCTATGCCATCAAAAAGTCAATCCAAATAGAAATCCCAATTAGCATTTGGCTCAAAATTTTCAAATCAGTAATTGAACCAATTGCACTCTATGGCAGTGAGGTCTGGGGACCACTAACACAACAAGATTTTGCAAAATGGGACAAACACCCAATTGAGATCCTACATGCGGAATTCTGTAAAAGTATCCTCCGGACTCAAAGGAAAACAGTAAACAACGCATGCAGGGCGGAACTAGGCCAATACCCATTAATAATCACTATCCAAAAAAGAGCCACCAAATTTTGGAATCACCTACAAATGAGCAACCCCCAATGCTATCACTACGACGCCCTGAAATGCCAAGAGCTGACCATAAAGAAGAATACCCTCAGTCAACTAGTCCTGGGACTCAATAAAGTAACTAATAACAATACTAACAATAACCAGTCCCAGGACAGTGAAAGGGTAACACAAAGAATTCGACCCAACAGAATTGTCGCTAAGCAAAAGGAAAAATATCTGTCATATTGGGCAGAAACAACAAAAACCCAAAGCAAACTCAATTGCTACTTGGCCCTAAACAGACAATACAACATAGCTGATTACCTGACCATGGTAAAGGATAACAAACTGAGAAGAACCTTGACAAGGTACAGACTTAGCGAACATAGCCTAGCGATCGAAAAAGGCAGACACAGGCAGACCAGGCTGCCAAGAGAAGACAGGATATGCTCTCACTGCAGTCAGGGAGTAGTTGAGACAGAGATGCACTTCCTCACAGCCTGTGGAAAATATCAGGGCATCAGAGAGAATTTCTACCAAAAATTCTCACAAATATGCCCTGAATTCAGAAATCTGACTGACAACCAAAAACTCCCATTCCTACTGGGGGAGGAGAGAAGCTGTGTAACACTGGCGGCACACTATGTTACAGCTTGCCATGAACAGAGGGACAACCAGTAAACTAAGACAAGAGTATATATAAACAAGGCGAATGTATATTTATAAACTCAGGGATATACCTGTTTATACACTGTATGAATGGAACCGCGTTTATGTGTTCAACCATAAATGTATTTTGATGCTTTGGCAACATAAGATGTACCTTATCATGCCAATAAAGCGATTTGTATTGTATTGTATTGTATAGTGTATTGGAGTCTCTCCGGAGGTCTTGTCTGCCGCTGTGATCGGCGTGGCGACGGCAGGGGTAGTGGAGCTTCCGGCGTCGAGTCCTGCATAGGCTGTGGCACAGGCGTGTCGTCCTCGTAGATGTCGAGCGGGTCGCGGGGCCCAGGCCTGCCGTCTGCTGGGGCTGGATATCGGATCGTGGGGGGGGGTGGTAGTGAGTAGTGGGTTACTGCGGCCCCCGAGGGTGCAAGGTTTCTTATGGAGACTGTGTCCTCCCGCCCGTCCGGGTATGCAATGTAAGCATACCGGGGGTTGGCGTGGAGGAGGTCGACCCTCTCGACCAGGGGGTCCGTTTTATGGGTCCTCACGTGTCTTCTCAGTAGGACCGGCCCTGGGGACGTCAGCCATGGCGGTAGCGATGTCCCCGATGTGGACTTCCTTGGGAAGACAAACATTTTCTCATGAGGGGTGGCGTTAGTGGCAGTGCAGAGCAGTGACCGAATAGAGTGGAGCGCATCGGGGAGCACATCCTGCCAGCGGGAGGTTGGAAGGCCCCTAGACTTTAAGGCTAGCAGGGCGGCCTTCCAAACTGTCGCATTTTCTCTTTCCACCTGTCCGTTCCCCCGGGGGTTGTAACTGGTGGTCCTGCTTGTGGCAATATCCCTAGTTAGCAGGTACTGACGGAGTTCGTCGCTCATAAACGATGAGCCCCGGTCGCTATGGATATAGCTGGGGAAACCGAACAGGGTGAAGAGGTCGTTCAGACATTTAATGACCGTGGCACTGGTCATGTCCGGGCAGGGGATGGCGAACGGGAAACGGGAGTACTCATCAATAATATTGAGGAAGTACACATTGCGGTCGGAGGAGGGGAGAGGCCCTTTAAAATCAACGCTCAGGCGCTCGAAGGGGCGAGTGGCTTTTATCAGGTGGGCCCTGTCTGGTCTATAAAAGTGCGGTTTGCACTCAGCGCAGACTTGGCAGTTCCTGGTCATGGTCCTGACCTCCTCAATAGAGTAAGGCAGGTTGCGGGCCTTGATGAAGTGGAAGAACCTGGTGACCCCCGGGTGGCAGAGGTCATTGTGGAGGGCCCGCAGTCTATCGATCTGTGCGCTGGCGCAGGTGCCACGCGATAGCGCATCCGGGGGTTCATTGAGCTTCCCGGGCCGGTACAAGATCTCGTAATTGTAGGTGGAAAGTTCGATTCTCCACCTCAAGATCTTGTCATTTTTGATTTTGCCCCTCTGCTTGTTGTTAAACATGAAAGCAACTGAACGTTGGTCAGTGAGCAGGGTAAATCGTTTTCCGGCCAGGTAGTGCCTCCAATGACGCACAGCCTCCACAATCGCCTGGGCCTCCTTCTCAACAGCGGAGTGTCTGGTCTCCGGGCCTTGGAGGGTTCGTGAAAAGAAGGCCACGGGTCTCCCCGCCTGATTGAGGGTAGCGGCCAGGGCAAAGTCGGACGCGTCGCTTTCCACCTGGAAGGGGATGGATTCGTCCACTGCGTGCATGGTGGCTTTGGCAATGTCTTCCTTGATACGGTGGAAGGCTAAGCGGGCCTCTGCCGTCAAGGGAAAAGAGGTGGACTTGATCAGCGGATGGGCCTTGTCCGCATAGTAGGGGACCCACTGGGCATAATAGGAGAAAAACCCTAGGCACCTCTTCAGGGCCTTGAGGCAGTGGGGCAGTGGGAGTTCCATAAGGGGACGCATCCGGTCGGGGTCGGGGCCGATGACTCCGTGTTCCACAACACAGCCAAGGATGGCGAGGCGGTTTGTGCGGAATATGCACTTCTCCTTGTTATATGTCAGGTTCAGGAGTTGGGCGGTGTGGAGGAATTTTTCGAGGTTTGCGTCATGGTCCTGCAAGTCACGGCCGCAGATGGTCACATTGTCCAGATATGGGAAAGTGGCCTGCAACGCATTTTGATCTACCATCCGGTCCATCTCCCTTTGGAAGACGGAGACCCCGTTGGTGATGCCAAAGGGAACCCTAAGGAAGTGATAGAGGCGGCCGTTTGCCTCAAAGGCAGTATACTGGCGGTCCTCAGGGCGGATAGGGAGCTGGTGGTACGCTGATTTCAGGTCAATGGTCGAGAAGACGCGGTACTGCGCGATCTGGTTGACCATATCAGCTATGCGGGGGAGTGGGTAGGCGTCCAGCAGGGTGTTGCGATTTATTGTCTGGCTGTAGTCGATGACCAGGCGCTGCTTCTCGCCGGTCTTAACGACCACAACCTGGGCTCGCCAGGGGCTGGTGCTGCCCTCAATAATCCCTTCCTTCAGGAGCCGCTCCACTTCGGTTTTAATGAAAACCCTGTCCCCGGCACTGTATCGCCTGCTCTTTGTGGCGATGGGCTTACAGTCGGGGGTGAGGTTAGCAAACAGTGGGGGGGGGGTGACTCTGAGTGTGGAGAGGTTGCACCTGGTGCGCGGCGGGCAATTTGGAAGCTGCTGGCTGCGGACTGTGAGTGGGGGTAGGGGTCCACCGTACGCCATCGTAACACTTTTAAGGTGGCACTGAAAATCTAACCCCAGCAGGACGGCAGCGCAGAGGTCGGGCAGGACCAGAAGTTTAAAATGATCGTACACAGTCCCGTCTACTACGAGTGTCACCACGCAGTAGCCGCCGATGTCCGCCGACTGGGACTCGGAGGCCATAGAAATCCGCTGGTGCGCAGGCAGGACTGGGAGAGAGCAACGCCGCACCGTGTCGGGGTGGATGAAGCTCTCCGTGCTCCCAGAGTCAAAAAGGCAGATTGTATCGTGACCATTTACCTTAATGTCCATTGTGGAACTGGCCAGCTGGTGCGGTCTCGCTTGGTCCAGTGTAACGGATGCCAGCGTAGGGGTCGGTGTGTCGCTGCGGGTATCAGATGAGGCGGTGTTGGGGGCCTGCTGTGTTCCGGCTGTCGTCCAAGATGGCGGCGTCCATGATCCCCATGTGGCTGGAGGCGTCCAAAATGGCTGCTGTACCGGTGGTTCGCACATGGCCGGGGAGGCCCAAGATGGCGGCCCGCATGGCCCACATGCGGCGCTGCTGGGGTTCGGGGTGGCTTTGGCCCTGCAGACGCTAGCGTAGTGTCCCTTCTTCCCGCAGCCCGAGCAGATCGCGTTTTTCGCCGGGCAGCGCGCTCTGGGGTGTTTTGCCTGGCCACAGAAGTAGCATTTCTGGCCTTGGGGCACTGCTGTCTGGCCTTGGGACACTGCTGCGGTAGTTGGGCCGTTGCTGGGGTGTGGCTGGGGTGGCACGGCGCTATGAGGCGGTCCTACCGTGTCCCAGGCTGTCATTCCCCGCGGCGTCCACGGTGCAGAGGAGTAGGCATCCATGCCACGGTAGGCTGCATCCAATGATAGTGCGAGTTCAGAGGCCTTGTTGAGGTCGAGGTCACTCTGCTCCAACAGTCGCTGTCGGGTGTAATTGGATCTGTGGCCCGCTACAAAAGCGTCCCGGATAAATTCCTCTGTGTACACGGCGGCCTTTACATCCTTACAACCACAGGCCCGGCCAAGCACAGACAGTGCCTGAAGGTATTCCACGGTCGATTCCCCAGGTTGTTGTTTACCACTCCCCAGAAGGTGCCTGGCGTACACTTCGTTCACTGGGCGCGTGTAATGGTCCTTGAGGAGCTTGATAGCGTCCGCGTACGAGGTCGCGTCTTGGATGACCGAGTACACTCGGTGGTTCACTTTGGAGGTCAGGACATCCAGTTTGTCCTCGTCCGATTTGATTGCTGCGGAGGCGGTCAGGAATTTTTCGAAACACTTAAGCCAGTGAGTAAACTTGGTGGATGAGTCCGCCTCCCGATGATCTAAGTCCAGGCATGCTGGTGTGAGGATCTTCTCCATTATAAAAATGTTGTTAATAAAATTGATGCGCTATCAATTACTCATAAAAGACTGAGAGTTAAGAGAGTAACTAAAGGCTTTTATTAACAAAAGAATGAAGGCCTGCCTCGAGTGGTCGACCGGTCCAGAATACAAAGGGGCTGGGGAGCAGTCACCTTTATACTAGGACTTGTGGGAGGAGTCAGCCGAGGCATGTCCAGGCATGTACACAGTGGAATACAAACAGTGGTTTACCACACAGCTCAGCTTCCACAGCAGGTCGTATCGCATAAGGTACCGGTCTGGCTTTGAAAAATTTCAGGTTTGCATGTTCTTCAACCTTGATGTTTGCCGTAATTCCTTTCAGTGTTCCCAGTCCCTGTTGGAACACCTCCTTAGCATCGTCCAATATTCTGGACAGTCGTTTAGGTTTGACATCGTCCTTTTTACCGGAATCTATAGTTAGTGCTTTTAAGGAATGCCAGTCCATATTTATTCTCCTGATCCATTCCCGTCCCAGTAGTGGTGGACCTCCCTCAGGTAACACATACAAGCCCATTCCTTTGCTTTCTTTACCCTTGTGGACCACCTTTACTTTTATCTTTCCGAAGGGGTACACTCTTTGCCCCGTGTATGTTTTCAATACAATCTCCGTATCCCTTAGGGGAATGTGTGAGACTAACCTTTTGTAATCTTGCTTATTCATGACCGTCAATGCCGATCCCGTGTCCAATTCCATCTTCACTTGGACTCCTGCTATCTGGAGTGTAACCCAAATAGTTTGGTGGTCTGCTGTGTTACCCACATTATGTATTCTTAGACAACCCAGTTCCTTACTGCTGGAGTCTGAATCCGTCTTCCGTTCATCCGAACTGTTCTCTGTCACCTTGTGTACTTTTTTGTACTTCTTCTGTGGTGACTTTTTGTTGCTGGTCTTCTTTCCTGACCGGCATACTTTCGCTATGTGACCGAGTCTGCCACATTTTCTGCATTCTTGATCTTTGAACCAGCACTGGTTCTGATCGTGCGTTGTCCTTCCGCAACGATAGCACTTTACTGCACCCAATGCCATTTGATTGGTGCTAAGTTCCGATGGCCTTAGCTGCATTTCCGCGGTGCCTCGTGCTGCCGCCTCGTGCGATGCTGCAATGGTGACAGCTTTATCTAGCGTAAGGTCCTTTTCCTCTAGCAGTCGCTTCTGCGTTCCTTCTTTTAATAGTCCACACATGAACTTATCTCTCAGAGCATCTGCTAGTCCTGTACCAAACTGACAGTACTTCGATAGCTTGCGCAGTTCAATTAAGAATTCAGCGTTGCTTTCCTCTTTCAGCTGCGTTCTTCTGTAAAATTTAAATCGTTCCGCTATCAGCAGCGGCGTGGGGTTTAAATGCTCTTGCAGGATAGTAACAATATTCGTGAAAGTCTTATCCGCCGGTTTATCTGGTGTTACAAGGTGCCTTAATAACCCATACGTCTTCGCACCCATCGAGTTTAATAGGGTTAGTGCTTTCTTTTCAGCCGGTATCTCATTTGCTGTACAAAAAACTTCAATACGCTCCACATAAGTGGCCCAATCTTCGACACCGCTATCAAAAGCAGTGATGTTACCGTTTTTAGGCATCCTTGTAAGTTTCTTTAAGTATTTTTTTTTTTTTTCAAAAATGGCGGCTTCCCGCGCTTGGCGGCTTTTCCCGCACTTGTCTTCTTCCTGCGCCGACTAAAATGGCGGCTTCCCGTGCTTGGCTTCTTCCCCCGCTGGCTACAATGGCGATTACCGCGCTGTTGCCGTTCTCGCCTCCCAGCAGTCCTTAATTTCCCCCCCCGACGCTACTGCTTTTACTCCCCGCTGTCCTCGTGGGTATTAGCGCTTCCTTTCTTGCTGCGCGTCTATTCCGATTGCAGCCCGGCCCTTTACACCGGCTGCGGTCGAGTTCTCCGCCCTTCTCCACTGACAACGCGGCCGACTTTCTGCCCGTGTCGCTAGATCGGCTTACCCACCGCCGTGGAAGAAGGATGATCACTGCCTGTCGCTGATGGTGGACTTCGTGGTCAGCAATTCCAACCCGGGTTCTCGATGCCTCCCGTGCGAATGCGGTGCTCAGCAGGATGATGAGGGCGGATGCCTCTTCTCGATGCCCGTTCTGGGGACGAAGCTGCCTTGGATGCAATTGCCGCTGGGTAAGATCGACTCGTCGCCACTGTTGAGTCTGTGTGTTCCAGATATACTTATTTTAAATAACTGGACACAGACAACAGGAAAAACTTAAACAGGTCTTTACTACTTGAAGGTCAGGGCTGAACTGCTTTACAAATTACTACACAGAGCTTATATACCGGTGTGGTCACCACCGGTACTACAATATACAGTAGCAAGAGAAAGTAGTCCATCTTCTTAAGGTAGTTCTCTTAAGGTGGTACAGGTTACATACACCACACTTATCTTGTCCCATTACCATCTCTTTTTGCCTTGCACCATCTGTTAATCTCTCTTAATCTCTCTTAATGTCTCTTAATCCCTCCTGCCTTCCATCCTATCACAGACCTTCCCTTTTGTTCTTTCCTCCCCTCCCTCCTTTCCCTGCCCCCGCACTTGCTTAAAAACCTGTTCCAACTCCAGCTTTTTCCAGTTCTGACGAAGGGTCATCGACCGGTAACGTTAACTCTGTTTCTCTCTCCAGAGATGCTGCCTGACCCACAATTCGAATTGTGCCTTGGAATGTTTTACATCCACCTGAGAGGGCAGAAGGGGCCTTGGTTTAACGTCCCATCTGAAAGATGGCACCTCCGACAGTGCAGCACTCCCTCAGTACTGCACTGGAGTGTCAGCCTAGATTTCTGTGCTCCAGTGTCCGGAGTGGGACTTGTACCTACTCCATTCTGACACAGAGGCGAGAGTGTGACCCACTGAGTCACGGCTGAGGTCTGGCGCCGAGCACTCCTGGCAGAACCCAGACTTAGCATCATTGAGCAGGTTATTGGCAAGTACCTGATAGCACGGTTGATGACTCTTTCCACTACTTTGCTGATGATTGGGAGTAGGCTGATAGGACAGTAATTGGCCAGGTTGGATTCATCCTGTGTTTTTGTGTGAACGGGACACACCTGGGCAATTTTCCACATTTTTGGGGCGATGCCAGTGTTGTACCTGTACTGGAACAGCCTGGCCACAACCTTCATGACTCAGAGGCGAGGGTTCTACCCAGTGAGTCACGGCTACTCTCACTGTGCTGATAGTGAAGCTTCAAAAATGTTGATATTTCTGTACACTGAAAGGATATTTAGCCTTTTTTTTTCATATATGTTAATTTTCAGGATGTGGGCATTGCTGGCAAGGCTGGTATGTATTGTCCATCCTTATTGATACAATGGAGAGTCTCGCTCGGCCACTTCAGAGGGCAGTTAAAGGTCAACCATATTGGTCTGGGACTGGAGTCACATATAGGCCCAGACTGGGTAAGGACCGTCGTGACCCAGTTTGGTTTTTATGACAATCCGACAGCTTCATGGTCGCAATTGATACGAGTTTTTATTTCCAGACTTTTTTGTAAAACTGCCGTGGCGGGATTTGAACCTCTGTCCTTTGGCTTCTTAATCTAAGCTTCTAGATTACTGTCCAGTAATTTAGCCACTTCACGACCGTAACCCCTACTTTCCAGCCATATATGTGGCAATGTTCCAAAACTAAAGCATCCTAGTTAACAAGATGGTAAGGAGACCTACATCAGAATGCTGTTCATAGGCTACAGCTCAGCATTCAACACTATCGTCCCCAACAAGCTGGCCACCAAACTCCAAACTCTTGGCCTGAACGCTTCCCTCTGCAACTGGACCCTGGACTTCCTAACAAACAGACCCCAGTCTGTCAAATTAGGTAACCACACCTCCCCCCCACTGACCCTGAATACGGGGGCCCCACAAGGATGTGTGCTGAGCCCCCTCCTCTACTCCCTCTTCACCCACGACTGTGTGGCTGTTCATGGTTCCAACACCATCATCAAGTTTGCGGATGACACCACGGTAGTAGGCCAGATCACCAACAACGATGAGTCAGCCTACAGGGAGGAGGTCCAGCATCTCGTGAAGTGGTGCGCCGATAACAACCTGGCCCTCAACATCAAGAAAACCAAAGAAATCATTGTGGACTTCAGGAAGTGCAAAGGCGGAAGTCACACCCCCATCCACATCAATGGGGCTGTGGTGGAAAGGGTGGACAGCTTTAAGTTCCTCGGAGTCCACATCACGGAAGACCTCTCCTGGTCCCTCAATACCTCCTCTCTGGTGAAAAAGGCCCAGCAGCGCCTATATTTCCTAAGGAGGCTGAAGGGATGTAACCTGTCACCCCTGATCCTCTCTAACTTTTACCGCTGCACTATAGAGAGCATCCTGACAAACTGTATCACAGTATGGTATGGCAGCTGTAGCTACTATGACCGGAAAGCCCTGCAGCGGGTAGTCAAAACTGCCCAGCGCATTACCGGCACCCGGCTACCGACCATAGAGCACATATACCAGAAACGCTGTCTACGGAGGTCACGGTCCATCATCAAAGACCCTACCCACCCCAGCCACAGTCTGTTCGCCCTCCTACCATCTGGGAGACGCTACAGGTGCATTCGCACCCGTATGACCAGATTTAGGAACAGCTTCTTTCCCAGGGCTGTCATCCTACTGAACTCTACAAACAAACTCTAAAGCCTGAACATCTGCCAATGCACTTTATTATGGTTATGTTATGTTAATGTATTACAAGCCAAATGTATGTTGAATGTTTAAATGTCTTAATCCAAATGTACATTCTCGGGAGCCGCAAGCCTACATTTCGTTGTACTGCACTTGTGCACTAACAATGACAATAAAAGTTGATTTGATTTTGATTTGATTTGAAGATCGGCTGAGAGTGTTGCGACTCTACACTTTAGAGAAGTGTAGACTTAGGGGGGATCCGATTGAGGTTTCTAAGATAATGAAGGGAATAGATTGTGTTCCAGTTGATAGTTTCTTCCAATTAAATAGGTTGGGGAGAACCAGGGGTCACAACTTTAAGTTGTAGAAGGCCAGATCTTGGTTAGATGTCAGGAGGTGGTTCTTTTCCCAGAGAATAGTGGACCTCGAACAGGCTGCCGCCTCGTGCGGTGGACGCTGATTCGCTGAATTCCATCAAGCGAGCGCTGGACCTGTTTCTGGCTGGGCCGGAGATCACCCCTTATAAGTGGGAGGTACTGCAGGGCCAGAGTGATCCACTGGACTAGTGTTGATCGCCTAGATGGGTCGGAGAGGAATTTCCCAGATTTTTTTCCTTCAAATTGGCCTGGGTTATTTTTATCTGGTTCTTTGCTTCCCCTTGGAGGTCGCATGGTTTCGGGTGGGTTGGAGAGTGTGTATGTTGTTATAGGCAAGGTATCGCAATTGTGTGGGAGAGGCTGGATGGACCAGAGGGTCTTTACCTGTCCATCATTGTTCATAGGTTCGTATGACTCCGCTGCCGGATGGAGTGTTGTAAAATGTGAATGCGGGTCAGAGCTAAGGTTTCAATACTGGGAACCCAACTCTAGGCTTGTCAGAGAGTTTTGCGATATTACCTCTGTAAAGTCTTGCATCCATTAAGCAGCAGGTGTCACACAGCAGACGGTCACACAGCAGACGGTCACGCAGCAAACGGTCACGCAGCAGATGGTCACGCAGCAGACAGTCACACAGCAGATGGTCACGCAGCAGACGGTCACGCAGCAGACGGTCACGCAGCAGACAGTCACACAGCAGATGTCACACAGCAAGTGTCACACAGCAGATGGTCACGCAGCAGTCACACAGCAGACGTCATATAGCAGAACTCATACAGCAAGTGTCACACAGCAGACGGTCACACAGCAAGTGTCACACAGCAGACGGTCATGCAGCAGATGGTCACACAGCAGAGAGTCACACAGCAGACGGTCACACAGCAAGTGTCACACAGAAGTAGTCACACTTTTTGCTACAAGATCCTAAAACACTTGGGGGGGAAAAGAAAGAAAACGAGTCATTGACCTGCAGCCTGAAATTTACAAGCAGTTACAATTGCACTCTGAGTGACCTGAAATATTTCCCAGTAACTACAATTACTTGGATTTGCCCAGTTAGAGCATTGGCCTTAAAGGTACAGGCCAGGCTAGCAGCAATGCACATCTGAACTACCCGTAAGCAATGCCAAAGGACATCTCATAAGGTAGTTCAATTCATCAATTAGATCCCGATGATGCCTGTTTTCCCCCCCGTTGTTCTGGTTTAGCAGTTAAGCACTTCCTCCGCTGAAAGCCAATACAATACAATATTGGCTACATATGTACAATAAGTCATCGCAAACCAGCTTAATGATGCTGGAATTCTGCATTGCTCAACTCATTCCTGAGGCATTGAAACCCGAACTCTTCCTGTCGATTAGTAATCACTCCTCGTTCAGAAAGTAAGTGACATGATATTGCAGGAACTGATGATTGTTGTATTAAAGTTTAATTTCTCTTAACTTCTCTCAGTGTATAATGATTCATTGACTGCTTTCTTCAGGTTATTAGAGCCTTGTTCATTCTTTGCACTGGCAGTCTAGATGTTCCTGAATATTGAATACTGAGGACATTGTGCTGCCTATTTTTGAACATTATCGGTGCATCCACTGGGAGGACACAGTGCCTAGAACATCAACTGCTACTCCCGTGTCACCCAAGCACATGAACATAGAACATTCCCACTGGTCCTTCAAGTCTGCCCTACACCATGATGGCCGGAGCATCGTAACTAAACACTTCCCACCCTCTCCCCCCACCCCCCAGCCATAAGGAGTCGGCCATTTAACACTGAGACGAGGAGGAATTTCTTCACTTGGAGGGTTGTGAGTCTTTGGAATTCTCTACCTCAGGGAGCTGTGGATGCCGAGTCGTTGAGTATATTCAAGGCTGAGATCGATAGATTTTTGTACTCGAGGGGAATCAAGGGATATGGGGATCGTGCGGGAAGGTGGAGTTGAGGTAGAAGATCAGCCATGATCTTATTGAATGGTCATGGTGTGGAGATGCCGGAGTTGGACTGGGGTGGACAAATGTAAGAAGTCACACAACACACCAGGTTATAGTCCAACAGCTTTATTTGAAATCACAAGCTTTTGGAGCGCTGCTCCTTCATCAGGTGAAGTGGGGAAATGCATAAAGACACAACTTATATAGTCAGAGAATAATGCCAGATGATTACAGGTAATCTTTCTAACTGCCATTTATCACACCTCGGCAGAGAGATAATCACAGCAATCAAAGGCGTGAATGGTGTCCAAACAGGTCAGTCAGGAAAACATTACATCAAAGAACAATGAGGTGGGGTCACAAGATGGATGGTGGAGCAGGCTCGAGGGGCCGAATGGCCTCCTCCTGTTCCTCTTTCTCATGTTCTTATATAATCCCCGGGAAAGGCAGAGAAACAGAGAAAAAATCAATAAGGGAAATAGTACTTTGTAAAATTCCTCTCCGAACCCCTCAGGAGATCGAAACCAGTCCAGGAGATCTCACGGACTGTGTGTTGTCTCTAAAGACACTGACCTTCTCTACAATGCGATCTCTGCCCCAGTCAGGAACTGGTCCAGCTCCCTCTTGAAGGTTGAGAGTCAGCACCCGCCGCACCAGCCGGCCACGCATCCCAGAGGCTCACTGCTCTCCAGAGAAAAACGCGCACTACTGTTTGGACATTTATCATTCGGCATTAGTGCAATTTCAGAACCCGGGAGCATTCAGTGTAGTGCCGATGAGGAGGATACAGGTCAAATCAAAATGAAGTTAGATCAGTGCAGTCCAATACGTTAGCCACACATGGCTAATTGAGAATCCAGGTACGGCGAAGTGTATTTGAGAGAAGCAGACAGCACAGGAGGAGGCCATTCAGCCCATTGAGCCTATGCCGGCACGATTTCTGATTAGTAAATATAAAAGTGAGTAGCAGGCAGCGTCATTGGTCATGTGATCTCAATACTCGTACTCGCGTGGCATGTGCGCGTGAACTTTAACCTTGCTGAGCGTTTGTTGGTAAAATGGTAAAGATGAAAAGTAGAATGTGCGAGAGTGTGTTTTGATCATTGTGGCTGCTTTACTTCCTTGGTTACTGAATGGTGGTCGACGTTATTTTAGGTAAATATACACGGGGAAAAATACATTTACCTGCATTGTATAGAAGGCGTTTTCTACTAAAATGATTGCCTGTGGTTAATATGATGTCACCATAGGGTCACTGGGAATGTATTAATATTTAATATAGACCTGTGACGGCTCTTTGAAGGAACTCTCCGATTTTGCTCTTTCCCCGCAGCCCTACAAATTTTTCCCCTTCACCCTTTCCCCTTCCCCTTGGACAGGTTGGGTGATTGGGCAGATGCATGGCAGATGCAGTATAATGTGGATAAATGCGAGGTTATCCACTTTGGTGGCAAAAACAGGAAGGCAGGTTATTATCTGAACGGCAATAGATTGGGAGAAGGGGAAGTGCAACGAGAACTGGGTGTCCTTGTGCACCAGTCGCTGAAGGTAAGCATGCAGGCGCAGCAGGTGGTTAAGAAGGCAAATGGTATGTTGGCCTTCATTGCGAGAGGATTCGAGTACAGGAGCAAGGATGTCTTGCTGCAGTTGTACAGGGCCTTGGTGAGACCACACCTTGAGTATTGTGTGCAGTTTTGGTCACCTTATCTGAGGAGGGATGTTCTTGCCATGGAGAGAGTGCAGCAAAGATTCACCAGACTGATACCTGGGATGGCAGGAATGACGTATGAGGAGAGATTGGGTCGATTGGGCTTATATTCGCTGGAGTTTAGAAGAATGAGAGGGGATCTCATTGAAACTTATAACATTCTAACAGGACTAGACAGACTAGATGCAGGAAGGATGTTCCTGATGGCGGGGGAGTCCAGAACCAGGGGTCACAGTCTAAGGATAAGGGGTAAGCCATTTAGGACAGAGATGAGGAGGAATTTCTTCACCCAGAGAGTGGTGAACCTGTGGAATTCTCTACCACAGAAGGCAGTTGAGGCCAACTTATTAAATATATTCAAGAAGGAGTTAGATATATTTCTTAAGGCTAAAGGGATCAAGGGGTATGGGGAGAAGGCAGGGACAGGGTACTGAATTTGGATGATCAGCCATGATCTCATTAAATGGCGGAGCAGGCTCAAAGGGCCGAATGGCCTACTCCTGCTCCTATCTCCTATGTTTCTATGTTTCAAGTATTTATCCAATTCCCTTTTGAAAGTTACTATTGAATCTGCTTCCACCGCCCTTTCAGGCAGCGCATTCCAGATCACAACAACTCACTGTGCTGCATTAAAAAACATTCTTCTCATCTTCCCCTGGTTCTTTTGCGAATGATCTTAAATCTGTGTCTTCTGGGTTACCGACCCTCCTGCCAATGGAAACAGTTCCTTCCTATCAACTCTATAGAAACCCTTCTTAATTTTAAACGCCTCTATTAAATCTCCTCTTAACCTTCTCTGCTCTAAGGAGAACAGTCCCAGCTTCTCCAGTCTCTCCGCATAACTGAAGCCCTAATAATAATCACTAGTGTGAGTAAAATCCCATGATAAACCTTGTAATATTAATACAGTACTACAATAAGAAGAAAGAACTTGCATTTATATAGCACCTTTCACGTCCTCAGGATGTCACTAAATGCTTTACCCGTCTTTCGGATGAGACGTTAAACCCGTCTGTCCCCTCAGGTGGATGTAAAAGATCACATGGCACTATTTCGAAGAAGAGCAGGGGAGTTCTCCCCGGTGTCCTGGGCCCAATATTTATCCCTCAATTAACATCACTAAAACAGATGATCTGGTCATTATCACATTGCTGTTTGTGGGAGCTTGCTGTGCGCAAATTGGCTGCTGTGTTTCCTACATTACAACAGTGACTACACTTCAAAAGTACTTAATAACAACAGAAAATGCTGGAAAAACTCAGCAGGTCAGGCAACATCCGTGGACAGAAATTTGAGTTGACGTTTCGGGTCGAACCCTTCTTCAAAACTGGAAAGAAAAGATAGATCGGAGGCAGGGCTGCGATCGGACAAAAGAATAAAAGAAACAAAAGAAGTAAAAAAGAGACAATAAAAGGTATTAGAAGCTAGACGAGATGGTAATAGGCTGAGATTGGGTGTAAAGTGTACTGGCAGGGCAAGATATAGCTGCCAGGTGTGAGAGAGAAACAAAAGGAAAGGGGGGTGGGTGGAAAGGAGTGGAAAAATTACAAGAAAAAATGAAATAGGGGCCGAGGTTATGATCTGAAATTGTTGAACTTGATATTGAGTCCAGAAGGCTGCAGAGTGCCTAATCGGAAGATGAGGTGCTGTTCCTTGAGTTTACGTTGAGCTTCCGTGGAACAATACAAGAGGCCAAGGACGGTGAGGTCCGAGTGGGAATGGAGCGTTGAATTAAAATGACAGGCGACCGGAAGCTTGGGGTCACCCTTGCGGACTGAATGGAGGTGTTCCGCAAAGCGGTCACCCAATCTGCGTTTGGTCTCCCCAATGTAGAGGAGACCGCATCGTGAGCAGCGAATACAGTATACTAGATTGCGAGAAGTACAAGTAAATCGCTGTTTCACCTGGAAGGGGTGTTTGGGGCCCTGGACAGTGGGAAGGGGGGAGGTATAGGGGCAGGTGTTACATCTCCGCTTGCACGGGAAGGTGCCAGGCGAAGGGGAAGGGCTGTTTGGGGTGATAGTGTAGCAGTCAGCGCAGCCTCCATGGATTTTTACATATACCCTTATTAAAACTGGACAGGCTGTTTCGGGGGGGGGGCAAGCAGTGAAAACCCTCTCACGCTGAAGGTGGCTGACGTAACCAGGTTGCATTGTACGGAAATGAACTGTTCTTGGGAACAATGGCCCAAGAGGCCCACTCCCAAGTCTTGAATAACAAGGCTGGCGACTCATTGTTTCTGGTCAAGATGAGCTCGTTAAGTTAATTGGCTGGGAGAATTAAATGAGTTAGAAACCATCCAAACCTGGGAGGAAGCCTGGAAATTCCCTGAGGCCATGTGTCCATTAATACCACAGGCTGCGGTCTGTGTATTGGAGGGGTATATCAGAGAGCAGTTTGGATAGCTCTCTCTCTCTCTCCTGCCCTCCACACAACAGAACATCAAGGGGAGCAGAGCCTTGCTCTTCCAACCGAGACAGACTTCGACTCAGACTGGGACTCGCATGTCGCAAGGCTGGTACGGAACCAGGTAGCCGAGACGTACAGGAGGAAGCGGCAAGCAAGATCAAGGGCAAGGGCAATCGAGGTGAGCATTGCCAAGCCTGCACACCCACAAGATCACTTAGCTGTGTGAGGGGGTGCCTGTATGTTCCTACCAAACCAGAGGGGGTTTAGCATTGGAAGGGTCCTGTGATAGTTTAGTCCACGGGAGGGTGTTTTTAGGCCATGGTAAGTCAGCACGGTAGGAGCTTGTTGGACAAGTCAGGGTTGTACTGTTTTAAACTGTACTGTTGTGTTCACACCGCTCGTACTGTATGCGAGTGGAGTGGTTTTTGTTAACCTTAATAAGCACTGTACGGGTGAGCCCGAGAACGCTGTCCATGTTCCAATCTGTCCTCAGTAATCCCTATCGTCCAGAACTTGTAGTAAGGGGGGTTTGCGTGCTCGCTACGGGCAGGGCGAAACCACTTACAATAATTGGCGATTGCGGCAGGGCCTATAGGAAATTGGCCACTGCAGAAACCGATTACAGCTGTAAAGCGCTTTGGGACGTCCTGAGGTCGTGAAAAGCGCTATAGAAATGTAAATCTTTCTTTTACAGTACTTCTCAAATGTAGTCACTGTTGTGATGTAAGCAAACACAGCAGCCAATGTGTGCACAGCAAGCAGCAATGAAATTACATAGTATTATATATTAATTTACAGCACAGAAACAGGCCATTCGGCCCAACTGGTCCGTGCCGGTGTTTCTGCTCCACACGAGCCTCCTCCCGCCCTACTTCATCTCACCCTATCAGCATAACCTTCTATTCCTTTCTCCCTCATGTGTTTATCTAGCTTCCTCTTAAATGCATCTCTACTATTCGCCTCAACCACTCCCTGTGGTAGCGAGTTCCACATTCTCACCACTCTCTGGGTAAAGAAGTTTCTCCTGAATTCCCTATTGGATTTATTAGTGACTACCTTACGTTTATGGCCCCTAGTTCTGGTCTCCCCCACAAGTGGAAACATCTTCTCTATGCCTACCCTATCAAACCCTTTCATAATTTTAAAGACCTCGATCAGGTCGCCGCTCAGCTTTCTCTTTTCTAGAGAAAAGAGCCCCAGCCTGTTCAATCTTTCCTGATAGTTATAACCGTTCAGTTCTGGTATCATTCTAGTACAGGAAACTTTCGATTAACCGGCCCCTAAATAACCGGAACGCTCTATCCACCGGCAAAGTTCAGGAGTCGGTTCAGGTAACTTTTTTTTTACTTTTAGTTACTTTTTTTACTCCATTTGTTGCTGTGCAAGGGTGTAGCTGAAGCTGTTGCTAAGCTACAGAGACGCTTGCAACTTGTGCCGATTGTTTTGAAGCTGTTACAGGGTTTGTTGCTTTATACGGAGCTCTGAGCTCCATATCTTTTACTATAGCGTTATCCGGAATTGTTGATGAACCGACAACACGTCGGTCCCGTCCGTGCCGGATACCAGAAAGTTTCCTGTAAATCTTTTTTGTACTTTCTCCAGTGCATCTATATCATTTTTATAATATAGAAACCAGAACTGTACACACTTCTCCAAGTGTGGTCTAACCAAGGTTCTATACAAGTTTAACAAAAGCTTCAATTCTATCCCTCTAGAAATGAACCCCAGTGCTTGGTTTGCATTTTTATGGCCTTATTAACCTGCGTCGCTACATTTAGTGATTTGTGAATCTGTTACCCCCCGATCCCTCTGCTCCTCCACCCCATTTAGACACTTACGTTCCTAGGAGTCTGTGGCCTCCGTATTCTTCCTACCAAAATGTACCACCCCACGCTTCTCTATATTGAAGTTCAATTGCCAATTACACACCCATTCTGCAACTTTATTAATAGGCTTATATTCACTAGAGTTTAGAAGAATGAGAGGGAATCTCATTGAAACTTATAAAATTCTAACAGGACTAGACAGACTAGATGCAGGAAGGATGTTCCCGATGGCAGGGGAGTCCAGAACCAGGGGTCACAGGCTAAGGATAAAGGGGTAAGCCATTTAGGACTGAGATGAGGAGGAATTTCTTCACCCAGAGAGTGGTGAACCTGTGGCATTCTCTGCCACACAGGGCAGTTGAGGCCAATTCATTAAATATATTCAAGAAGGAGTTGGATATATTTCTTGAGGCTAAAGGGATCAAGGGATATGGGGAGAAGGCAGGGACAGGGTACTGAGTTTGGATGATCAGCCATGATCTCATTAAATGGCGGAGCAGGCTCGAGGGGCCGAATGGCCTACTCCTGCTCCTATCTCCTACGTTTCTATGTTTCTATGCTTCCTGTTTTTTGTCACAGTCCTCCTCTGTGTTAACTCCGCCCTCCAATTTGGTGTCGTCCACAAATTTTGAAATTGTACTTCCGATTCTCGAGCCCAAAACGTTCTTCGTAAATGGTGAACAGCAGTGGTCCCAGCACCGATCCCCGTGGAACACCACTTCCCATCTTTTCCAATCTGAGTGACTACCTTCGGAGCCGACTCTCTTGTTTTCTGTTCTGCAGCCAGCTGGTGAATTAGTAGTTATCGTGCATTTTGAGACATGAATGCTGGCCGGGACAACCCCCTTGCTCTTCTCCAAATATTACTATGGGATCTGTTACATAGAATCATAGAATGATACAGCACTGAAGGAGGCTATTCGGCCCATCCTGCCCGTGCTGGCTCTTTGAAAGAGCTCTCCAATTAATCCCACTCTCCCCCTGCTCTTTCCCGACAGCCCTGCAAATATTTTTCCTTCAAATATTTAATCCAATTCTCTTTTAAATGTAACTTTTGAATCTGCTTCCGCTGCCCTTTCAGGCACAGATCACAACAACTCGCTACGTAAAAAAAAATGTTTCCTCGTGTCGCCTCTGGTTCTTTTGCCAATCACCTTAAATCTGTGCCCTCTAACCTGATCTGGACATAACAGGCAGCCAGGGCCTTGGTCTAACATCTCATCTGAAAGATGGCACCTCCGATAGTGTAAGGAAGCCGGGCAGATGGTAGAACTACAAACAGCTTGGAGGAAACTTGGGATTAATAGGTTTGGGGTTGACACTGATGCTGGTTTGAGTTTCAGGCTAATGCAACAGTAAAGTTAAACCGGTTTGATCATATTGTGTGAGCTACTGATAAGTGGACCAGCTGATTACATTCTTTCCAGTTTTGAAGAAGGGTTCGACCCGAAATGTCAACTCAAATTTCTCTCCACGGATGTTGCCTGACCTGCTGAGTTTTTCCAGCATTTTCTGTTGTTATTTCGGATTTCCAACATCTGCAGTATTTTGCTATCGTACTAGTGTTTGGTTCACTGCCACACCTCTTCTAGGAATGCCTACCTTGAAGAAGTTCTGCTCTTCTCTTCGACGGGATCTCCATTTGGCTATTCAACCTTGTTCATCTTCATTACTTTCAGTTTCCCTTCTCGTGTTTGATCAGGTATCTGCCAAGACTCGGTTTCACAGCCACATAATTTTCCTCAGCAACTGTCTCCGGTTCCGACTTACTCCACGTGGATTCCAACTAAACTTCCACCCTTCGTGCTTCGGATCCACCCAGGATTACAAATATCTCCAAGATATTCATCGTTCCTCAAACTACTGCTCTCGCCGCATCCTGAGATCCACGATCAACGCCATGCAGCGCTACATGAACAACCTCGACCTCTCTCTTCAGCAACACCGACGCACTCTATCTCAAAGCTGTCCGGGTCCACAGTTCCATTTCATCCTTCGACTCATCCGACGCTTCAACAAAAAACTTTTTTTCTTCCTCGCCGATGTCAAGGATCGCAAGCTTCATCAACTCTTGGATACCAACGCCCCTCCGGAACCTTCTTCCCCTTCACTTTCCTCTGACCCCCCTTCTCCCAATCTCACCCCCTGCCGCGTTTTCACTATCCCCTCTGACCTTCCACTCTCTGACCCTGAACGATCAGTCCTCAGCAAAGGCCTGAGCTTCATCCCCTTACGCCCCCACCTCAATGAATTTTGAGCTCGGTACGATGTTGAGCACTTTTTCCGCCGCCTTCGTCTCCGCGCCCACTTCTTTGGCCAGGAGTCTTCCCCCCGCACAACTGACCCTTTCTCCCGCTTGCAGAATTCCCGTTCGACCTGAACCCCTCCCCCTGGCCTCTTACCCTCTCTAGATCTTTTCATCGCTAACTGCCACCGTGACATCGGCCGTCTCCATTTCTCTGCTCCCCTCACTCACTCCAACCTACCTCCCTCTGAACTTGCAGCACTCCATTCTCTTAGATCCAACCCTGACATTGTCATTAAACCCGACAAGGGTGGTGCTGTTGTTGTTTGGCGAACTGACCTCTACCAAGCAGAGTCTGAACGCCAACTCTCCGACACCTCCTCCTACCTCCACCTGGACCATGACCCCACCACCGAACATCAAACCACCATTTCCAAGACTGTCACTGACCTCATCTCCTCTGGAGATCTTCCCCCCCGCTGCCACCAACCTCATAGTTCCCCAACCCCGCACAGCCCGCTTCTACCTCCTTCCCAAGTTTCACAAACAGGACTGCCCTGGTAGACCCATTGTTTCAGCCTGGAACTTATCTCTTCCTATCTTGACTCTATCTTTTCTCCCCTTGTCCAGTCTCTTCCCACCTACATCCGCGACTCTTCGGACGCCCTCCGCCACTTTAACAGTTTCCAGTTTCCTGGCCCCAACCGCTTCCTTTTCACCATGGATGTACAATCCCTCTACACCTCCATCCCCCACCAGGGTGGCCTGAGGGCGCTCCACTTCTTCCTTGAACAGAGGCCCAACCAGTCCCCATCCACCACCACCCTCCTCACATTGAACAACTTCTCCTTTAACTCCACTCATTTCCTCCAAATCAAAGGTGTTGCCATGGGTACCCGCATGGGTCCTAGCTATGCCTGCCTTTTCGTGGGCTATGTGGAACAATCTTTGTTCCAGTCCTACTCGGGTCCCCTCCCTCACCTCTTTTTCCGATACATTGATGACTGTATTGGTGCCGTTTCCTGCTCTCGCCCTGAACTAGACAATTTCATTCACTTTGCCTCCAATTTCCACCCTTCCCTCACCTTCACATGGTCCATCTCTGACTCTTCCCTTCCCTTCCTCGACTTCTCCGTCTCCATCTCTGGGGATAGGTTATCGACCAATATTCACTACAAGCCCACTGACTCCCACAGCTACCTGGACTACACTTCCTCCCACCCCGCCTCCTGTAAGGACTCTATTCCATTCTCCCGGTTTCTCCGTCTCTGCCGCATCTGCTCCGACGATGCCACCTTCCACACCAGTGCTTCAGACATGTCCTCCTTTTTCCACAACTGAGGATTCCCCTCTACCGTGGTTGACACTGCCCTCAACCATGTCAGTTCTATCTCCCGCACTTCTGCCCTCACCCCTGCCCCTCCCTCCCGGAACCACGATAGGGTTCCCCTTGTCCTCACCTTTCACCCCACCAGCCTCCACATTCAACGGATCATCCTCCGGCATTTCCGCTACCTCCAAAGTGATCCCACCACCAAACGTATCTTCCCCTCCCCTCCCCTTTCAGCATTCCATAGGGACCGCTCCCTCCGAGACACCCTAGTCCACTCCTCTATCACCCCAAACAGCCCTTCCCCTTCGCCTGGCACCTTCCCGTGCAAGTGGAGGAGATGTAACATCTGCCCCTATACCTCCCCCCTTCCCACTGTCCAGGGCCCCAAACACCCCTTCCAGGTGAAACAGCGATTTACTTGTACTTCTTGCAATCTAGTATACTGTATTCGCTGCTCACGATGCGGTCTCCTCTACATTGGGGAGACCAAACGCAGATTGGGTGACCGCTTTGCGGAACACCTCCGTTCAGTCCGTAAGGGTGACCCCGAGCTTCCGGTCGCCTGTCATTTTAATTCACCGCTCCATTCCCACTCGGACCTCACCGTCCTTGGCCTCTTGTATTGTTCCACGGAAGCTCAACGTAAACTCGAGGAACAGCACCTCATCTTCCGATTAGGCACTCTGCAGTCTTCCGGACTCAATATTGAGTTCAACAATTTCAGATCATAACCTCGGCCCCCATTAATTTTTTACCTGTAATTTTTCCACTCCTTTCCCCCCCCCTTTCCTTTTGTTTCACTCTCCCACCTGGCAGCTATCTCTTGCCCTGCCAGTACACTTCACACCTAATCTCAGCCTGTTACCATCTCGTCTGGCTCTGAATACCTTTTATTGTCTCTTCTACTTCTTTTGTCTCTTTCACTTCTTTTGTCCGATCGCAGCCCTGCCTTCGATCTATTTTCTTTTCTTTCCAGTTTTGAAGGAGGGTTCGACCCGAAACGTCAACTCAAATTTCTCTCCATGGATGTTGCCTGACCTGCTGAGTTTTTCCAGCATTTTCTGTTGTTATTTCAGCTGATTACATTGTTTGGGCTGTTGTCCATTTGATCACAACATGAGGGCTATTGAACCAGGGAAGTGATGGCAGATGGGTGAGATTACAATCTTTGCACAATCCAAAGGCGAGTTTGCATATTAATAAGAACATAAGAATTAGGAGCAGCAGTCGGCCATTCGGCCCCTCGAGCCTGCTCCGCCATTCAATGAGATCACGGCTGATCTTCGACCTCAACTCCACTTTCCCACCCGATCCCCATATCCATTGATTCCCCTAGAGTCCAAAAATCTATCGATCTCAGCCTTGAATATACTCAACGACTGAGCATCCACAGCCCTCTGGGGTTGCATCTGAAGTAAATTGAACCGTACAAGAAAGACCAGTTAGTGGAGTCGCAGAACCTGGATCATGGGGTGATCAACTCACACAGCAGGAAAAGAGACAGGGTATTAACTGGGAGAAAGAGAGAACTTGTAGAGAATCGAAGGAACAGGCAGGGGTTACATCTCTACCCAAAGGAGAAAGAAAGACTGGCATTTATATAGCACATTTCATGATTACCGGATGTCCCAAAGCGCTTTACAGCCAATTAAGTAATCTTTTGAACTGTTGTAATGTAGGAAACGCGGCAGCCATTTTGTGCACAGCAAGCTCCTGCAAACAGCAATGTGATAATGACCAGAGGAGTGGGTAAATTAGTTTTGCTGTACTATTGCTCAAGTGATTGTATTTACTTTAATTATTCCATAATCAATAAAGTCACCACACAAGCAATATGGAGTCTCCCTCTGTAACCTTCTCCAACCCTAGAACCTGCTGAGATCTCCTCCAACCCTGGCCTTTTGCACATTCCCGATTTTAATCACCCCACTTTGGCGCCGTGCCTTCAGCCGCCTAGGCCCTAAGTTCTGGAATTCCCCCCCTAAACCTCTCCGCCTCTCTTACTGCTCTCTCCTCCTTTAAGACGCTTCTTAAAACCTAGTTCTTTGACCAAGCTTTTGATCAGCTGTCCTAATATCTCCTTATGTGACTCGGTGTCAAATTCTGTCTGATTACACTCCTGTGAAGCACCTTGGGACGTGTTACTATGTTAAAGGTGCTGGATAAATACAAGTTGTTGTTGTTGTTGATGAATGCTTACAACAGTGCGGCACTCCCTCAGTACTGCACTAGGAGTGTCGGCCTGGATCAAGTGCTCAAATCGCTGGAATCGGCCTTGACCCCACAACCTCTGACTCAGAGTGCTACCCACTGAGCTGAAGCGGACATTGGTGCAAAACGTACACAATCCAAGAATAAAGGAAAGACGGTAAACTCATTCTGGCCCACAGGTCCCATTTCAGCGCATCTCCTGACTATCCCCTGTCCCATTCTCAGCTCAGTGCCATTTCTTTTCACCCTTTACTGAATCAGGAATGAATTCAGTTCCCTTTTGCATGTCTCACGCTGAACTTATCCCTTGCGTAAGTTTTCTTAAAATTAATTCTCGGGATGTGGGTGTCACTGGCAAGACCAGCATTTATTGCCCGTCCCGAGGTGCCCTGAACTGAATGTCTTCTTAGTCCAACTTCAGACGGAAGTTAAGTGTCAACCGCGTTGGTGTGGGTCTGGAGTCACATATAGGCCCAGACTGGGTGAGGACGGCAGGTTTCCCTCCCTAAAGGACATTAGTGAACCAGTTGGGTATTTATGACAATCTCACAGCTTCACGGTCACTTTTATTTCCAGATTTTTAAAAAAAAACTGAATTTAGATTCACAAACTTCCATGGTTGGATTTGAACTGTGGATTCTTTGTCCAGGCCTCTGGGTTATTAGTGTAGTAATATTGTCACTAGACTACCCTGCAAGCTTTCTCTATAGAAAAGGGGAGGCTAAGGGGGGACCTTTATGATTATGATGAAGGAGTTTGATAGGGTAGACATAGAAAAGATGTTTCCACTTGTGAGGAGACCAGAAAGAACTAGGGGCCATCAATATAAGATAGTCACTAATAAATCCAATAGGGAATTCAGGAGAGACTTCTTTACCCAGAGAGTGGTGAGAATGTGGAACTCGCTACCACAGGGAGTGGTTGAGGCGAATAGTATAGATGCATTTAAGAGGAAGCTGGATAAACACACGAGGGAGAAAGAAAGACTTGCATTTCTACAGCCCCTTTCATGCCCTCAGGACGTCCCAAAGCGCTTTACAGCCAATGAGGTACTTTTGAAGTGTAGGCACTGTTGTAATGTAGGAAATGCAGCAGCCAATTTGCGCACAGTATGTTCCCACACACAGCAATGTGATAATGACCAGATAATCTGTTTTTAGTGATGTTGATTGAGGGATAAATATTGGCCCGAGGACACCGGGGAGAACTCCCCTGCTCTTCTTCGAAATAGTGCCCGTGGGATCTTTTACGTCCACCTGAGAGAGCAGACGGGGCCTCGGTTTAACGTCTCATCCAAAAAAAAAGGGAATACTGTAGAAGGAATTGTTGATGGGGTTAGGTGAAGAGGGGTGGGAGAAAGCTCGTGTGGAGCATAAACACCGGCTCGGATCAGTTGGGCCGAGTGGCCTGTTTCTGTGTTAATAAATCAATAGGGAATTCAGGAGAAACAGCTTTACCCAGAGAGTGGTGAGAATGAGGAACTCGCGACTTCTGTGCTTGTAAATACTTTGTAGGTTAATGAATAAGACTGAAGAACCTACTACAAGCAGCTGCGGAGACAAGAAATTAATTGGGTTCATGTCAAAATGGTTTCTTTTATTAGGAACTGAGATTTTTTTACATACCATATGTTTATAAAGAATAAATCACAGTACGTTTAAATTGCCATTTGTGTCTATAATAAGAAAAAAAGAATTTCCCCCACAAATGAATATCACCAAAAACTGGATGAATGCAAGTGATGCTGCATCTGTCTCCGCAGCAGAAATTGCAGCTCCTGTTACTATAAATAAAACATGCATATCTTGTATTAAAATAGTTTTGGCTTCATGTATTAGAAGATGTGTTTGATGTGGTTATAATTCAGAGACAGACCAAATAATACAATCACATATTAGGAATATTTTTTTTTTTAAACCACGGATGTCAGAACCACTGTTCCTGCTCATTTTTGAATTTGGCTGCGTGGCCCATTCAGATTACCGTGCATGCGCGGTTTCTTTCATTAGAATGCTGTTGAGCGGCCCGCGCGGGAACTGCGGATCGCAGTGCGGCCGCGCAACTTAAAGGGAACATGTTTCAGAACTTACACCGTGACCCAGGGCCTTGTCAAAACCACAGGGTTCACAGGTCACCCAGGGAGTGATGTGGCGATGGTCACACAAAACAAAGTATATATATATTTTTTAAAAATTACCAACCAAGCATGCAACTCAATACAATGTCTCCATGCACAGGAAATTAAAACAGGGAGAAAGAGAGAGAGAGAACAATTTCTAAATTAAGCAATCATCCCAGAACTCCCAGTGTTCAAGTCGTTTCCTGATTACAATTCTTCAGGAACGGTTGTGATCAGGATCCTGTTAAGTTCCTTGGCGAGTCGGCCTGGAGGCATGGCAGTTCTCCCTTTCTCACGGAGATAGCGGTGTTTTTAAAGAGTGGTAGGACCCTTGGCTGCCGACACAAGCTTGTCCCAGCCACTGCGTGACAGACAGAAACACACACACAAAAAAAAGTTAACACCGAATCAGCACCTCGCAAACCCGCGACCTCGACCACCGAGAAGGACAAGGGCAGCAGGCACATGGGAACACCACCACCTGCAAGTTCCCCTCCAAGTCACACACACCATCTTGACCTGGAAATATATCGGCCGTTCCTTCATCGTCGCTGGGTCAAAATCCTGGAACTCCCTCCCTAACAGCACTGTGGGAGCACCTTCACCACACGGACTGCAGCGGTTCAAGGAGGCGGCTCACCACCACCTTCTCGAGGGCAACTAGGGATGGGCAATAAATGCTGGCCTTGCCAGCGATGCCCACATCCCAGGGTCGAATAATTTTTTAAAAAGCAAAAAGAAAAGGACATGCGTCCAGGTGTTGTGAGCAGAAAATGTCAAGACCTTTTAACTCCCATCGTTCTTTTCACTTCCAGCCATTTTGGATGTTCCTGTCAAAATTGAAAAATGATCTAAAAATTACAAAAACCTATGTTTCAATAGCACTCATTAAATAGAAGTTGATGCCTCATACAATCTTAAACCACAGTAGGAGTCCATTCGGCCCATCGTGCCTGTGCCGGCTCTTTGAAAGAGCTCTCCAATTAGTCCCACTCCCCCCTGCTCTTTCCCCACAGCCCTGCAAATTTCTCCTTTTCAAGTATTTATCCAATTCCCTTTTTGAAAGTTATTATTGAATCTGCTTCCACCAGCCTTTCAGGCAGCGCGTTCCAGATCACAACAACTCGCTGCGTCTGATCTGAAAGACAGTACAGTGCTGCCTCAGTACTGCACCGGCTGTGTCAGCTTGGATTATGTGCTCAAGTCTCTCGGCTTGGGGCTTGGGGCTTGAACCCACGACCTACCATGACTTCGAAGGCAAGAGTGCTACCCACTGAAACACGGCCGACGCCTAAAATGTGAGATAGATGGTTGAAGGAAAGGGGAATAAAGAGATACGGGGACAGGGTGGGCACGTGGGATTAGGATCCTGCTCATGTGGAGGAACAATGCCAGCACAGACTTGTTGGGCCTTGCTGTGGCTGAGTGGGCAGCACTCTCTCTCTCGCCTCTGAGTCAGTAAGCTGTGGGTTCAAGTCCCACTCCAGAGACTTGAGCACAAAAATCCAGGCTGACTCTCCCAGTGGAGTACTGAGGGAGTGCCGCACTGTCAGAGGGTCAGTACTGAGGGAGTGCTGCACTGTCAGAGGGTCAGTACTGAGGGAGTGCTGCACTGTCAGAGGGTCAGTACTGAGGGAGTGCTGCACTGTCAGAGGGTCAGTACTGAGGGAGCGCCGCACTGTCAGAGGGTCAGTACTGAGGGAGTGCCGCACTGTCAGAGGGTCAGTACTGAGGGAGTGCTGCACTGTCGGAGGTGCCGGCTTCCGGCTGAGACATTAAAACGAGGCCCCATCTGCTGTCCCAGGTGGACATAAAGGATCCCGTGGCACTCTAGCGAAGAGGAGCAGGGGGGTTATCTGTGGTGTCCTGGGTCAATACTTATCCCTCAATCAACATCTAAAATAGATTACCTGGTCATCATCACATTGCTGTTTGTGGGAGCTTGCTGTGCACAATTTGGCTGCCACGTTTCCTACATTACAACAGTGACTCCACTTCAAAAAGTACTTCATTGGCTGTAAAGCGCGTTGGGACGTCCGGTGGTCATGAACGACGCTACATAAATGCAAGTCTTTCTCTTTCTTTTATTGGTCTATATCCGCGGCGGGAGAAATTATAACGGGGAATGAGGAAATGGCAGAGAAATTAAATAAATACTTTGTTTCTGTCTTCACAGAGGAAGACACAAAAAACCTCCCAGAAATACGAGAAAACCAAGGGTGTGGTGAGAATGAGGAACTTAAAGAAATTATTATTAGTAAAAAAACAGTACTAGCAAAATTAATGGGTCTAAAAGTCAATTAATCCCAAGGAATGGGTGACCTGCATCCTAGGGTTTTGAAAGAGGTGGCCATTGGGATAGTGGACGCATTGGTTGTCATCTTCCAAAATTCTATAGATTCTGGAACGGTTCCTGCAGATTGGAGGATAGCAAATGTAACCCCGCTATTTAAGAAAGGAGGGAGAGAAAAAATGGGGAACTACAGACCTGTTAGCCTCACATCAGTAGTTGGGAAAATGCTGGAATCTATTATAAAGGATGCAATAACAGGGCACTTAGAAACTAATAGTAAGATTGGGCAGAGTCAACATGGATTTATGAAAGGGAAATCCTGTTTAACAAACCTATTGGAGTTCTTTGAGGATGTAACTAGTGGAGTAGACAAAGGGGAACCGGTAGATGTGGTGTATTTGGATTTTCAGAAGGCCTTCGATAAGGTCCCACACAAGAGGTTGGTGAACAAAATTAGGGCACATGGAATTGGGGGTAATATACTAGCATGGTTTGAGAATTGGTTAACAGACAGAAAACAAAGAGTAGGGATAAACGGGTCTTTTTCAGGATGGCAGGCTGTGACTAGTGGGGTACCGCTAGGATCGGTGTTTGGGCCCCAGCTATTCACAATCTATATCAATGATTTGGATGCGGGGATTAAATGCAACATTTCCAAATTTGCTGATACAAAGCTAGGTGGCAGTGTCAGTTGTGAAAAGGATGTGAAGAGACTTCAAGGGGACATCAACAGGCTCAGTGAGTGGGTGAGAACATGGCAGATGGAATATAATGTGGATAAATGTGAAGTTATCCACTTTGGTAGAAAAAACAGAAAGGCAGAATATTTCCTAAATGGTGAAAGATTGGGGAATTCAGATGCTCAAAGGGACCTGGGTGTCCTTGTACATGAATCACTGAAAGTGAATGTGTAGGTACAGCAAGCCATTAGGAAGGCAAATGGTATGCTGGCCTTCATTATAAGAGGATTTGAGTACAGGAGTAAAGAAGTCTTACTCCAATTATATAGGGCCTTGGTGAAACCACACGTGGCGTGCTGTGTACAATTTTGGTCTCTTTACCTAAGGAAGGATATACTTGCCATAGAGGGAGTGCAATGGAGGTTCCTGGGATTGATTCCTGGGATGGCGGGACTGTCGTATGAGAAGAGATTGAGTAAACTAGGCCTGTATTCTCTTGAATTCAGAAGAATGAGAGGAGATCTCATTGAAGCATACAAAATTATTACAGGGCTTGATAGGGTGGATGCTGGGAGAATGTTTCCCTTGGCTGGGGAGTCTAGAACCAGGGGCCACAGCCTCAGGATAAAGGGTAGGCCATTCAGGACTGAGATGAGAAGAAATTTCTTCACACAGAGGGTTGTGAATCTTTGGAATTCTCTACCCCAGAGGGCTGTGGAGGCTCAGTCATTGGGTATATTCAAAACAGAAGTTGATAGATTTCTGACTAGTAAGGGCATCAAGGGATATGGCGATAGGGCCAGTGAATGGAGTTAAGGCAGAAGATCAGCCATGATCTCATTGAATGGCGGAGCAGGCTTGAAGGGCCGAATGGCCGACTCCTGCTCCTAATTCTTATGTTCTTATCCACGTTGTAATTTCTATGTAGTTTACAATCTGACCTCCAAAATAAGGACACAGTAATTTAACTCGTCTCCAGGGAAGATTTCGTGCCAGGAACAGTCCCAGGCAGCGTGAGTTGACTCAATCATGTCCTCATTGTCTGTATATCATGCATATGGCTGGCTGTGTATCGCAAAACAAAAGCCCTCTGGACAGACTGCTGCCGAGCGAGGGGCCAGCGGTGAAATGAAACATCTTGGCTCGATTTGGCACTGTACAGTAGCAGTTTGTGCCAAGACCCAGGAGTGGAACTCTGTGCACACAAGACTTGGGCAAACAGACTTTGATTAAGATTATCTACTGAATGTTATTTGCCGCAGGGCACCCGGGGTAAAAGACAGGGCACTGGGTATAAAGGGCCGGGCACTGGGTCGAAGGGGTCGGGCACTGGATCGAAGGGGTCGGGCACTGGGTCAAAGGGGTCGGGCACTGGGTCAAAGGGGTCGGGCACTGGGTCGAAGGGGTCGGGCACTGGGTCGAAGGGGTCAGGCACTGGATCGAAGGGGTCGGGCACTGGATCGAAGGGGTCGGGCACTGGGTCAAACGGGTTGGGCACTGGGTCAAAGGGGTCGGGCACTGGGTCGAAGGGGTCGGGCACTGGGTCGAAGGGGTCGGGCACTGGGTCGAAGGGGTCGGGCACTGGATCGAAGGGGTCGGGCACTGGGTCGAAGGGGTCGGGCACTGGGTCAAAGGGGTCAGGCACTGGGTCAAAGGGGTCGGGCACTGGATCGAAGGGGCTGGGCACTGGGTCGAAGGGGCCGGGCAGAAGGGGCAGGATACTGGGTCGAAGGGGTCGGGCACTGGGTCGAAGGGGTCGGGCACTGGGTCAAAGGGGTCGGGCACTGGGTCGAAGGGGTTGGGCACTGGATCGAAGGGGCTGGGCACTGGGTCGAAGGGGCCGGGCAGAAGGGGCAGGATACTGGGTCGAAGGGGTCGGGCACTGGGTCGAAGGGGTCGGGCACTGGGTCAAAGGGGTCGGGCACTGGGTCGAAGGGGTCGGGCACTGGGGGTAATGGGGGCACGGGGTAAGGCTAAGGGTACTCGGAGGCAAGGGGCACAGCACAAGGTGGGGTGTGAAGGGGAAGAATTGCTCTCAGGGTAAGGGACAATACAGCGACAGGAGACCTAAACCCACGCCAGGTTCAGAAGCCAATGTTCCAGTGGGCCTACGATGCTGTGGATTACCATAGAGCCACAACAGTCTACAGTGTAGTCGGAGGCAGTTAGCCCGGTGTGTCAAGTCACAGTTACTGAGTACAATATCACGTGATGGCTCTTTGTGTACCTCAGTCACAGAATCACAGAAACCCCACAGTGCAGATAGAGGCCATTTCAGCCCATCGAGCCTGCACCGACACATATCCCACCCGATCCCCGTAACCCCCACACCAACACATATCCCACCCTATCCCTGTAACCCCACGTATTTAATCCCCCTAACACTAAGGGTCAATTTATCATAGCCAATCAACCTCACCCGCACATCTTTGGACTGCTTTTTGCAAGGTAAGTGGTCAATTAATTAAAATTAAAACATTTTTTCCATAGGTTTATTATTTTTAAATACTTTAAAGCAAGGTAAGTTTATTTTTAGCCCTGTTATAATATATTATTTTTTTCATAAATTTAAATTATTGTTTAAAATAGTTATTTAATGTAATTTATAGTTTATTTAAAAAGTGTGATTTAAAAAAAAATTATTTGAAGGTTTACTGCTATTTTGGTCCCGTAGTATTTATAAGTTTTGACAGGTTTACCTGTCAATCTTATGAATGGGCTTTTCCCTCCTCTGATTGGCTGCCCATGGCTCACGTGATCCCAGGGGACGCATCGCACTAACTGCGCCCCGGGACACGCAAGCACAGCGCGCCGGCAGCTGGGCCAGGCCCCGGAGCGGAATTCCACGGGGCCCTACAGCTCAACTGCCGGCGCGCAAGGTAAGTGCAGGTCGGGGGCTTGCACCCGCGGGAAGCCCCCGACCCGAATTTGTGGGCCATTATCTTTTGTATAGAATTGTTCTTTGGTAATAAAATCTTGGTTTTTCTTTGCACCAAACCACTGGTCCACTCGTTTTCTATATCGCTACCTGCAAATAAGTCCGGTGGTCAGGACTCAAAAGAGGCGAGCGATTTGAGCCGCTCAAAAGGGTTAGTCAGAGGCATAACTGATGAACCCAAGACACCCACACAGTAAAACCCCCTACAGGCCTTGATAACAGGGTCATCTAGAATAGTGTGTCCAGTTTTGGTCGAGGTTCTCAAGGCTCTGGAGAACATCCAAAGGAGAGACACCAGAATGATACCCAGACCCAGGCCTATGAGCTACCAGGAAAGGCTCAAGGATCTGGGACTTTTTTCACTCAAGAATCATAGACTTCAGTCCTGTTCACCCATTACCTCTGTCCTCATGGATCTGCCTTGGCTCTCAGTCTACGAGTAGCTCAAATTTAAAATTCCCTTCATACCCTCGGCCCCTCCCTGTCTCTGAAAGCTCCTTCAGCCCTACAACCGCCCCCCCCCCCACCCCACACAGAACTCTCCGTTCCTCTGACTCCAGCCTCGTGTGCATCCCTCCAGCCCACTGTGCATTCAGCCTCCTGGGCCCCACGCTCTGGAATTCCCTCCCTCAACCTCTCCACCTCTCTCCTCCTTTAAGACCCTCCTCACAACCTACCTCTTGGACCTAGATTTTGGACAACCCTCTTTGGCCCAGCATCAATTTTTTTTTCTGATTATATCTCTTTGAAGCACTTGAAACATTTTTCTACATTGAGCAAACTAAATAAAGTGCAAAATAGAAACAGAAATACTCAGCAGGTCAGGCAGCATCTGTGACTGCCCCACTACCACCCCTTTTTGCCTCACACCGTCATCTCTTTGTGTAATTTAATCTCTCCTGCCCTCCACCATATCACAGCTTCCCTTTGGTTCTTTCCTCCCCTCCCCTCCCCTCCCTTTCCCTTGCTCTGTACTTGCTTATATACTGTCAAATCTCTAACTTCTCCCAGTTTTGATGAAAGGTTACCAACCTGAAACGTTAACTCTGTTTTTCTGTCTCTCCACAGACGCTGCTGGACCTGCTGAGCGTTTCCAGCGGTTTCTGTTTTTAGATTTCCAGTATCCACAGTATCTTGCTTCTGTTTTAGTTCTGGATGAGCAGAAATCTCCTGCAACTAAATATTGGGAAGACACTGTCCCTGCCACAAACTCCGGTGTTCACCGACCCCCTGGCAACTGTCTGATGCTGAACCAGACCGTTCCAACCCTGGTGTCACATTTGACACCGAGATGAGTTCCCGACCACATATCCATGACATCACCAAGACCGCCTAACCCTAAACTCCCAATCACCTTAAACCAGTGCCCTCTGATTATCGACCCTTCAGCCATTGGGAACCGTTTCTCTTTATTTACTCTGTCTAAACCCTTCATGATTTTGAACACATCTATCAAATCTCCTCAAAGTGGGAGTCCCGCCTCCATCACGTCCCCATTGACAAAATCCAGCCCAATGCCTCTATTCATGAAGCTCAGGATCCCGTAAGCTTTTTTAACCGCTTTCCCAACCCGCCTTGCCACCTTCAACGATTTGTGCACATACACCCCCAGGTCTCTCTGTTCCTGCACCCCTTTTAAAATTGTACCCTTTAGCTTGTATTGTCTCTCCTCATTCCTCCTACCAAAATGTATCACCTCACAATTTTCTGCGTTGAATTTCATCTGCCCCGTGTCCGCTCATTCCACCAGCCTGTTTATGTTTTCTTGAAGTCTAAACTTCCTCACTGTTTACTACACTTCCAAGGAACTCGCTGCCGACAGAAGTGGTGGAAGCGGAGACACTCTATGGGCTGGATTTTGTCAATGGGGACATGATGGAGGCGGGACTCTCACTTTTTGGGTTGTAGTCCCGCCTCCATCGACTTGTGGCCAACCCACGCTATTTCCCTTAATTGACCTTGTTAAGCCCGCCCAGCGGGCTAAGCAGGCCAATTAAGGGACACCTGGTTACTGGTGACGTCAGTGATTGACATTTCATCTGTCAAGAGCTTTTGACAGATGAAAAGTCAGCGTTTTACAGCTCTGTGAAGCTGTCAAACACTGACAATCTGTCTTCTAACTTGAGTCCTTCTAGTCAGACTCAGTTAGAGAGCTCTCCAGACCAGAAAGCAGATGCTGCAGCTTTTGACATTTCAGCGGCCATCCTGCTTTCTGTGCTGGTGAACTGAGGGACTCCCGAGACCAGAAGGAAGGAAGCCTGCAGGAGAAAGTAAAGGTAAGTAAAACTTATTAAAACACTTTACACTTACCTCACACACTTACCTGTGCACTCATGCACCCATCACTCACCTGCACAACGGACATCTCGACCCCTCCAACCCCTGCAGACCGACGGTCCGCCTCGCTAACTTGGCGTGGTTTGGAGCCGTCGGGAAGCCCACACTTCAGGGCTAAAAATAGGGATTAGGCCAAAAACTGCCTGTTAACTACCTGTTAACAGGCAGTTAATTGGCACGAATCCCCTCCCGCCTCGGGGAGGCGGCTCCCAGCACAGATCGGGTACCCGCCCCCTGGGACATTGGCACAGAGGCAGGTTGGGGGCGGGATGGGTTCCTGCCCACCGATTCTGCAATTTTTCCCACCACTCCCGCCTCCAAACCCGCCTCCACGGGGCTTGGAAATTCGAGCCCAATGTTTTCAAGGGGAGACTGGATAGGCACTTGAGGGAAATAAACTTGCAGGGCCACAGGGATCGAGCGGGGGAATGGGACTGAATGGATTGCTCTACAGAGAGCCAGCACGATGGGCCGAATGGCCCCCTTCTGTGCCGTTATGACTATGGGGGCGATTTTGCTAGTCCTGGGGAGTCGGGAATGGAGGCGGGACTACCGGGAAAACGGCAGAATTTGGATGCAGATGCTCAACCCCAAATCAAAACTTTGACAGACAAAACGTCATACGTTGACGATCTCTGCAACCGGCTTTCCCTTAATTGGCCTGCTGAGCCTGCTGGGCGGGCTTAACAAAGACAATCAGTGGAAAATAGCGTGGGTTGGCCACCAATCGATGGAGGCAGGACATCGACCCGCCAAGCACCAGTCCTGCCTCCAACGCGTTCCCATTGGTAAAATCACCCCCTGTGACTACGTTTTCGTGTCATCTGAAAATTTCTAAACTGTGCCCTATGCACCCAACTCCAATGCATTAATTTATATCAAGAACAGCAGTGGTCCTAGTCCTGAACCCCTGGGGAACTCCGCAGTATACTTTCCTCCAGTCCGATAAACAGCCATTCACCACAACTCCTTGCTTTCTATCGCTTAGCCAATTTAGTACCAATGCTGCGACTGCTCCTTTTATCCCATGGGCTTAAACTTTGCTAACAGGCTATGTAAAAACAAAAAGTCTTGCATTTCTACAGCACGTTTCACCACCTCAGGACATCCCAAAGTGCTTTACAGCCACTTTTGAAGTGTTGTAATGTAGGAAACACGGCAGCCAATTTGCGCACAGCAAGCTCCCACAAACAGCAATGTGACAATGACCAGATTATCTGTTTATAGTGATGTTGGTTGAGGGATAAATATTGGCCCCAGGACACCGGGGAGAACTCCCCCTGCTCTTCTTTGAAATAATGCTGTGGAATCTTTTTCGTCCACCTGAGAGAATAGACGGGGTCTCGGTTTAACATCTCATCCGAAAGGCGGCACCTCCCGACAGTGCAGCGCTCCCTCAGTACTGGCACTGGGAGTGTCAAGAGTGTAGTTGGGAGTGGGAGTTGGCAGCAGCAATTGCCCCAGCCCCCGGGGACTAAACATCTCAAAAAGACAGTACTGTGTGCAATATTTGCACCTCAGACAGATCGGGGGAAAAAACTCCACCAATCCTTTAGATATATGACCTCCTACCTTCAGGAGTTCTGGAGAAAGAGTTGGGCCAGACAGCTAGCTACCAGGCCACAATTCAGATCAGATTGATTGGAAGCAAATTACACAACTTAAAGGGTTAAAGGATGCATATAACCCTGGCTGTTATCTATTCCTTTCTACACAGGAACATCAGAAGCCTGTGAAGCGAAGGCATGAAACTTCTGTCACATAATTCCCAAAAGGATACCACATATTCACAGGGAGAACAACTGAGGAGGAAGAGGAGAAAATAAGTGTCCCATTACTCATCTGCTGCATTTTCTAAATGTGGGACATGGAAAGGAGAATTTATACAGAATTACATTGAACGTACAACACAGAAACAGGCCATTCTGCCCAACCGGCCTATGCCAGTGTTCATGCCCCACACGAGCCTCCTCCCACCCTATCAGCCTATCCTTCTGTTCCTTTCTCCCTCATGTGTTTATCTAGCTTCCCCTTAAATGCATCTGTACTATTCGCCTCAATCATTCCATGTGGTAGCGAGTTCCACATTCTCCCCACTTGCATAAACACAGTGCCTCATCACCTCTCTGCACCAGATTAGGAGTTAGAACCTACTACCGTAATGACAATTACCTGTGAGTGGTCAAAAACAACGACTTGCATTTATATAGCACCTTTAATGTAGTAAAGCATCCCAAGGCCCTTCACAGGAGTGATTATCAAACAAAATTTGACACCGAGCCACATAAGGAGAAATCAGGACAGGTGACCAAAAACATGGCCGCCAATGGTGGAGTGATTAATATCGGGGATTGGAGGTGCTCAGAGCTCTTGCAGGTTTGTAGGGCTGGAGGAGGTTACAGCAATAGGGAGGGGGCGAGGTCGTGGAGGGTGGTGGTTTAGTAATCCAGCCATTTCCAGAAAGTGCAAGCGGCTTCGGGTGGATGAACGGCTGGCGCAGGGTCAGTGAGACCCTCGATGGAGGAAATGCCACCATAAGGCTGAGGAGCTAGTCCTTGCATTAGCCAACAACGTCCACAACCTATAGGGGGCGATGCAGCCGGAGTACAGAACAATGACAGCTTGACCGTGGAGAGTCCAAAGAGGGGTGGAAGTCAGACGATAGTCAACTGCTGATGATGATTTTTATTTATTCATTCTCGGGATGCGGGCGTCACTGGCAAAGCCAACATTTTCTTGTCCATTCCCTAGTTGCCCTTGAGGAGGTCGTGGTGGGCTGCCTTCTTGAACTGTTGCAGTCCATGTGGAGAGAGCCATTTCAGAGTTTGGGTAAGTGAGAGAGTTAGGGTAAGTGGGGTGTTAGGTGCTGTTTTTATTTTGTTTTTTCCTTGCTTTTCCTGCCAGTCTCAGGATTAGCAGACATCATGGAGGAGGAGCAGCGAGGCGAGGCCCAGTCGAGGCAGCCGGGAACAGCAGCGGGTGTCGAGTCGGAGCAGCGAGGCGAGGCAGCCTAAACAGGCTCCACAGGCAACATTCCAAGGGGAGGTCAGAATTCAAAAGTGACATCACAGCCAAGCTGGTAGGTGATTGGCTGGTTGGTGAGTACTTTTCCTTCCCTTTTAAACCTTTATAAGTTGGTAAGTTCAATTAAATAGAGGTGATATTCATCATCTAGAATCGGGGCAGAGGGTATTTAAAAATAATAATAATAAATTTAATTAATTACATAGAATGGGTGAGCAGGTGATGTGTTACTGCTGCAATATGTGGGAGCTGGTGGACACCATTGATGTTCACAGTGTTCACATTTGCAGTAAGTGTTGGCTGCTCGAGGAACTCCAGCTCCGTGTTGATGAGCTGGAATCCGAGCTTCAAACACTGCGACACATCAGGGAGGGGGAGAGTTACCTGGACTCTGTGTTCCAGGAAGTGGTCACACCAATTAGATTAACTAATTCAGATGTATTCCGTGGTCAGGGACAGGAGGGTGTGACTATGAGTGAGGCAGGTACGGGGATCCAGGAGGTAGTGTTGGAGGAGCCGCAGCCCTTGATCTTGTCCAACAGGTTCAAGGCTCTTACTCCCTGTGAGGACGGGAACAGGGACTGCAGGGAGGATGAGCAACCTGGCCACAGCACCGTGGAACGAGGGGCCATTCAAGTGGGGGGAGTAAAAAGAAATGTTGTAGTGGTAGGGGATAGTATAATTAGGGGGATAGATAGGGTTCTTTGCAGCCGAGAGCGAGAGTCCCGAAGGCTGTGTTGCCTGCCTGGTGCCAGGGTTAAGGACATCTCCTCTGGGCTGGAGAGAAACTTGGAGTGGGAGGGGGAAGATCCAGTTGTCATGGTCCATGTTGGCACCAATAACATAGATAGGACAAGGAAAGAGGTTCTGCTGAGGGAGTATGAGCAGCTAGGGGCCAAATTAAAAAGCAGAACAACAAGGGTAATAATCTCTGGATTACTACCTGAGCCACGAGCAAATTTGGCTAGGGTAAATAAAATCAGAAAGTTAAATGCGTGGCTCAAAGACTGGTGTGGGAGAAATGGGTTTTGCTTCTTGGGACACTGGCACCAGTACTGGGACGGGAGAGAGCTGTTCCGTTGGGACGGACTTCACTTGACCAGTGCTGGGACTAGAATCCTGGCGAATTGAATAACTAGGGCTGTAGAGAGGGCTTTAAACTAATTAGTGGGGGGGAGGTTTCAAGAGAGCGAAAAATAAAAATGGCAGCGGAGAAGGCAATAGAGCAAGGTAGCAGTGGGGGAATTAAAAACCAGAGCATGTCAGGAAGGGACAGAATGTATAAAGATAAAGGTAAAGTAGTAAAAGGGGTAAAAGCAGGAATAAATTGTCACAAAACATATTTGAAAGTTCTTTATCTGAATGTACGCAGCATTCATAACAAAATAGATGAGTTGACGGTGCAAATAACTACACATGAGTATGATCTGGTGGCCATTACAGAAACATGGCTGCAAGGTGACCATGACTGGAACTAAACATCCAGGGGTATTTGACAATTAGGAAGGACAGACAGGAAGGAAAGGGAGGTGGGTGGCTATGTTAATAAAGGATGGAATCACTGCAATAGTGAGAAATGATATTGGGTCAAAGGATCAGGATAGTGAAACAGTTTGGGTGGAGATAAGGAATAATAAGGGGAAAAAGTCACAAGTGGGCATAGTCTATAGTCCTCCTAACAGTTGCAACTCTGTTGGTTGGAGTATAAATCACAAAATAGTTGGGGCTTGTAATAAGGGAACAGCTATAATCATGGGGGATTTTAACTTTCATATTGACTGGACAAATCAAATTGGGCAGGGCAGCCTTGAGGAAGAGTTCATAGAGTGCATTAGGGATGGGTTCCTTGAGCAGTATGTAACTGAACCAACCAGGGGGCAGGCAATCTTAGATCTGGTCCTGTGTAATGAGACAGGATTAATAAAAAATGTCCTAGTAAAGGATTCACTTGGAATGAGTGACCATAACATGGTTGAATTCCAAATTCAGTTGGAGGGTGAGAGAGTTGGATCTCAAACCAGCGTACTAAGCTTAAATAAAGGAGACTATGAAGGTATGAGAGCAGAGTTGACTAAAGTGGACTGGGAAAATAGATTAAAGTGTAAGACGGTACATGAGCAGTGGTATACAATCAAGGAGATATTTCACAACTTTCAAGAAAAATATATTCCAGTGAGGAAAAAGGGGCGTAAAAGAAAAGACAGCCATCCGTGGCTAAGTAAAGTAATAAAGGATAGTATCCGACTGAAAACAAGGGCATATAAAGTAGCCAAATCTAGTGGGAGGATAGAAGATTGGGAAGCATTTAAAAGCCAGCAAAGAATAACTAAAAGATTAATTAAGAAAGGGAAGATAGATTATGAAAGTAAACTAGCAAAAAAATATAAAAACAGATAGCAAGAGTTTCTCCAGTTATATAAAAAGAAAAAGGGTGGCTAAAGTGAATGTTGGTCCCTTAGAGGACGAGACCGAGAAATTAGTGGTGGGGAACATGGAGATGGCAGAAACGCTGAACAAATATTTTGTATCAGTCTTTACAGTAGAGGACACTAAAAATATCCCAACACTGGACAAACAGGGGGCTATGGGGGGGGAGGAGCTAAACACGATTAAAATCACTAAGGAGGTGGTACTCGGTAAGATAATGGGACTAAAGGTGGATAAATCCCCTGGACCTGATGGCTTACATCCTAGGGTCTTGAGAGAAGTAGCGGTAGGGATTGTGGATGCATTGGTGGTAATTTTCCAAAACTTCCTGGATTCAAGAAAGGTCCCAGCAGATTGGAAAACTGCTAATGTAATGCCCTTATTTAAAAAGGGAGGCAGACAAAAGGCTGGAAACTATAGACCAGTTAGCCTAACATCTGTGGTTGGTAAAATGTTGGAGTCCATTATTAAGGAAGCAGTAACAGGGCATTTGGATAAGCATAATTTAATCGGACAGAGTCAGCATGGTTTTACGAAGGGGAAGTCATGTTTGACAAATTTTCACGAATTCTTTGAGGACGTAACAAACAGGGTGGATAAAGGGGAACCAGTGGATGTGGTGTATTTGGACTTCCAAAAGGCATTTGACAAGGTGCCACACAAAAGATTACTGCACAAGATAAAAAATCACGGGATTGGGGGCAATATACTGGCATGGGTGGAAGGTTGGCTATCTAACAGAAAACAGAGAGTTGGGATAAATGGTTCATTCTCGGGTTGGCAATCAGTAACTAGTGGTGTTCCGCAGGGGTCAGTGCTGGGACCCCAACTCTTTACAATCTATATTTACGATTTGGAGGAAGGGACCGAGTGCAACGTATCCAAGTTTGCTGACGATACAAAGATAGGAGGGAAAGCAGTGAGTGAGGAGTGTGATGAAATATTCCATTCATCACTGCCTGTGACTGTGGTTGGTTTCAGTTTCATTTCCCTTACCTCTGTTCCGTTTCCTCACCATTGTATTGTACTATGTGTAGGGCTCCGCCCATACCTGGCCCATTGTATTGTACTATGTGTAGGGCTCCGCCCATACCTGGCCCCTATGTAAGCTGGCCCAGCCTGCAACACATCCAGTACGGCAGAGCTCTGGATGGAAGATACCTCTCTCCTGTGTGTTACCTTCTAAGTCAATAAAAGCCTTGTTTTGTTTCGCTAACATCGAGTCTCGGATTTATTGAGGCACATCAAGGAGGACATAAAAAACCTGCAAAAGGACATAGACAGGCTGGGTGAGTGGGCAAAAAATTTGGCAGATGGAATATAATGTTGGAAAGTGTGAGGTTATGCACATTGGCAGAAAAAATCAAAGAGCAAGTTATTATCTATATGGAGAGAAATTGCAAAGTGTTACAGAACAAAGGGATCTGGGGGTCCTGGTGCATGAAACACAGAAGGTTAGTATGCAGGTACAGCAGGTGATCAGGAAGGCTATTGGAATCTTGGCTTTTATTGCAAGGGGGATGGAGTATAAAAGCAGGGAAGTCTTGCTGCAGTTATACAGGGTACTGGTGAGGCCACACCTGGAATACTGCATACAGTTTTGGTTTCCATATTTAAGAAAACATATACTCGCTCTCGAGGCAGTTCAGAGAAGGTTCACTCGGTTGATTCTGGAGATGAGGGGGTTGACTTATGAGGAAAGGTTGAGTAGGTTGGGCCTCTACTCATTGGAATTCAGAAGAATGAGAGGCGATCTTATCGAAACATATAAGATTGTGAGGGGGCTTGATCGAGTGGATGCGGTGAGGATGTTTCCACTGATGGGTGAGACTAGAACTAGGGGGCATAATCTTAGAATAAGGGGCTGCCCTTTCAAAACTGAGATGAGGAGAAACTTCTTCACTCAGAGGGTAGTAAATCTATGGAATTTGCTACCCCAGAGAGCTGTGGAAGCTGCGACATTAAATAAATTTAAAACGGAGATAGACAGTTTCCTAGCAGATAAGGGAATAAGGGGTTATGGGGAGAGGGCAGGGAAGTGGACGTGAGTCTAAGTTCGGATCAGCCATGATCCTATTGAATGGCGGAGCAGGCCCGAGGGGCCGTATGGCCTACTCCTGCTCCTACTTCTTATGTTCTTATGAAAGTGCTCCCACAGTGCTGTTGGAACCCATCTCATGTCCCCAAGCCGGGTTGGTGTGCGACTTGGAGGGGAACTTGCAAGTGATGGCCTTCCCATGATTTGGCTGCTCTCAGCGTCAGAGTCATAACGGCACAGAAGGAGGCCATTCAGCCCATCAAGTCCGTGCTGGCTCTCTGTAGAGCAATCCAGTCAGTCCCATTCCCCCGCTCGATCCCCGTAGTCCTGCAAGTTCATTTCCCTCAAGTGCCTATCCAGTCTCCCCTTGAAAACATTGAGGGCTAAAAATTCGGTATCGCCACGCCAGGTCTTTAGTGCCCGAAATTTTGCGCTCGCCCAGATTCCCGTAGCGCCCGCCTGAAATTCAGTTGCGCCGCCCCAAGACGGAGGCGGGCGCTATTGCAGGGTTTGGCCGCCTTGTTTGGGGCGATGAAAGTCAGTTTCAGGTGTCCAGCTGCCGCTGCGGCACCCGATGCGGTGCGGCAGGCTGGGGTACTGCAGGCCTCCTCCTTCTCTTAAGGAGGAGCTGCCTGCAGCCGTGAGATCGCCGCTGGATTCCCCCGGCAAATGAGCCCGGCACCACGGAGAAGTGCCGGGCTCGCGGGAGTCAGACACCAATGCCGCGGGGGGGTGGTGCAGGAGTCCGGGGAGGGAGGTGCGGCCAGGCGGCCGCCTGGAAAGCGACCGGCCGCCCCTCCACCTTTATGCGCCGGCCTCTCGGAGCTGCAAGGCACCGTTTTTCAAACGCTGTTTGCGGCCGCAACTGAATTTGGCCATCGGGACGGAATAGCATTGGAACCGGGGCGCTGCGCACACCGATGACGTCATCGGTGCCGGCGCAGCGCTGCCGGCTAATGCCGATGTTCGGGACCAACTGAATTTCGGGCGCTAAAAAACTTCCGGCGCAAACCACGCTATAGCCAATAAGTGGGCACAAACGCGACTGAATTTCTAGGCCTGAGTGTCTCCGCTTCCACCACTTCCATCGGCAGCGAGTTCCAGGTCATCACCACTCACTGCGTAAAAAAGTTTTTCCTCATGTCCCCCCTGCATCTCTTTCCCAAAACGATAAATCTGTGTCCCCTAGTCCTTGTCCCATCAACTAGTGGGAACAGCCTTTCCCCGTCTAGCCTATCCAAACCCGTCATTATCTTGCACACCTCTATCAAATCACCCCTCAACCTCCTTTGCTCTAATGAAAACAAATTCAGCTTCACCAACCTGTCCTTGTAGCGAAGGTCCCCCATCCCCGGAACCATTCTGGTAAATCTCCTCTGCACCCTCTCAAGGGCCTTCACATCCTTCCGAAAGTGTGGTGACCAGAACTGGACGCGATACTCCAGTAGTGGCCTAACCAGTTATAAAGCATCCGAGAAGGTGCCGAACACCTCGAGTCTCTTCGCCAGGAGCAAGCGGAAGCCAAGCGCAAGCAGCACAAGGAGCGCACGTCAACCCAAGCACCCCACCCACCCACCCCTTCAACCACCGTCTGCCCCGCCTGTGACAGAGACTGTAGGTCCCGCATTGGACTCATCAGTCACCTGAGAACTCATTTCTAATGTGGAAGCAAGTCATCCTCGGTTCCGAGGGACTGCCTAAGAAGAAATGTTCAGCATAACGTCTCTACTTTTGTACTCAATACATCTAATTATGAAGCCCAAGATCCCATATGCCTTGCTAACCACTCTGTCAGTGTGTCCCGCCACCTTCAGGGACCTATGCACATTAACTCCCAGGTCCCTCTGTCCCTGCACACTCTTTAAAACTGTGCCATTAAGTGTATATTGCCTCTCCCTGTTCCTTCTGCCAAAATGCATCACCTCACGCTTCTCTGTATTAAATTCCACCTGCCACTTGTCTGCCCATTCTGCTCGCCTTTCTATGTCCTGTTGCAGTCAATTTGTATCATCCTCACTGTTTGCCGCACCCCCAAGTTTGGTGTCATCGGCAAATTTAGAAATTCTACTCTGTATTCCAATATCCAGGTCATTTATATTGTAAGTTTCACAAAATTCAGGCAGTTCCCCCCCCCCCAAAGATTATTTAATTAAAAGAGACCCTGGTTGGACTGATTTTAAAAATCCAGGGGCACACAAAATGGCTGCGGTCAACCTCGTGTCCAAAAGCCTGTAAGTTCCAATTGTGGACTCTGTGACAAGCTAACAGCTTGGGTATTTTTGATGTCTGCGAGATCACGAAACCAGACAGAACTTTTACATTTATGTATTGGGAGCAAATTCAGTTGCATTCAGGCCCCCGTTTACAGGCCATCAAGCTTGTTTACTCAAACGATCCAAACGATCAGCGGAGCCATCCAGGTTAGGCTGGCCCCATCAAGGAATCTGTTGAGCAAAGGAGAGCAGTTATGGGACCGTTAGAAGCTATTACCGGCCATCTAAGTCGATGGGCCAAGATCGGCACCTTTTGTTCAATTCCAACCCGCTCAAATCAGACAAAGGATGAGCTGATTTAGTGCGTGAGATAAGGGCTACCGAGAGGAGTATAACTATAGCCCCTCAGGAAGCTATGCTCTCTCTCTCTCTCTCCTCGCCTCCCGCACCCTGCCTGCCACCAGCCCAGGAAGAGGACCTACGAAGAAGAGCCTGTCCCGAGAGGTGAAATACCCTGCCAGAGACTATTTTATTACTGGGGTATTTTCACCTGGACGGTATCTGTGCAGCATTGAAACCACGTGGCATTGAAAGGCAGCAGGGCAAAGAAGCAAGATTCTCGTCTGTTTAAATGACTCAGACTGGTGAGCATGGAATTCTGACCCCTCATAAGAGAGCCTAGCGAGGTTTAGAGGGTGGGAGTTAAGGGGATTGCTAAAATTGTCATTTTAGTCATTTTCCCTCAATGTGCCGTTTATTTCCCATCCCTGTTAAGTGTAAGTGTACTGCATCCATATTATCCTTTGTATAGAATCGTTCTCTGGTAATAAAATCTTGGTTTTTCTTTGCACCAAACCACTGGTCTGCTCGTTTTCTATATCGCTACCTGCAAATAAGTCCAGTGGTCAGAACTCAAAAGGGTCGTGCGATTCGAGCCGCTCAAAGGGGGTAGTCAGAGGCATAACTGACGAACCCAAGACACCCACACAGTAAAACCCCTTATAGAATGGCAACCGCGGCAGGACCATCGGCAGCAGTAAGCGATATAGCAGACAGTGGTGCGGAGGAAGGAACAGCTATGGAAGAGAGGTTGTCCGATTATGTTTTTAGAAAGGTGAATATCACCAAGAAGTGGATAAGCACTCTGTTAAATGCTGAGCGTCCGATAGATGCTGCCGCCCAGTGGACAGAGAGTAAGAAACATAAAAGGTCAATAGAGAAAGCAGTGTGGCTAATGTGCTACAAGAAGCAGGTCCTACTGTTGGACGGAGTTGTAGCGGCACAGGCTGCCAAGCTTAAGAAAGCAGCCCTGGAAGTCCAGAATAAGGAAATAGAGATTCAGGATAAGGCCCTAGCGGAGGAGAAATTGTTGATTGCCCTTAAGACGCTAAATCAGGAACGAGCACAGACAGCAAGGGAATACCAGGCCAAAATAGAGCGCCTGGAGCGCCACATTCGTGAGGGCAAAAGTAACACGAGGCACAAGCTGGAGTATCTGGAGTGCCAGGTTACCGAGGCCAAGAATAGTGAGATAAGGTTGCGGGAGAAGAACGCCTGCCTTACCCAAGAAATACGAGAGCAGGAGGAGAAAGTTAAGGAGGTTAAGGTAGCGTATAGGTATGTCTACCATCCTCCCATCTGAAAAACAGCCATTTACCACAACTCACTATTTTCTGTCCTTAAGCCAATTCCTTATCCAAGCTGCCACTGACCCACCTATTCCTGAGCCTCAATTTTGTTAACCAGCCTTCTATGTGGTACTCTGTCAAACACTTTCCAAAAATCCATGTATACAACATCAATTGTATTCCCATCATCGATCCTCTCAGTTACTTCATCAGAAAATTCAATTAGATTAGTCAAACATGATCTGCCTTTTACAAATCCGTGTTGGCTCTCCTTAATCAGCTTAAACCTCTCCAAGTGCCCATTAATTTTTTCCTTGAATATTGTTTCTAAAACTTTACCCACCACTGATGTTAAACTGACCGGCCTGTAGTTACTAGGATTGTCCTTACATCCTTTCTTGAACAATGGTGTCACATTTGCCACTTTCCAACCCTCGGGCACCTCCCCCGCATCTAGGGAAGATTGGAAAATTATGGCAAGCCCTTCCGCTATCTCTTCCCCCACCTCCCTTAGCAACCCGGGATGCAAGCCATCTGGACCAGGCGACTTGTCCACTCTAAGCATACCCAGCCTTTCTAGTACATCCTGTCTATCAATTTTCACCCCTTCCATTGCTTCTACCTTTTCCACTTCTACCGATATTTTGTCAGCATCCACCTCCTTAGTAAACACTGATACAAAATACTCATTCTTGGTGCATCTCCAGATCTGAGACGTCATCAACGGTTTCAAATCAGCCAGAATCCTCATGTTTTCAAATGAATCAAAATCATCCCAGATTTATTTGGATTGCTCAATCTGTTCAAATCTCACATATATACAATGAGTGCACCCTGTACCCAATAAAGGTCCTGAAGGCTTTTGTTTAATCTGTCATTTCTGTCTGAGGCGTTTCGTACTTTAACTCAGGGACAAAATGAGTTAAATCGGACAACATCTGACCCTGAATTTCTGAGGCTCCACAGGCCAGGTTTTGATGTGCACTCAACAAGTGATATTAATGCTGCTGAATAGAACATCTTTCACAATCATGGAACAGCGCGATGCACTGCCAAATCGCGCACAGCATTGGCCAGAGGTTCCATCCAAATCACCCTGACAACACCTTGAAACCTCAATAGAGTACTAGATTGATTCCTGGGATGAGAGGGTTGTCCTCTGAGGAGAGATTGAGTCAAATGGGCCTAAACTCTCTGGAGTTTAGAAAAATGAGAGGTGATCTCATCGAAATGTATAAAATTCTTACAGGGCTCGACAGAGTAGACGCTGAGAGGCTGTTTTCCCCTGGCTGGGGAGTCTAGAACCAGGGGTCACGGTCTCAGAATAAGGGGTCAGCCATTTAGGACTGAGATGAGGAGAAATTTCTTCACTCAGAGGGTTGTGAATCTTTGGAGTTCTCTACCCCAGAGGGCTGTGGAGGCTCAGTCGTCGAGTATATTCAAGTCAGAGATCGATAGATTTTCGGACTCTAGGGGAATCGAGGAATATGGGGAATCCGGCAGGAAAGTGGAATTGAGGTCGATGATCAGCGATGATCTTATTGAATGGCGGAGCAGGCTCGAGGGGCCGAATGGCCGACTCCTGCTCCTATTTCTTATGTTCTTATGTGGCTCGTTCTGTTTTCTGAGCAGCCTGGGCCAGATTGCCTCATTAGTGCAGGTTCTATTGGTGTTGAGCAGAGTTTTTGAAGGCAAAGCTCTGTGAAGAGCCTGTTTGAACCCACTACACTTTGAAGGAACCTTAACAGCTACCAATATATTAATGGCATTTGGGTTGGAATTGAGCCCATGTTCCGTGAGCTTTGCTCACTCACTCGGAAATCCAGCTGCTCTACTGACGCTCATTTTCTTCACCGTCCTCATCATTATTGAACTGATTGAAAATATGCATATAATTTTTAATTTGCATTCGTGGATAGTTTTCAAGATTTCCACTGGTATGTGCGTCGGCAACCAGAGGACACAGATTTAAGGTCATTGGCAAAAGAACCAGAGGGGGAGATGAGGAGAAGTTTTTTTACGCAGCGAGTTGTTGTGATCTAGAATGCGCTGCCTGAAAGGGCGGCGGAAGCAAATTCAATAATAACTTTCAAAAAAGGAATTGGATAAGAGCTTGAAAGGGAAACATTTGCAGGACTTTGGGGAAAGAAGCAGGGGGGGAGTGGGACTAATTGGAGAGCTCATTCAAAGAGCCGGCACAGGCACGATGGGCCGAATGGCTTCCTTCTGTGCTGTAAGATGCTGTGATTCTAAGCTGGTTGCTTTATAGCACATGCCACAGTGGGTGAAAAACATTATTTAGCTTCCATTACAACTTCTATTCCTTCATTCAAGTCACCAGTTTGGACAAGCTCAGTGGAGATGGGCTCGACAATAACCTGGATGACAAAGTATTTGGTTCGGTACTTGAGGATCTGAACTTCTGGACAGACTAGACTGGCTTTGTCCAGCCGTTTGTTCAGCTCAGATGATCATAAGAACATAAGAATTAGGAGCAGGAGTCGGCCATTCGGCTCCTCGAGCCTGCTCCGCCATTCAATAAGATCATGGCTTCCTGGCCTCAGCTCCACTTTTCTGGCTGTTCCCCATAACCCTCGACTCCCCAGTACTTCACATATCTGTCTACCTCTGCCTTGAATATATTCAATGACTCAGCCTCCACAGCGCTCTGGGGTTGAGAATTCCAAAGATTCACGACCCTCTGAGGTCATGGTACACATGCAGGGACACAACAAAGGCCTACAACTGTATTATCAACGTTCAACTCATATGCATGGCGCTAGTCTGTCTGCCATTTTAAAGCTGCTGTTAACTGGTTAATGCCTCTATTAAAATAGGAGGAGGTATCATAGAAATTAAAGCTCAGAAGGAGGCCATTCAGTCCATCATGCCCATGCTGCTGCTCGCTCTTCAGTTGGTGTTATCTGCTCGAATCCTACACCCCAGTCTTCTTCCCTGTAACCTTTTATATTTCTTCTCAAAAAAACGCTGGAAACATTCAGCAGGTCAGGCAGCATCCGTGGAGAGAGAAACAGAGTTAACGTATCAGGTCGATGACCATTCGTCAGGATTATCCTATATGAGATAAAATGTCTTCTCACTTCTCCCCCCCACCCCCGACCCCCCTTTGTTATACCAGTGATCATCCTCAATCTGTGCGCCTTGTTACTGATCCACCAACCAGTGGGACCCATAGTTCACTATTTACCTTCTCAAAACCTTTCATAATTTTGAAATCCTCTATTAGATTCACCGCTCACCCACCCCCCCCAGTAATCTTCTCTAGTCCAGTGAAAGATGCCACAATATCTGTGCCTCTCTTCATAATTTAAAGTTCTCATTCACGGTGTCATTCTAGTGACACCTCGCTGTTCCCTTTCCATAGCCCGAATATCCATCTTATAATGGGGTGCTCAGAACTGTGCACAATATTCCAACTGTGGCCTAAATATTGGGATATTAATTATTGGGAAAAACGAAGCCATTGTTTTCGGTCCCCGCCACGAACTCTGTTCCCTCGCCACTGACTCCATCCCTCTCCGTCGCATCTGTCTGAGGCTGAACCACACTGTTCGCAACCTTGGCATCATATTTGACCCTGAAATGAGCTTCTGACCACACGCCCACGGCCTAACCAAGGCCACCTATTTCCCCCTCTGTAACATTGCCTATCTCTGCCCCTGCCTCAGCTCATCTGCTGCTGAAACCATCATTCATGCCTTTGTTACCTCTAGACTTGACTATTACAACGCACTCCTGGCTGGCCTCCCACATTCTACCCTATGTAAAGTTGAGGTCATCCAAAACTCGGCTGCCTGTGTCCTAACTCGCACCAAGTCCCGTTCACCCATCACCCCTGTGCTCGCTGACCCTGTTAAGCAACGCCTCGATTTCAAAACTCTCATCCTTGTTTTCAAATCCCTCCGTGGCCTCACTCCTCCCTATCTCTGTAACCTCCTTCAGCCCCACAACCCCGAGATATCTGCGCTTCTCCAATTCTGCCCTCTTGAGCATCCCTGATTATAATCGCTCCACCACTGGCGCCCGTGTCTTCTGTGGCCCAGGCCCTAATTCTAGAATGCCCTTTCTAAACCTCTCCGCCTCACTACCTCTCTTTCCTCCTTTAAGACGCTCCTTAAAACCTACCTCTGTGACCTCACCTGTCCTAACATCCCCTTGTTTGGCTCGGTGTCAATTATTGTCTGATAACACTCCTGTGAAGCACCTTGGGACGTTTTACTACATTAAAAGGTGCTATATAAATACAAGTTGTTGTTGTTGTAACCAAAGTCTGCTAAAATTCAACATCACTT